>NC_141873.1:584767784-585070814 GCF_056163025.1 Triticum urartu | reverse complement strand
TCTAAATCCGTTGAGATGACACCATATGAACTGTGGTTTGGCAAGAAACCCAAGTTGTCATTTCTTAAAGTTTGGGACTGCGATGCTTATGTGAAAAAGTTTCAACCTGATAAGCTCGAACCCAAATTGGACAAATGTGTCTTCATAGGATACCCAAAGGAGACAGTTGGGTACACCTTCTATCACAGATCCGAAGGCAAGATATTTGTTGCTAAGAATGGATCCTTTCTAGAGAAGGAGTTTCTCTCGAAAGAAGTGAGTGGGAGGAAAGTAGAACTTGATGAGGTAATTGTACCTGCCCCCTTATTAGAAAGTAGTTCATCACAGAAACAAGTTCGGGTGATTCCTACACCAATTAGTGAGGAAGAAAATGATGATGATCATGAAACTTAGGATCAAGTTACTACTGAACCTCGTAGGTCAATCAAAGTAAGATCCGCACCAGAGTGGTACGGTAATCCTGTTCTGGAGGTCATGTTACTTTACCATGATGAACCTACGAACTATGACGAAGCAATGATGAGCCCAGATTCCGTGAAATGGCTGGAGGCCATGAAATATGAGATGGGATCCATGTATGATAACAAAGTGTGGACTTTGGTTGACTTGCCCGATGATCGGCAAGCAATAGAAAATAAATGGATCGTTAAGAAGAAGACTAAGACTGACGGTAATATTACTGTCTATAAAGCTCGACTTGTTGCGAAAGGTTTTCGACAAGTTCAAGGAGTTGACTACGATGAGACCTTCTCACCCGTAGTGATGTTTAAGTCTGTCCAAATCATGTTAGCAATTGCCGCATTTTATGATTATGAAATTTTGCAGATGGATGTAAAAACTGCATTCCTTAATGGATATCTTAAAGAAGAGTTGTATATGATGCAACCAGAAGGTTTTGTCGATCCAAAAGGTGCTAACAAAGTGTGCAAGCTCCAGCGATCCATTTATGGCTTGGTGCAAGCCTCTCGGAGTTGGAATATATGCTTTGATAGTGTGATCAAAGCATATGGTTTTATACAGACTTTTGGAGAAGCCTATATTTACAAAAATGAGTGGGGGCTCTGTAGCATTTCTAATATTATATGTGGATCACATATTGTTGATTGGAAATAATACATAATTTCTGGATAGCATAAAAGCATACTTGAATAAGAATTTTTCAATGAAAGACCTCGGTGAAGCTGCTTATATATTGGGCATCAAGATCTATAGAGATAGATCAAGATGCTTAATTGGACTTCCACAAAGCACATACCTTGATAAAGTTTTGAAGAATTTCAAACTGGATCAATCAAAGAAAGGGTTCTTGACTGTGTTACAAGGTGTGAAGTTGAGTCAAACTCAATGCTCGACCACTGCAGAAGATAGAGAGAAAATACAAGTCATTCCCTATGCCTTGTCCATAGGTTCTATCATGTATTCAAATGCTATGTAATAGACCTGATGTGTGCCTTGCTATTAGTTTAGCAGGGAGGTACCAAAGTAATCCGGGAGTGGATCACCGGACAGCGGTCAAGAACATCCTGAAATACCTGAAAAGGACTAAGGATATATTTCTCATTTATGGAGGAGACAAAGAGCTCGTCGTAAATGGTTACGTCGATGCAAGCTTTGACACCAACCTGGATGACTCTATGTCACAAAACGGATACGTATTTATATTAAATGGTGGAGTTGTCAGTTGGTGTTGTTCCAAGCAGAGCGTCGTGGCGGGATCTATGTGTGAAGCGGAGTACATAGCTGCTTCGGAAGCAGCAAATGAAGGAGTCTGGATGAAGGAGTTCATATCCGATCTAGGGTAATACCTAGTGCATCGGGACCAATGAAAATCTTTTGTGACAACACTGGTCCAATTGCCTTGGCAAAGGAATCCAGATTTCACAAGAGAACCAAGCACATCAAGAGACGCTTCAATTCCATCTGCGATCAAGTCAAGGAGGGATACATAGTGATTTGCAAGATACATATGGATCTAAATGTTGCAGACCCGTTGACTAAGCCTCTCTCACGAGCAAAACATGATCAGCACCAAGACTCCATGGGTGTTAAAATCATTACTATGTAATCTAGATTATTGGCTCTAGTGCAAGTGGGAGACTAAAGGAAATATGCCCTAGAGGCAATAATAAAGTTGTTATTTATATTTCCTTGTATCATGATAAATGTTTATTATTCATGCGAGAATTTTACTAACCGGAAACTTAGTACATGTGTGAATACATAGACAAAACTGAATGTCCCTAGTATATGCCTCTACTAGACTAGCTCGTTAATCAAAGATGGTTAAGTTTCCTAACCATAGACATGTGTTGTCATTTGATAAACAGGATCACATCATTAAAGAATGATGCGATGGACAAGACCCATCCGTTAGCTTAGCATTATGATCGTTTAGTTTTATTGCTATTGCTTTCTTCATGACTTATACATGTTCCTCTGACTATGAGATTATGCAACTCCCGATTACAGGAGGAACACCTTGTGTGCTATCAAACGTCACAACGTAACTGGGTGATTATAAAGATGCTCTACAGGTGTCTCCGATGGTGTTTGTTGAGTTGGCATAGATCTAGATTAGGATTTGTCACTCCATGTATCGGAGAGGTTTCTCTCGGCCCTCTCGGTAATGCACATCACTATAAGCCTTGCAAGCAATGTGACTAATGAGTTAGTTACGGGAGATGCATTTCGGAACGAGTAAAGACACTTGCCGGTGACGAGATGGAACTAGGTATGAAGATACCGATGATCGAATCTCGGGAAAGTAACATACCGATGACAAAGGGAACAACGTATGTTGTTATGCAGTTTAACCGATAAAGATCTTCGTAGAATATGTAGGAGCCAATATGAGCATCCAGGTTCCGATATTGGTTATTGACCGGAGATGTGCCTCGGTCATGTCTACATAGTTCTTGAACACGTAGGGTTCGCACGCTTAACGTTCGATGACGATTTGTATGATGAGTTATGTGATTTGATGAACCGAAGTTTGTTTGGAGTCCTGGATGAGATCACGGACA
Organism: Triticum urartu; assembly: GCF_056163025.1. Taxonomy (NCBI): domain Eukaryota; kingdom Viridiplantae; phylum Streptophyta; class Magnoliopsida; order Poales; family Poaceae; genus Triticum; species Triticum urartu. The sequence goes on along the minus strand of NC_141873.1, from coordinate 585,067,791 downwards.
TGACGAGGAGTCTCAAAATGGTCGAGACGTAAATATTGATTTATTGGAAGGTTATATTTGGACATCGGAATGGTTTCGGAAAGGTTCGAACATTTTCCGAAGTATCGGGGGGTTACCGGAAACCCCCCCCCCCCCATGGGGAGTTAATGGGCCTTCATGGGCCCTAGTGGAGAGAGAAGGCGGCGGCCAGGTGGAGGCGCCCCCCCAAGCCCAAACCGAATTGGACTAGGGTTGGGGGGCCCTTTCCTTGTTCTCCTCCACCTCTTTCCCCTTCCCCCCTTCTCCGAAAAGGAAAGAAGGGGGCTGAATCCTACTTGGACCAGGAGTCCAAGTAGGACTCCCCCCTTGGCACGCCCCCCTTGGGCCGGCCACCTCTCCTCCCCCCTTTATATACGTGGGAGGGGGCACCCCAAAGACACACCAAGTCTTCTCTTAGCCATGTGCAGTGGCCCCCTCGATAGTTACATACCTCGGTCATATCGTTGTAGTGCTTAGGCGAAGCTCTGCGCCGGTAACTTCATCATCACCGTCAACACGCCGTCGTGCTGATGAAACTCTCCCTCGTCCTTAACTGGATCAAGAGCTCGAGGGACGTCATTGAGCTGAACGTGTGCTGAACACGGAGGTGCCGTACGTTCGGTGCTAGGATTGATTGAATCGCGAAGACGTTCGACTACATCAACCGCATACTAAACGCTTTCGCTTTCGGTCTATGAGGGTACGTGGACACACTCTCCCCTCTCATTGCTATGCATCTCCTAGATATATCTTGCGTGATCGTAGGAAATTTTTTGAAATGTTGCGTTCCCCAACACCACCCAGGTGCCCATGAGTCACCAGGGCGCGCCCTAGTGGCTTGTGGGGGCCCTGGCCAGCCTACGGTGCCCATCTTCCGGTATATAAGCCCATTTTACCATGAAAAAAATAAGCAGAAGACTTTCGGGATGGAGTGCTGCCGTCTGGAGGCCGGACTTGGGTAGGAGCACTTTTGCTCTCCGGCAGAGCGATTCGGCCTAGGATACTTCCCTACGGGAGGGGAAATTGAAGCCATCATCATCACCAACAATCCGATCATCGTGGGAGGACATATCTTCATCAACATCGTCACCAGCACCATCTCATCTCAAACCCTAGTTCATCTCTTGTATCCAATCTTGGTAGCAAAACCTCACATTGGTACATGTGAGTTGCTAGTAATGTTGATTATATCATGTAGTTGATGCTAGTTGGTTTATTTTGTGGAAGATTATGTGTTTAGATCCATTATTCTATTCAATACCCCTCTGATCTTGGACATGAATATGATGTGTGAGTTGTTACATTTGTTCTTGAGAACATGGGAGAAGTCTTTTCATAAGTAATCATGTGAATTTGGTATTCGTTCGATATTTGATGATATGTATGTTGTTGTTTCCCTTAGTGGTGTTATGTGAACGTCGACGACATGACACTTTACCATCTTTGGGCCTAAGGGAATGCATTGTGGAGTAGTAATTAGATGACGGGTTGCTAGAGGGACAGAAGCTTAAACCCTAGTTTATGAGATATTCCATAAGGGGCTGATTTAGATCCATATGTTTAATGCTATGGTTAGATTTATCTTAATTCTTTTTTCATAGTTGCGGATGCTTGCGAGAGGGGTTAATCATAAGTGGGAAGCTTGTTCAAGTAAGAACAACATCCAAACACCGGTCCACCCACATGTCAGATTATCAAAGTAACGAGCGCGAATCAAACAAACATGATGAAATTGACTAGATGAAATTCCCATGTGTCCTCAAGAACGCTTTGCTTATTATAAGATACCGTTCTAGCATGTCCTTTGCTACAAAAAGGATTGGGCTACCTTGCTGCACTTTTGTTACTGTTACTACTTATTGCTCGCTACAAATTATCTTGCTATCAAACTATCTGTTACCGACAATTTCAATGCTGACAGAAAATACCTTACTGAAAACCGCTTGTCATTTCATTCTGCTCCTCGTTGGGTTCGACACTTTTACTTATCGAAAGGACTGCGATTGATCCCCTATATTTATGGGTCATCAAGACTCTTTTCTGGAGCCATTGCCGGGGTGTGACGCGCCTTTCATAAGTGGATCTGGTAAGGAAACATTTATTACATGTTGAAATTTACTATTACTTGTTACTATAGAAAACAATCCTTTGAGGGGTTTGTTTGGGGTATCTTCACCTTGACCAGAACCATAAAGAGTTGCTCCTCAATCTACTGCTCCTACTGAAAATATTTATTATGAGATTCCTTTGGGTACTGACTATACGGCTATGGGTATGGTATTGCTCTACCTTACACATTGCCATCCTTCTCTTTCATGCTACTTTGTCGGGTTTCTTCGAGCATCTACAGCCGGGGACATCAAATCCGACCTCCCAAACGCCCGCGGATGAGAGCGGGCGCGTCTGCGGACAAGGACTGGTCAAGCCTCAAATTTGCTCCTCTGCATCCGAATCTCTCATATTTCATCCCCTAGATCCATACAAATCATGCAAAAGAAATCCTGCATACTACATATATGTACTACCCTAGCTTAGCTTCGTCGTCGGAGATGTCCACGACGTCGGTGCCGAGCGGCGGGTAGATGGGTGCGTGGGAGGGCTCCGGCTCCCTGTCCTCATTTGTAGAAGCGAGCATCTCGTCGAAGACCACAGCGTGCTCCACCACCACCTCCTGCAGACGACGGCGGTTGGCCTCCGCCTCCAATTCCGACTGCAGGGAATCGAAGATCGCCTGCTGCTCCGCATGCAGATCCGTGTCCCCAGCGTCCCCCACATCCTACTCCAACTCCTACTCCTCCTCATCTTCCTCCTCAACCTCATCTTCCTCCGGCTCCTGCCCGGATCTGCTCAAGGAGCTGCAGCCGGCGTTCCAGCATGAGATATGGGTAGCTCCTTACTCAGCGGCATGGGGGCACTGCTACTAGTGCTGGCGGATGGCGAGTGGAAAGTGGCGGCGGTGGCAGACGGGAGGGGTAAATGTGGACGGGTAGGGTTATGATGCCAGCGGTCGGCTTAAATAGTTGGCTAGGCACTACGCGGCCCGCCGGAGCGGCGCCACGAGGCGCCATCGGTCCGACGGAGGAGACGATCTGTGGACCGCCGAGTATCAGAATGTTTTCCTATGGTTCCTCATCGTCAGCCCGACGTGACGTATGCACCCGGGCGTTCCCATATCTGCCATATATTTGGGCTAGATATGAGGGGTACGGGTTAGCCCGGGTGTTTGAGGTCCGTTTGAGGAGCTCATCTGGGTCGTATTTTTATAACTGATCAGTGAGCGGGCCGTCCGTTCAGGCGTTTGAGACGGGTTTAGAGCGCCCAGCTATAGATACTCTTACTTGACTAATGTTGAGACTTGCGTGAACCAGCCAGTTTTCACCGACCGTGAAACATACATGCACTGAACTAATTAATTTTGATTACCTAATACTACCTCCTTGAACTTTTTTCAACTCAAATTAAACTGCAAAAATGTCTTGTATCTAGTGACAGAGGTAGTAGCAGTAGTATATACTCCCTTCGTTTCTACATACAAGTTTTTCTAGAGATTTTACAATGGACTACATATAAATATATATAGACACAATTTAAAGTATAGATTCACTCATTTTACTATGTATGTAGTTTTTTATTAGAATCTTTAAAAAGACTTATATTTAGAAATTGCGGGAGTATATATACTTGTGTTCAACCTCGGACGGATCACATGCATACATGCATTGAAGCACGCCGCTGCTCCAAGACAATACGGCCGGGCTGGCTTAATTGTGCACCAATCGACAGGGTCTGTATGTGATGGATGCGTTGGTCTAGCGTATATTCCCCCGTATGACGTATGAATGGTATTATTCTGTCCCAAAATATCTTTCTCTACATAAATCTAAGAGGAGTAATATGGGACGAAGTGAGTATATATATGGACAAACTATACATAGAATTTAATCCTTGTCGATCGCTGGCTAGCCGGCGAATCCGCGATAGATACAAGTAGCCCACGTTGCATGCCATGATGCGACTTACTGTTGCATGCGTACGTACTATCCGTTCCTGGTCCTGATCGCGATTCTAGCGTAACGGTATATATGCATGGTCCCAACTTATCCGTTCATGAGCCGCGTGTGAAGTGAGTGGAGACGAGAGTTAATGGTTGGATATGTTTCAAAAACTTCAAAGACGATATACATTGGTACGTAAGGAAAAAATATATGCGACACGTACGCACATCGTTTGGATCGACAAAGGGTAGTTTTGGTTCCCCGCACCTCTCTTTATGTCGTTGAAAATATTTATTACTTTTTTGCTCAAAAAGAGCATCAAGAAGATACAAACCCAAAGAGCACACAATCAGTCTCTTGTAATAGATAGGATGCACACAGTCAGCATAAATGTACGCACACAGAAAAACACATCGGCAAATAGCAAAGTCATATAAGACCAAAGTTATGAGTAGGTAAAAAAAATAGAAAACCCAAAGCGACCAGATCCGTGATCGGCAAACTACAACAAAGACTATATCTGCACCAACCATCTCATGACATCACACACAAAACAAGGTTCGCGGATCGCTGGAATACTGCGTTGGATGATAAATCGCATCCAGACCGTTCAGTCCAAACGGTTTGGGCGGTTTAGGTGTCAACGATGGAGATCCTTACGAACATGCCCTTACAAGAAATAACATTGCAATCAAAGGCTTAAGGTCCCATCGCAAAAAAAAAAAGGCTTAAGGTCGGGTGTCGTACTCTTACTCCTACATCAATCCGCGACGCGTGGTGAGCACATCTTGATTCCGCTTCTGGGCTTTCGCCTCGGTGGAGCAAACTATTTTAAACACAGGAACTTATACATGTAGTGGTTGAGAAGTCATCGAAGCAGACCAAGAAACACCTTTAGAAAGCAAATCATCGTCCCGGAGAAGAAAACGCCAATAAAAGTCTGTAGAAACTCTAAAGACCACGACAGTCGGCCAAATGCAAATGGATCCACCGGAAACCTAAGCCTACCGGATCTCAAAAAACAAAAGATTAATTATGACCAATTGCAACAAAAGAAAAAATGACCACACAGTGGTTTTGACGGACGGGATGCAATTCATGCATGCAGCGGATTAAGTTAGGCAGCGACGATCAATGGATCGAGAGCACCATTGGTGCCAAGCAGTTCGCAAACTCATTGCAGCCAAGCAGGAAGCAAGACGGGTAGCATTCGTACTAGTACAATAGGTGGACGCCGGTCGGATAGATGGCCGATCCGATCGTTAATTCGTCGCCGCAGCAGGCAGGTAGTGCACCCGAAGGAATCGGCTCAAAACCACCGGTGAGCACCGGTAGCAGCCAGTTGAAGTTAGATAAGCAAGTTTTAACTTGCTATAATCAATTCTGTTTACTTGACTAATCTTCAGACTTGCGTGAACCAGCCAGTTTTCACCGCTGATGAGCCTAATTAATTTTTGATTACTGAGTAGTACTTCTTTCGATCCATATTAATTGTCGATGATGAACATAGTATCTACATGTTTTTTTTTGAACACCCATAGTATCTACATTTTTGTTCAACCTCCACGGTCCACATGAATGACGCACGCCGCTGCTCCACGACAATACGGCCGGGCTGGCTTAATTTTCCACCAATCGAGAGTTTCTCTCCGATGGATACGTTGGTCCACCTAAACGTATATTCTCCACGTACATATAGACAAACTTTGCAAAGAATCGAATCCTTGCCGATCGAGCTGGCTGGCTAGCCGGCGAATCGGGGACAGATACAAGTACGCAACTTTGAATACCATGATGTATTAGAATCTATAAAAAGACTTATATTTAGGAATAGGAAGAGTATGCCGCAATGCGCACACATGTGCCAAAACTTGTTCAGAGTAGACAGGCGATTTTGCGACACAGAGTTCAACTTGATACTTTTTTTTTTTTTGCGGGTGAGAGTTCAACCTGATACTGACAGGGTGTGCGCGCGATTCTAGCGTAACGGTATATAGCTATACGATACATGGTCCCAACTTGTTCGTTCGTGGGTCGCGTGTGAAGTGAGCCGAGACCACAGATTTTGAGTTAATGATTGAATACAGTTCTAAAACTTGAAAGACACCTACTTGTGTATATGCGACAAAAGATATGAATACTAGCTGCTCCCGCGTATATGCGACACGTACGTGCGTCGTTTGGGTCGACAAGATTTGGTTGGTAATAAGACATCGATCCAGCGACGCCCACTTGCGCATATATTACCCCCATCCGATTCATTTTAATTGTCATTAATTAGAGGAAGTAAGGGCTTGTCTAACACCGACCCATAAATTTTATATATATATATATATATATATATATATATATATATATATATATATATATATATAGTGTTGCTATTCATCACCCAGGGTACAGAATAAGTTATTTTTCATTCGAGGTAATCTTACGATCGCTTCATAAACAAATTATGTTTGAAATACAAATAGTTACACTCATATTGATTTACTACATAAAATATGGTATAAGAAAACAAAAAAATAGGTTATAAAAGCAAAAATATCGCATTTTTATGTATATTTTTACGTTCGTAACTTTACATAACATAAAATATTTTTTACAGCGAGTATATATTTTCTTACGTTCTCTTTTTACGTATGAAATAGGACAAAATTTACGAAACCTAAAAATACGGTGCACTGATGTCAAAATAGAAAGGGGGTGAAGAATAATTATTCCTCACCTAGGATGACGAATAGCGCGACCATATATATATATACAGCACTATTCTAATTCCAGGATTAGAATAACTATTTGGATCACAGCTCCCTATATAAGGCCCGCTGGAGGTTCAAAAATGCCACCGAACAGAAAAAAAACAACCCAATCCCAATCCCATCACCCGCAACCTCTTGCCCCGCGCCCAGATCGCCCTCACCCCGCGCCCCCAACCCCCCGCGCGCCGCCGCGCGACCGCCGCCGCCGTGGCCGGCCACCTTCTCCCACCGCCGTGGCCACCCGCCGGCCCCATCCCACCGTCCCCCGCATGACTCCGTCAGCCCACCCCCGCCCCACCCCGCCATCCACGCGCGCCACCGGCCGCTCGGCCCCTTCACTGGCCGCTCAGCCCCGTCGCGCCCCGCCGATCCCGGCACATCTCCCGCCGCCGGCTCCTCGGCCCTGTCGCCGCCCCCGACCCCAGCGGCCAGCGTGCCTCCCGCTGCCGGCCGCTCGGTCCCGACGCGCCCTCCACCGCCGACTCCCAGCCCCAAGGCGCCCCCAGCCGCCGGACTTCCACTGGCGACCACAACCGATGACCACCGCCGCGCCCAGCCGCTGGACTTCCACACCCCGCCAGATGCTGCTCCCTGAACTTCCTAGTGCATACTAGTTTCCTTCATCGAGCCCCCTGGCGATGGTTTGTGTTTGTTGCCCACAACATGTTTGTGTTAATGCTAGGAGGAGTGCTGCTATTGAATTTTGTTTATGGATGCTGGATACAGTAATGAACTTCGTGCTTGTCGGTCCGTGCTTGCAACATGGCATCAAGCGGCGACCTGTCCGAGGCCTAAGGGCAAACTTCGTCCTTGAACCTTTTCCAAATTACCGTTGCCTGCAACAGGAGGGATAAGCCTATAGTCCAGCACTATCCCGGCCTTCTCTGGTTGACTGGACAGGACTTGTGCGCTCGTCCCATGGCTCCAGGTTGCTTCCCATTGCTGGTGTAAAAGTTATGCACTTACTAAACAAATAGGATGTGTTTTTTGATGGAATGGGTTTGCAACAAAGTGGGCGGCAAATTTCATGTTTTCTTTGAGTAAATGCAACCTTAATTAGCCACTATGAGTACTAAATTGGCAGCTTCACACAAAGTGGTGCACCTCTATTCCAAACTTCTTGGTGATGTGCTTAAAGATCACAAACCTCAACTTCCATGGAAAACCGATGTGCGTGTGTACGTGAGAAAAAAGTCTGTACAGATAAGTTCATGTATTACTTCCAGGAAGGTTCATCTATTACTAAGTGTGTACACATAATTTCTCACTCCACATATGTGTGTATGATTTGTATGTCTGTTTGTGTGTGTGTTCCTCCATATCTACTTTAGCATTGACCAAATGAACAAGGTTTCACTAGCAAGGGAAGCAACATTCACCAGCAAGTGACGCTGCCTAGATCCCTCTCTTTTTATGCCATTCACCTGTTTGTTGAAAATGCCAACAAAAGGGCTGGACATTTTTCTTCATGTATTTCTCAAAAATGGATGAGAATGGTTGCGGTATTGTGCAAGTACTTTTGTTTTTTCAATCTGTTTATTTGAAGTTCAAATTGAATTGTTGAAGAAGGTTGACTCTATATGGACATCAAGTTGTTGTTTTATGCTTCTGTTTCAAAAATCAAAAAATATTTAATTAAAAATAAAAATGTGAAGTTCAACTAAAAATAACACAGAAGTTCAAAGTATATTAAAACCTAGGATTTACAAGTTCAAAAAACAAAAAACAACAACATCTTTTTGGCGTTTTAAAAAAACCTAAAGTTTTCTTGTTACTAAAGAATAAAACTAAGAAGTTCAAACTAAAATAACGGAGCAACTCGATGTATACAAAACCTCATATTCTTCTCGTTTCTAGAATAAAAATTAAATTCAAAAAAGTTGTTCGACGCTTTCTTAGAAAAGTCAATTTTTTTCTTCTATAAAAATGGAACTACGAAGTTCAAATTAAAATAGCAGAGAAGTACTGAGTTTATAAAAATAGCAACACGTGAAAAACGGAGTGAAGTTCAAATAGAACTGCTCTAGAAGTTCAACCTCTTCATGCAGTGCATCTTCGAATACTTTGTTTTTGCGATGAAGACAGAATGCATGATCTCAGAAGTTCAGATTGATAACTGTGAGAAGTTCACGTATACGGTGTGCATTATGTATTAAAAAAAGAATGAAAAAGGAAATGCTAAAAGTTTTGTTGTTATAAGTTCAAGTCTTCCATCGGATAAATTTGAAAAAATTATTGTGAGAGAGGTTTGTACAAAAGGAATGGGAAAATTACAAACGAAAATACGTCATAGAAGTTCAACGTGAAAACAGCAGGAAGTTCGACTACTATAGTGAATGAATTTGAGATGAAAAACTTTTAAAATCGTCGCGACTATGAAAAAACGATCAACACGGGAAAGTTGCGTGTTTACATCAGCTTTCCACTGGTATATTACTTGCTCAATTCCGGTGAGTGTTTCGGCAAGTGGATGGAGAGCTACGGGCAAAAAATCACGTGAAAAACAGAGTGAAGTTCAGGTAAACGCACCGAGAAGTTCAGGTTCTTCACGCGGTGCATTTTCGAAGAATTCGTTTCATGATAAAGGCAGAACGCATGATCTCGCTGTTTTTGAAATTACTTTAAAACGACTAGGAATCAGAGAAAACCTTCAACATGAAAAAGTTTCGCATTTTCCGTAGCTTTTCAGCGGTATATTATTTGCCCCATTTCGATAAAGTTTGTAGAAATTATGGCAAAAATACGTTTTTAACCATTTTCAAAACTGACATAAAACCGTAAAGAATTAGGAGAAACAATATATACAAAAAAGTTTCACATTTTTTCAAGCTTTCCAACGTCATATCATTTGCTGCATTTGGACGTACGGTTAAAAAATTAGCTCGAAAATACGAACTCGATGGAACTTGTACCGTTTTCTAAATTACTTTTAAACCATTCAAAATTAGAAAAAACTTTTAACATAAAAAAGTAGCGCATTTTCATAAGCTTTCCAACGCCATATTATTTGTCTCCATTGGATTAGCCGTTTAGAAATGGCGTCGAAAATACGAACTCGGGTGTTCGGTTTGCGAAATTTTACGATTTTCCGAATTACTCTTTAACCGTAGGGAATTAGAGAAAACTTTCAACATGTGGAAGGAGCGATTTTGCAGCAGCTTTCCAACGCCATATTATTTGCCTCATTCCGATAAACGGTTTAAAAATGCGATCAAAAATACGATTCACATTTTTTATATGAAGAAAAAACGGTTTTCAAAACTGCTCTTAAACCGCTTACATTTTGCCAAAAATTTAACTTGGGTCATGATACTGATGTCCATAGCTATCCAACGGTATATAGCAAGCCCCATTTGGACACCTTTTAGCTGAAGTTCAACCTAGCACACGAGGAAGGTCAGGCGCGTTACTCGGGAAGTTCATGTTATGATTAGAATATTATTCTGATCCCGTGATCAGAATAGTGTATATTATATATATATATATATATATATATATATATATATATATACATATTTCAAGTACCATCCGAACAAACTGGGCAAAATTCGTGCAAACACGGCTGAATTTTCATATAAGTCGGAGGAGATGGGGGAGGGGGTTTGGGTGGGGCAGGACGGTCAAACGTGGGCATGCCACAACATTTGTCTCTGGTTTACAGGATAAATTGCGACCTCCCTGTGAACCGATACATACCCGTGTTGAATGCCTGAATGCGTCCAAACAGTGTGGTCCGAACGTATACGGGCGGTTTGAAAGTCAGCACTGAAGATGCCCTAATAAAATGCTTTACTATCAACTGCCGCCATACTTGCACTTAAACAACAAAACTAATATAATACTCACAGTTGGCTAAAATATTTTAGCTGCGGCTACTTGCACCCACAGAATTTGCCTGAAACTACTCAATGAAAAACTAGAGTACTCCTTCCGATCCTTTTTAATTGTTTATTTTAGTACAACTTTAATACATAAATTTTACTAAAGCAGTGACAATTAATATGGATCAGAGTGGTTAGTAGAGTTTAGTCGTACTCTGAGTATTAATTGGGATTTTTGCTAAACTTCATACACACTAAAGCTGTATCGGTCTTCGGATGCAGCAAGGGCGGATATCTTCGAAAGAGTGCCATTATAGTTAGCCGCGGATGCCAAAAGATAACTCAAGGATAATGAGTTACGAATCGTCGGATCAAAAAAGGGAATTCAATAGCCGATCTTGTTATTTTTGTATATAGCCCATTGTGCCAGTCCTAATTCCCTGAGTCCAGCTAACTTAGTTGAGAGACATTCTTAGTGTATGCTTTCATTTCTTTCTTTTCTATTGTCGATGCTATTGTATGTACTTTGATGATACCGACAAGTGAATGAGGCAAAAATCTTTGCACATGTTTGGTTTTTCTTGAAACTTTTGGACCCACGGTGATTGTGTTCCATGACGTTAGACGCACTCGACATGGCCAAAAATTGTAATGATATGATTAGTGTGTACTCAACAAAGCTCTTGTTTTTGGCTAATTAACCTAGGAAAATGAAGCAGTAAGCGCATGGGTGAATGGAGAAGGCAGGTGGCAAATGCATGCTTATGGTTTTACTGTTTATCACTGCTCTTTATTCATCATGCCGAAGTCCCCGAGTCAGTGAGGTTTGTTCAAGCTTCTGGTGGAGGTTGTGTTGATCATGAAGATGTGGCAAAGTCTATCGACTCTATGCTTGCCTCAACCAGTTATGAACTTCAAATCATGATGGACTTGGCGCTCCGCCTTTGTGCGCAAGCTTAAGGACTTTTTGTGCTTGTAGTTGGCTCGTGCCACTGGCTTTTTGGAGGGGGTGGAGGCATCCGATGGTGTGCATGTGTCAATGCCGACGGCACAGGTGATACATGTGGAAAATCAAGGAGACCAAGGTGCTGATGATATTGACGACACTGAGTGGCTGCTGACTTTAGAGTCAGATCCTCCGGTGGTGGCCATTGAGTTCAGCCTAGCTAATTCTACCTCCGATGAAGTACATGTTACTGTGAATGGGTGTGCTTTTGTGACAAAGGACGATGACATTTTGCATGACTTCACTAAGTTGATCAAAGGCCTTGTTGCCGTTCCTTCGATTACCTAGCGATTGAATCACTTTGGCAAGGCAAAGAAAATCAAGAATGTGAACCAGTTGGTAAGTGCCGCCATGAAGGACAACCCTGCAAGATGTTAGTCGCCACTATGTGTTTCTTTCTTCGGTGTTCTTTATTTTGGGAGTTGTTCGCATGAGGTTTCGCAGGTTGACTTGTTGGTAGGTGCCATCTGTGTTGTCCTCGTCGCTGCTTGAGTTTGGTGTGGGCTTGCACTATTGTATTGATTTTCACCCAGTTTTTGAACAATTAACTGGGGAGCTATCTTCTTCTTAATCAATGAAAAAGGCAAAGCTTTTCCCTTTTTTTTAAAAAAAACGTGCAGTCATTTTTTCACAAGATTAAGCCTTCTGGGCTACGCTTTTCTAGTGCAAAAGATATTTCTTCCTCCGTTCCGAAATAAGTGTCTGGGTTTTTGCTTCTCCAAAATAGGTGTCATGTTTTTAGTTTAAATTTAAATTTAAACAACATCACTTATTTTGAAACAAAGGGAGTATAACTTCTACGTTGGTGAGTGGCGTGCGGAGTGTGGCGAGATGATAATTAATTACTAGTAGATATGCTATAAAAGTTCAAATACGACGAGCAAAACACATATGTACAAAATAGCTAGAGCAACTTTCCGGGCATGCATGCGTCACGTACTCTGGTTTGGATCGACAGGATACCGCTGGTTTGGAGTACTAAACTATTGCTACCAGCTACTTCAGTTGACAAATACTCCATCCATCTCAAAATAAATGTCTTATGCAGCTTTATGCTAAAGTTGATATAAAGTTAAGACATTAATATTTTGAAAAAGAAAGTAATTGTCGCATACCGGCCGTCGACAGTCTACGCCACCGCTTATGCACCCACAGGAATTCCCCGAAACTAGTGACCCGAGTCCCAGCTATACGGTCCATGCGTGCAAGCGGATTAAGAAGAAACTAGAATACTTAATTTTGCTAAACCTCGGACCGACAAAGCTGTACCGGTGCCCACGAGGTGCGTGCTCTTGCTCCTATACCCTCGGCGATGATGCATGCATGCAGGCCACCTACGTGCCGCCCAACTTGCTCCCCGGCCGGGCCGCACACGAGCACACGGCGCACGAGACAAGTACCTTTTTTTAGTTGACCACACTAAGTTGCTTAGCTGACGGCATATTTTTAGTATAATTTGGTATCACGGAAATTTTATTTATTGTCATACATCACATATACTAGTACATCATTTATTGTAACATGGTGTCATATCATAATATTCAACCCTCTCTTTTCTCATATAATTATGTGCCACCTTAGCTAAAATGCCTAGTTGGCATGCATAATACTACTACTATATTTCCTCATATAATTATGTGCCACCTCAGCTAAATTGTCTAGTTGACATACATGATATTACTATAATACTTTCATTGTGACAACAAGCATTCTAGTACACAATAAAAGTACATCACAAAAGAAAATACTACAAAATATTTTTGTTTATCCATTGGTTTACCCAAACACTTCTATCACCAGATCTCATGTTTTCGATTCCCCTAGGATTGCACATGTCATTACCAACAGATTTTCGTAAGTGTTTCAGATCCTGAGAACCAAAGAATCCCTTCTCTTGGCCGGTACTGGATGAGCTATTAACTTCAGATCATCAGTGGATCAAGGGCGTGTTTGGTTGCACGCATTTGGCCCAGCCTGGCCCACACGGGAAGAAAGTGGCCCGTTTGGTTGCCTGCGTTCACTGTGCGGCCCGCATCGCACGGAACTTAAAGTACGTCCAGGTCAGGCCCAGGGGAAACGCCCGAATCAGCAGTAGCTCGCGAGCCTGGCTCGGGCGAGGCAGGGGAGGGCGACGCGCTTCTCCCCTCGTGCGAGCAGGGGAGATGGCGCGAGCTCGCCCGCGTTGCCGAAAAATCGGCGGGAGGATTTCAGCTCACCTCCCGCCAAGTCCACCCTTATTTAGCCCCTCCCTCACCGCCCCAACTCCTGCCACCATTCTCCCTCCATTCGAGCTTTCCCACCGACGCGCATCGGCACCGACGAGCAGGTAAGCGGCGCATCTTCATAGGCCGGTGGTCCATGGCGTCAGTGCACTTCATTGGCCGGCGTTGATCTTCCATGACCGTCCCCCATCGTCCTCGAGCTGCAGCCATGGCCTTTGTGAGTTCAATCCCCCTTTCTCTCTGTTCCTTCTTGCTAGATCTAAGCTGCAGTTAGGGTTTGATCTAGATGCATGGTTGGTTAGTGGTCTGATCCGTGAGCTGGTATGGTTGATTGCTATGGCGCGGTTGCAATTTGTGGTAGGGCTAGATGTTCAAGCATGTGGTAGGCTAGATTAGTAGTAGAGTTTGAAGTTGAACCTTGTGCTTGTGTTGATTCGTGCTTAGATCTGTGATTTGTAGCTATTGATGGTCCATTTGTAGCATGTTGTTTGTTGTAGATGTATGTTCCTGCTCATAGATTGTCCGGTATGCTTGGTATGATAGCGATGAAGCACGTGCTTACTATGATAGTGATGAACCATGTACATGTATGCTTCTGCTTTCATGGATTAGTATGTTGTGTGCTATGCTTACTATCAATGTGTGCTACGATTGTAGGACATGACCACGCAGACGCAAGATCTTAGTCAGGCCCTTGTCGTGTCCGACAGCCAGTTTGCTCCATCGCTTGTCGAGACTCGCAGCCTATGTCCGAGATGGCACCTGATTCAGAGGTGTTCGAGTCTGATTCCCTCTATGTGCCAATAGTGCTCGTTGAGCCAACTCCTGCCTGCTGTTGCCGCTGAACTCAAGCTAGCAGCAGCAAAGGCAAAGAAGGATGGTAGGTCAAACAACATGAAGTGGCAGCCATTCATGTCCATGTTCGTGCTGAACAAGATGTGTGAGCTCATCTCTATTGGAATTAGGACTGACAAGGGCTTCAAGGAGGTGCACTTGAACAACGTTGCGAAGCAGGTGTTCGAGTTCTGTGGGCAAGAGGTGTCTACCACCCAGGTGTACAACCACCTGAGGAAGTGGAGAAGTCGATGGATCCAAGTGTCCAAGCTGAGAGACCTTAGTGGCTCTTCATGGGATGAGAACACTTGCTCCATAGTTCTGGAGGCAGAGCACTACGCCGGCCATGATGTGGTTAGCTCACAACCCTCTTCCTTTTCATACTGTCCACCATTGTCTACTCCTAATCGCAACTAACAACACTTGTGTTTCATTCTTAGGACCATCCAAGGGATGCTGAGTTCCTCAACACACCCATACAGAACTACAGCCAGATGCAACACATCTTCTCCTTCGGGCTGGCAACTGGGAAGCATGCCATGGGCTCGGGGGAGCCTCTTGGTTCTCCCATGCCAGACTTCCCTGGGACCCCGGACGTCGAGGTCCTTGATGGCCCTGACAAGCCCGCTGCGAAGCCCTTCGACAAGACATTTGACCCCGTCCATGATAGGAAGGGGAAGAGAGGAGGCCTGATGGAGGAGGAGATCAATGTCTTTTGCAGCATGACTGAGGCGGTGAAGGAGGTGGCAACAACCATCAGGGAGTGCAAGCCCCTCGACGTCCACCCTGACCTGTATGGCGCTGTCATGACCCAGGGTGGCTTCAGCGACGAGGCTCTCATGGCAGCTCTCAGCCAACTGCTTGACAACAAGGCCCAGGGTGTTGGGTTCGTTGCCATGGCCAACGCTCACAAGGTGTTGTGGCTCAGGAGCTGGCTGGGCAAGCACTACTACTAGAGTAGTGCTGCCTGTGAGCGTGCATGATCCCCGATGGCGATGGCGGTGGCGACGACGACGACGATGACGACGTACATTTTGTGTAGCTAGGGCTCAAAAACTATTTGATGGTCTGTATATTTTGGTAAGGTGGTATATACTAACCCCTCACACTGATGGTGAACTTGCGGTGGTAGGACGACACCCTCTTTTGGATGTGGTGGTAGGTTAACACCAAGGTAGTGCTAGGAAGAACTTGCTATGTCGTATGATCATGCATGCTTTACTTCTCTTCAGCTCCATTGTTGTTTGTGTGCTACTTTGCTTGCTACTTGTGTGCTCCATTGATTTGCTGCTTTAACTCTTGCTCTTGTGCATTGCTAGGGAAAATGGTATGTCGTGTTCATCGGTAAGGTCCCAGGGGTTTATAGTTCATGGGAAGAAGCCAGTGCACAAGTGGCATCGTATAGCAACAACACCGGCCCATAGAGGGTTTAAGACTAGGCAGGCAGCGGAACAAGCTTACTCCGAGTAGGTGCGAAAGCACGGCAGCAGTGTTGACAGTGGCAAGGTTGGAGGTGACAAGGTGGATCGTCAGTTTGGGCTGAAGCTAAAGAACTTCATCATCTTCGCCCAGTTCATCGTCATTGTTGTGTTGTGGCGTTGGTGTGCTAGGTGTGGGTAAGCTCACCAACTAGGGTACAAGGTAAGCACAACATGTACGCCGTATGAAACCAAACACCGTGTTCATGTGCCACTTGGGCCAATGCAGGCAACCAAACAAAGTGCACTCACGTATTACCTAATGCAGCAACACTAGATGCAGGTGACCAAACAACTTGTAGATGGCGTATTAGGGCCTGTTTTTGCTCAACCAAGCTGGGTTGAGAAGTGTATGCGATGCAGGAACTGTTCACAATGGCAACCAAACACGCCCCTAGTGTTCGGGAAACTACTGCATGGCCAGGCGCATGACAAGCCAATTGCATTAGAGAAACCATAATGCACCGATGGTATACTGCATGCAATATAAAGGGGCTAATGCCTTGATGGAACAAACATGATCCAAGTGCCGCTTTTTGGAAAGCATCTCTAGCATTTGTTCTCGTCAAAACAAAACCCAAAGAAATGCACGGGAAATTTTGAGAGGTTATTAGCTCATGGGGACCCACATGGTTTCATATGCCCCTCTCTAGTTGTACTATCGCTAAATATCTACAAACGCATGTCATGGGCATCCGATGTCATTGTTTTTCTATATAGGTCATTTTGTTAGTGCTAATTCCACGTGTAGAGTACATCTTTATCAGTTGAGAGACATCAATGTTGGATGCATTTTTAAGTCTCAACTCTATAGTATAGATTTAGCTAGATGGTACTGACTGGTGAACAAGCTAGGCAAAAGTCATCATACATGAGGATCTACGTTGGAGCTTTTGGACTGACCGGTGATATGTTACATGACAAAAATTGCATCTGGATTTTAAAATCGGAGCTTGTTAAAAATTTGACAGAAGTTTGTAATGATATGATTGGTATAACCAACAAAGGTCTTCTTTAAGTGGAAAAAATGGTATAGATTTAGGGCTAACTAACCTAGGAAATTGAAACGTAGGAAGTGGAAGGAGAAGACATGTGGAACATCTAACTAGTGTGAAGTGAGCATCCACATGGTCTTCTTGGTTGTGTGACATGGTAAAATAAAATATCAAAAATAGTTGAGATAATTAAGAGGGGTGAAGGGGAGAGTAGATATGTTAGAGCAATAAAGAATAGTAGCTAATTGTCTGTGTGTTGCAATGAGGGCATACGAATTCTGGTGGTTCAACACCAATAATGTCCCACATATACCTTACACCTATCATATTCTATATTTTGGTAGGATTTGATTTGATTTCAGTCTTTGTAGGGGAAGACAAGGAATGTTTTGATTTAGTTAAGGTTTTAGTTTGATTTGGGTATGGATAGAGAAGACAAGGAATATTTTGATTTAAGTGAGGTTTTGGTAAGATAAGATTTGATTTGATTGATTAATGCAGGACATGATGAGTGACTTACAAGAGGGAAATACCAAATGGGGGAGGGGCAAGGAATAAGGTGAACGTACAATGACCAACTCCCCTTTAATACTTGTCATGTTGTGGAATCAAACTATAGACCTAGCCTAGTTGGGCGCTAGAATAGCCTTCACTCACTCAATATAGTTTCACTCCAGGGAAAGAAAAATCATTGTTTACCCACCATTGATTAGAAAATAAGCTAAGGGAACCTGGGGCAGTTATGGCCACATAAAACGAAAAAAGAGGGATGGAGGAGTTCCATCCCATGCTCTTTCCTGTTACCCATGGTTTCATATTCATGTGTACTGTAAAGCCATGGGCCAGCTCGTATACTGCATAGCTCTCATGATTCACCTAAGAATACTAATGTAAAACCGCGAGTGGGATTGCCAGGAAACTGTGGTGTACTCCATTACAATGAGTGATTTTCTGACGGAATAAAAATATATCCCAAGGCACTAATGACCCACATGTGTAGGGGATCACAACAGTCTTTGAGGAAAGTATTTCAACCCAAATTTATTGCTTCAACATAAGGGGAGCCAAAGAATATTTATAAGCCTTAGTGGTTGAGTTGTCAATTCATGCACACCTGGATAGATAACTTGCTTGACACAATTTATTAGTATCATAGTAATATGATAGCAGTGGTAGTGATATAGTAATAGTAACAATATCAGTAAAGGTATTGCAGAAAAGTAACAATAACGGTACTGTAGAAAACTAACAGGTTGCAGCATTAGTAATTGTAAAGAGAGCAACAATGACCGAAAGCATAGGCATGGAAGTACATGGTAGGTTTTGTTCAGATGAGATTGATTATGCAATAGTCATAACTAGAGCGATAGCAAACTAGCTCCAATTCATCAATCATATGTAGGCATGTATTCCTTATGTAGTTATATGTGCTTGTGGTAAGAACTTGCACAACATCTTTTGTCCCACCGTCCCGTTTCAGCGGGATCCTAATGGAAACTTAGGGTAATAAAGATGGCAGATACCTTCAAACGCATCTCTTTATGTGCGTAGGTTGCCCCATATCTCTCTTGCGCTCTTTTCTGTCACATAAATTGTTTTGCAGTGAGGATGCTCCACCTCCACCTCTAGTTTTCCTATGTGGTTTTGTTCTTGATAGGGATACCCTGCTAAGTTGGTTTGCACGTACTTGTGGATACCGGCAGAGCGATCATGCTTTCGGTCTTCATTCAAGGGAGAAACTTCTCGTGGTTGGCTGGTTGTAAATCCTAGTTGCAGGAATCTGCACCAACGATCCACACCAACACACATCTGGCGTTGTACTCTTGTTGGTAAAGATCAAGATCCAATCTCATATGCATAGTGATCTTGGGAGTTTAATTTGAAGGGCGATTTTTTTTGTTTTCTACTAAATTTTCCAAACATTGGGCACCTCATAAATTTACCATCCTATACAACTGTCACCAACATTGGAATTCTAGGAGCACCTTGGTGATATATGCATTATTAAGCAATAGTTATTCAATGTAAGATGAAAAAATATAGAAATGTAAAGGATTAGGAGATGTGGATTTATGCCTAAAACTTTTATCTGGCCAAAACTTCTATTCATATAGTGACCCTCTTTGATTTTTTGTTCTTCTTGGAGATGATGTTGGTTCTGAATTAGTGATCACAGTTTATGAAGTTATACAGTACTACAACTCATGTTTGTATCCTAATCCAAGTTTAAATATCTGGCTACTACTTAAAAATCCTTCGTGGTGGATCAACATTTCGGTTTTTATGTTTTGCTTTGTTTAGTTCTCACATTCATGAAGTTTTTGTTTTCTATCTTCATCCATTCATCACTACATAACACTTGACAAAAAAATTGTTAACTAACCGTCAGTATGTTCCATTTCAATATATGCATTGTTATCCATCTATCTTGATAAATCTTGTGTGCTATCTTAATAGCATATGTCGATGGACCAATGTGACCAAACAATTAGTTGAATATAGTTGAACGATGAGCATGTGGCAGCTGAAAGGTGTGATTTCATTGTAAGGTATGTAGAAGATGCTAGGTGTCACTTATGATTTGATAACCATCTTAGAACCCAAATCCTACATCCTATGTTGCAAATTAACATTATAAAATAGATGGATCCTTTGGAACATATGTCCACTCTGCCATTTTCTTCGCTTCATAATATTGCTGACAAAATCTTGTTATGATTTCATTCCGAGAGCAGATCACATAATGTATGAACCAGTTGGAGATGCATGTTGTTTCCCTAGATAATGCAGGGAGGGTAAACTAAGGGCGATTTAGCACATCGGTGTTCTAAGATAGTTTGAGATTGACCTTGATAGCTAGATGTTGTGGTGCATGACATTTTAGGTAAGATCACCTGTACCCAATAGTTAGTCTCTCATGTAAACACAAATTTCATGTTCTTTTGCAATACTTATAACTGTCTAAAGATGTATTCTCTATGCAGTACGATAGTAGCAGAGTTACAACTCAAGTGGATACTAACATTGTACCAAGTTTACCATCCCACATGAACCTACCTTGTCTAATTGTCATGAAGTGATATTATCTAATTAAAATGGCTTATCAAACCGTCCTGGGTGCATGCTACTAACAAGTGTATCAATGCTTATGCTTCTTATTTTTTCGACGAACAAAAGCAAATGCCTTATTGGTAACAACTTCCTCACATGGATCATGAGAAATGTAGTATTGCAAAGTTCTAGTAGCCATGCTGTTCCTTGAAATTATTGATTTTGTTGTTGTATTCAAATAATTGGATAGGAATAAGATTCTATTCATTATGAAATATGGCCTAGGAAACTCCTTGTACATCAAACATCCTATTATAAAAAATCTTTACACTTAAAACACAACTTAGTGGTCCAATATATTTTGTGATTCATATTTGAGTCATTACTTGACGAGTATATTTATGTTCATAACCAACGTATTATTTCAATCATTGTACTCTAATAATTACAATAACTACAAAGTGATCATCCTAATCTCCATTTTTCCCTACGTAGTAGCAATCAAAATGTTTGTCGTGGCATTTTCTTGCTGCAAGTGCTTATGTTGACTCATGATGGAGGTTATGGATGCAGCTGCATTTCTCATCACCATGTCCTCTAGGAATTTGCTCTCCCGCGGGTAGCCCATGAGGTCTAGGGTAAATGGTCGGGGCTTCCGAAAGAGCTATTTAGATATTTATATCACAACAAGATGTTGATATTCCTTTTCAAAACTAAACATGTCAGAAGCAACTTGGCTACTTCCCTTCTATAAGCATTGTAATTGTATTGGGAACCCATGTCAATTTTTTTATTCTAATTGTAATGGGTATGCATGTTGATTTACATGTCCTTCGCACTACGAGTTGCATAATCCCGATTTCCACTCGCTTACGAGCTATGGCACATAGTTATAGGTTGAGGGAACTGATGTTGATATGTAGGAATTACGTGGGTTGAAATAGGTACCATGTGGCTTAGCAAGCCTAAGGATGGGAATGAGCCGGCCCGCTCTAGCCCGGACCTGGTACTCGTTGGCCCTCTCTTTTGTACTGGGACGTGGAGCCGGCCTAGTGGTCCAGTGGTGACTGCCCTCATGTCCAATTGGGTAATACAGTCTGGCCTCTTTAATATTAGATTTGTACAAAATAGAGAGTGGTAACACAACAACATCTTTCCAAATACCATCATTTAGCGGTAGGGACTTTTGGCATGCGAGAATCTCTCGAGTTTATTTGTTCAACGAAAATCAAGATATACATGCAATCTCATTTATATTGATCGCATCAATAAAGGTGATTTTGGATCATTTCTATAAACACAAGGCTAATGATCCTCCCAAACGCTCATGCTATCCTAATGGTTACTACAACATTATGCAAGCAAATTTGGTCCTACCCAATTATTTCAATGGATTAATGGTGTTCAGCTCCCTGCCCCAATATGCACACGAGGCCGGCCGAAAAGACCCGTGAGCCTTCATGTTTTGGATCATAGCAATGTCCCAATGGGTAACATGAGCCCATTTTCAATATTTAGGCATGTGGTACTTCATATCTAGTTACTTTTCACCAAGCGGTCAGCTTGGCAAGCTACCTAGAAAAAATTGCAATAAAAAAATCTAGTTACATTTCATGTCATGTAAACATGTAATAGCCTGACCATCAACTTTTTCCCTCGTCGTGGCAATGCCCAGGTTTCCTTCCGGTTCTGTGGTTGCTTCCTGCTACCTGTTGAGCACTGCATTGGTTTTCCCTTGAAGAGGAAACGGTGATGCAGCAAAGTAGCGTAAGTATTTCCCTCAGTTTTTGAGAACCAAGGTATCAATCCAGTAGGAGGCTACGCGCGAGTCCCTCACACCTGCACAAAGCAAATAAATCCTTGCAACCAACGCGATAAGGGGTTGTCAAACCCTACATGGTCACTTACGAGAGTGAGATCTGATAGATATGATAAGATAATATTTTTGGTATTTTTATGATAAAGATGCAAAGTAAAATAAAAGCAAAGGAAATAACTAAGCGTTGGAAGATTAATATGATGAAGATAGACCTGGGGGCCATATGTTTCACTAGTGGCTTCTCTCAAGAGCATAAGTATTTTACGGTGGGTGAACAAATTACTGTTGAGCAATTGACAGAATTGAGCATAGTTATGAGAATATCTAGGTATGATCATGTATATAGGCATCACGTCCGAGACAAGTAGACCGACTCCTGCCTGCATCTACTACTATTACTCCACACATCGACTGCTATCCAGCATGCATCTAGAGTATTAAGTTCATAAGAACAGAGTAACACTTTAAGCAAGATGACATGATGTAGAGGGATAAATTCATGCAATATGATAAAAACCCCATCTTGTTATCCTCGATGGCAACAATACAATACGTGCCTTGCTGCCCCTACTGTCACTGGGAAAGGACACCGCAAGATTGAACCCAAAGCTAAGCACGTCTCTCATTGCAAGAAAGATCGATCTAGTAGGCCAAACCAAACTGATAATTCGAAGAGACTTGCAAAGATAACCAATCATACATAAAAGAATTCAGAGAAGATTCAAATATTGTTCATAGATAAACTTGATCATAAACCCACAATTCAATGGTCTCAACAAACACTCCGCAAAAGAAGATTACATCGAATAGATCTCCACAAGAGAGGGGGAGAACTTTGTATTGAGATCCAAAAAGAGAGAAGAAGCCATCTAGCTAATAACTATGGACCCGAAGGTCTGAGGTAAACTACTCACACTTCATCGGAGAGGCTATGGTGTTGATGTAGAAGCCCTCCGTGATCGATGACCCCTCCGGTGGAGCTCCGGAATAGGCCCCAAGATGGGATCTTGTGGATACAGAAAGTCACGGCGGTGGAATTAGGGTTTTGGCTCCGTATCTGATCGTTTGGGGGTATGTAGGTATATATAGGAGGAAGGAGTACGTCGGTGGAGCAACAGGGGGCCCACAAGGGTGGAGGGCGTGCCTGGGAGGGTAGGCGCGCCCCCTATCTCGTGGCTTCCCTGTTGGTTGCTTTACGTAGGGCCAAGTCTCCTAGATCTTGTTCGTTCCAAAAATCACGTTCCCGAAGGTTTCATTCCGTTTGGACTCCGTTTGATATTCTTTTTCTACGAAACTCTGAAATAGGCAAAAATAGCAATTCTGGGCTGGGCCTCCGGTTAATAGGTTAGTCCCAAAAATAAGATAAAAGTGAATAATAAAGCCCAATAATGTCCAAAACAGAAGATAATATAGCATGGAGCAATCAAAAATTATAGATACGTTGGAGACGTATCAAGCATCTCCAAGCTTAATTCCTGCTCGTCCTCGAGTAGGTAAATGATAAAAACAGAATTTTTGATGTGGAATTCTACTAGGCATAATTTCAATGTAATTCTTCTTAATTGTGGCATGAATATTCAGATCCGAAAAAATCAAGATAAAAGTTTAATATTGACATAGAAATAATAATACTTCAAGCATACTAACTAAGCAATTATGTCTTCTCAAAATAACATGGCCAAAGAAAGTTCATCCCTACAAAATCATATAGTTTGGTCATGCTCCATTTTCTTCACACAAGAATGCTCTCATCATGCACAACCCCGATGAGAAGCCAAGAATTGTTTCATACTTTAGTAATCTCAAACTTTATAAACCTTCACGCAATACATGAGCGTGAGCCATGGATATAGCACTGTGGGTGGAATAGAGTATAATGATGGGGGTTATGTGGAAAAGACAAAAAAGGAGAAAGTCTCACATCAACGAGGCTAATCAATGGGCTATGGAGATGCCCATCGATTGATGTTAATGCAAGGAGTAGGGATTGCCATGCAACGGATGCAGTAGAGCTATAAATGTATGAAAGCTCAACAAAAGAAACTAGTGGGTGTGCATCCGACTTGCTTTCTCATGAAGACCTAGGGCACTTGAGGAGGCCCATTGTTGGAATATACAAGCCAAGTTCTATAATGAAAAATTCCCACTAGTATATGAAAGTGATAAAACAACAGACTCTCTATCATGAAGATCATGGTGCTACTTTGAAGCACAAGTGTGGAAAAGATAGTAGCATTGTCCCTTTTTATTTCTCTTTTTTTTGGGGGGGGGCCTTCTTTTTTTGGCCTTTCTCTTTTTTTATTGGGACAATGTTCTATTAAATGATGACCATCACACTTCTATTTATTTACAACTCAGTGATTACAACTCGATACTAGAACAAGGTATGACTCTATATGAATGCCTCCGGCGGTGTACCGGGATATGCAATGAACCAAGAGTGACATGTATGAAAGAATTATGAACGGTGGCTTTGCCACAAATACTATGTCAACTATATGATCATGCAAACAATATGACAATGATGAATGTTTCATGAGAAACGGGATGGTGGAAAGTTGCATGGCAATATATCTCGGAATGGCTATGGAAATACCATAATAGGTAGGTATGGTGGCTGTTTTGAGGAAGATATAAGGAGGTTTATGTGTGAAAGAGTGTATCATATCACGGGGTTTGGATGCACCGGCGAAGTTTGCACCAACTCTCAATGTGAGAAAGGGCAATGCACGGTACCCAAGAGGCTAGCAATGATGGAAAGGTGAGAGTGCGTATAATCCATGGACTCAACATTAGTCATAAAGAACTCACATACTTATTGCAAAAATCTACAAGTCATCAAAAACCAAGCACTACGCGCATGCTCCTAGGGGGATAGATTGGTAGGAAAAGACCATCGCTCGTCCCCGACCGCCACTCATAAGGAGGACAATCAAGAACGCCTCATGTTTCAAATTTGTTACATAACGTTTACCATACGTGCATGCTACGGGACTTGCAAACTTAAACACAAGTATTTCTCAGATTCACAACTACTCAACTAGCACAACTTTAATATCACTACCTCCATATCTCAAAACAATCATCAAGCATCCAACTTCTCTTAGTATTCAAAACACTCCTAAGAAAGTTTTTACTAATCTTGAATACCTAGCATATTAGGATTATTTAAGAAAATTACCATGCTATTTAAGACTCTCAAAATAATCTAAGTGAAGAATGAGAGATCAATAGTTTCTATAAAACAAATCCACCACCGTGCTCTAAAAGATATAAGTGAAGTACTAGAGCAAAACTATATAACTCAAAAGATATAAGTGAAGCACATAGAGTATTCTAATAATTTCCGAATCATGTGTGTCTCTCTCAAAAGGTGTGTACAGCAAATATGATTGTGGTAAACTAAAAAGCAAAGAATCAAATCATACAAGACGCTCCAAGCAAAACACATATCATGTGGTGAATAAAAATATAGCTCCAAGTAAAGTTACCGACGGAAGTAGACGAAAGAGGGGATGCCTTCCGGGGCATCCCCAAGCTTTGGCTTTTTGGTGTCCTTAGATTATCTTGGGGGTGCCATGGGCATCCCCAAGCTTAGGCTCTTGCCACTCATTGTTCCATAATCCATCAAATCCTTACCCAAAAATTAAAAACTTCACAACACAAAACTTAAAGTAGAAAATCTCGCGAGCTCTGTTAGCAAAAGAAAACAAAAGACCACTTCAAGGCACTGTAATGAACTCATTATTTATTTATATTGGTGTTAAGACTACTGTATTCCAACTTATCTATGGTTTATAAAATATTTTACTAGCCATGGATTCATCAAAATAAGCAAACAACACATGAAAAACAGAATCTGTCAAAAATAGAACAGTCTGTAGTAATCTCTAGCTAGCGCAAGATATGGAACCCCACAAATTCTAAAATAAATTTCTGCACATGAGGAATTTATCTATTAAAAAATAATTAACTAAATAGCACTTTCCAAATAAAAATGGCAGCAGTTCTCGTGAGCGCTAAAGTTTCTGTTTTTTACAGCAAGATTAACAAGACTTTCCCCAAGTCTTCCCAATGGTTCTACTTGGCACAAACACTAATTAAACACAAAGAACACAACCAAAACAGAGGCTGGATAAATTATTTATTACTAAACAGGAGCAAAAAGCAAGGAATAAAAATAAAATCGGGTTGCCTCCCAACAAGCGCTATCGTTGAACGCCCCTAGCTAGGCATAAAAGCAAGGATATACCTAGGTATTATCATCTTGATTCTTAATTATTTTAGCGGAGTTATGCTCGAATCCGGGAGGTTCTTTATGTTTCCCTTCATATTCGGAAATCTTGAGATCTAAAGAGTCCAACCGCTTATTGCAAAGGGTAATCAACATATTCGTGCGGTGGAGATTCCCACTAACGCTCTTAAGAGGTTCAAGAGACTTTTGTAAAATCTTAGTTACTTCACAAATTTTCTCAAAAACTTGCGTTTCCTCTTGGGTATGATAAGTCCCCTTTTGTTGAGGTAGAGTTTCTACTATACCTTCTATAATTTCATGCGCAATACTAGGATCAATTTCAATAAAATTGCCTTTGGCAACGCAATCCAAGAGTTGTCTATGATACATATTTAGTCCAACATAAAAGTTGCGAAGCAAAATTCTAAAATTCACCTCTAGGGTATAATTACGATAAGCTTCCATCATTCTAAACCAAGCATCTTTTAAGTTTTCTCCTTGTGTTTGTTTGAAGTGAAGAACCTCAAACTCGGGAGACAAAGGAGCAGATAAGGGACTAGCCATAATGACAAGCAAACGGAAAAGAGGCGAACGGAAAAGAGAGGGAGGATAGAGAGAGAGGGCGAATAAAATGGCAAGGGTGAAGTGGGGGAGAGGAAAACGAGTGGCAAATGGAAAATAATGTAATGCGGGAGATAAGGATTTGTGATGGGTACTTGGTATGTTGACTTTTGCGTAGACCTCCCCGGCAACGGCGCCAGAAATCCTTCTTGCTACCTCTTGAGCATTGCGTTGGTTTTTCCTTGAAGAGGAAACGGTGATGCGGCAAAGTAGCGTAAGTATTTCCCTCAGTTTTTGAGAACCAAGGTATCAATCGAGTAGGAGGCTACGCGTGAGTCCCTCGCACCTGCACAAAGCAAATAAATCCTCGCAACCAACGCGATAAGGAGTTGTCAATCCCTACACGGTCACTTACGAGAGTGAGATATGATAGATATGATAAGATAATATTTTTAATATTTTTATGATAAAGATGCAAAGTAAAAAAGCAAAGGAAATAACTAAGTGTTGGAAGATTAATATGATGAAGATAGACCCGGGGGCCATAGGTTTCACTAGTGGCTTCTCTCAAGAGCATAAGTATTTTATGGTGGGTGAACAAATTACTGTTGAGCAATTGACAGAATTGAGCATAGTTATGATAATATCTAGGTATGATCATGTATATAGGCATCACGTCTGAGACAAGTAGACCAACTCCTGCTTGCATCTACTACTATTACTCCACACATCGACCGCTATCCAGCATGCATCTAGAGTATTAAGTTCATAAGAACAGAGTAACGCTTTAAGCAAGATGACATGATGTAGAGGGATAAATTCATGCAATATGATAAAAAAACCCATCTTGTTATCCTCAATGGCAACAATACAATACGTGCCTTGCTGCCCCTACTGTCACTGGGAAAGGACGCTGCAAGATTGAACCCAAAGCTAAGCACTTCTCCCGTTGCAAGAAAGATCAATCTAGTAGGCCAAACCAAACTGATAATTCGAAGAGACTTGCAAAGATAACCAATCATACATAAAAGAATTCAGAGAAGATTCAAATATTGTTCATAGATAAACTTGATCATAAACCCACAATTCATCGGTCTCAACAAACACACCGCAAAAGAAGATTACATCGAATAGATCTCCACAAGAGAGGGGGAGAACTTTGTATTGAGATCCAAAAAGAGAGAAGAAGCCATCTAGCTAATATATGAACCCGAAGGTCTGAGGTAAACTACTCACACTTCATCGGAGAGGCTATGGTGTTGATGTAGAAGCCCTCCGTGATCTATGCCCCCTCCGGCGGAGCTTCGGAACAGGCCCCAAGATGGGATCTCATGGATACAGAAAGTTATGATGGTGGAATTAGGGTTTTGGCTCCGTATCTGATCGTTTGGGGGTACGTAGGTATATATAGGAGGAAGGAGTACGTCGGTGGAGCAACAGGGGGCCCACGAGGGTGGAGGGCGTGCCTGGGGGGGTAGGCGCGCCCCCTACCTCGTGGCTTCTCTGTTGGTTGCTTGACGTAGGGTCCAAGTCTCCTGGATCTTGTTCGTTCCAAAAATCATGTTTCCAAAGGTTTCATTCCGTTTGGACTCCGTTTGATATTCTTTTTCTGCGAAACTCTGAAATAGGAAAAAAAATAGCAATTCTGGGTTGGGCCTCCGGTTAATAGGTTAGTCCCAAAAGTAATATAGAAGTGAAAAATAAAGCCAAATAATGTCCAAAACAGAAGATAATATAGCATGGAGCAATCAAAAATTATAGATACGTTGGAGACATATCACTTCCATACACGCATCATGCTAATTCCATGAGTACAAAATGTTCTTACTGCACAACCCTTTATAATTATTATTTTACTTCGTATTCTATTGCATGGAATGCGAGGTCGGATTTAAAAAGATTTGAAAATTTCAGAGATAATTATTGGGAAACAAGCATGGGGTGATAGTAGTGATGGCTAGAGTGACAAGCGGTAGGTGCACTCCACCGTGGCAACTAAGCTCGCCCACATGGCCCGCACATGGCCCTCCCGGTCCGCCTGACATGGCAAACTGGGAGACCCCCAAATGGCTCAGGTTGGGAGTATTAGTATATTACAATAATAATCGGATGTGAATAATAATGAAATGAATATGTTATCGATGGAAACAAATCATCTTCGTAAATAAAATAAAATAAATGCTAAGATAAATAGGAGCAGGAGAAAAAGAAAAAGAAATCGGTGGCATTATTGGTTTGCCGACAGAAAAGGAAGTTGCCCCCCTCTCTCACTGTTGTGACGCCAAGAACCCAGAAAGACCAGTGAAATGCTCGGGAAGGTTCCAAAATTTTCTAGAGCCTCCCAAAATGTTCATAGGCCGCCATAGGCTAATCCTCAAGGTAAGGCCCAAGTGGGAAAGGCACCCGCATGGGCCCTATGGGCCAAAGAGTGGGGCGCCACATAGGCTTGGTGGCAAACCTTCTCTTCACGCCTAGAGTTTGGGGGATCGGAGGGGCCCACCCTTGTTGCACCAACCTAGGAGAGGTAGCACCTCCTCTAATTGCCCACCCGTTAGCATGTTAGAGTCTCTAGAGTTTATTTATTCGAAAAAGAAACAAGGTGTACATGCGGCTTCATTTCTAATTCCAACATGAAAAAAAGTTTGTTTTGGATCAATACTCACTTTAAATAATTCTATAAACAAAAGGCTACCAATACTGGAAAATGCATATGCTATCGTAAATGGCTGCCACAACCTTGGGCAACCGAATTTGGGCCAACCATCCTATTTCGATGGGTCGGCAGTGCCTGACTCCCCTAGCCCAATATCTATACGAACGAGGAAGACCCAAAAGACCCATTGGCCTTGGAGTTTTCGATCAGACCAATGTCCAATGGGTAACATCGGCCGGCTCCCATCTTGACGCAAGTCGTGTTTCCTATCTGACTAGCTTTTGTTAGGACCACATCGTCATTACTGGCTGGCTGAGCCTCATGATAGCATCTTTAGCCGGGCACCTCAAACGATCCCCAAACTTCTCTGCGGATGGCCCGGTAAAAAAACCAACTAGCCGGGCTCCGTAGACCGTCCTCGAACGGACGGGCTGCCCGATGCCCCTCATATTCAGCGCAAATAAGAATCAATCCGTAGTCTACTCCACTTCCCTCTCCATCCACTCCACTCCGCATTCCCCACGATCTGTATCGATGACTGGCGATGGCAGCAGTGCTGGCTTCGGTGGCGAATCTGGCGGCTCGGATGGCTAGTCGAGGTTGTTGCCCGATCTGGAACCCGACAATGTGGAAGAGATCGCCCTCTGCAGTGCGTTGAGGCGGTCACGGTCGACTAAGGTGGCAGCGACAGCTCCTCTTTCGTAGTGCTCATTGCTCATGGACACAACATTGGCGACATCACCGACGCGTCCCTCCCATCGCGGTGCTATGGCTGCTCTGCTTCCAATCTCCTTCAGGTACGCCGCCCACCACCACCAATGCAGGTTTCCTCCAATTCGGAAGTGGTACCCGGGCACCGCTGGGTCATCCTGCCCTCATTGACGCAAGTGTGCACGAGGATGCTCGGTTGAGAGGAACGGGCAGCCGGCCGCAAGCGGCAGCATGCGAGGATAGGGCGGTTGTGGGGGAGGCGATCGCCGCGCGCCGGGCACACGTGGGCACGCTAGTGTATCCCTGGGCCACGCTCCTCCCGTCGCTCCTCTGCCAATCTCTAACGATGTCGGAGACGGATGTGCGGCGCCTCCGTCGCAAGAATGCCAAGGCGCTCCGACTCGCTAATGATTTGTCAAAGCGGGAGGCAAACAAGGAGGCGGTGGCCAAGGAGTTGGACCGCCTGCTCCGGAGGATGTTAGGCAAAATATGTTTCGATGACTCCGACCTGATGGTGACTCCACTTGGAGCTCCGACGGCGTCACAGGCTGATGCGTACATGGTGGAGGGGCTCAGCCGCGTCGGCGACCGCAGGGGGAAGGGGACGGCAAGGAAATGGTGATTTTCTCTACCGTTTCCCGTTTTTATCTATGTTTTATTTAGGTATTAAGTAGTTTGTAGTATGTATTTGTATGTATGCCGGCGAACTATGGTCCTTTTGTCCGGCCATGAAATGGTGATCCGGGTGTATAGAGATGAGTGGTGTGTTGACTGTATTTATACATAGTTTTGCATGGGTTGCATGGGTTTGGGGTTTCAGACATGAGGGACACGACTGTGGACACAAAGATATGAGGCGTGTCCGCGGATGCGCTCGGGTGCATCCGCGGGGCATTTGAGGGCTAGACTTGCTAACCCTGGTTGTAGATGCTCTGACCCCACTATCATCACTGTAAACATGACTGTTGAGTAATAAAGCTAACCCCACTAAAAAGGGTGATAAAGCCTAGTATCATACCGTAAAGGAAGTTGATTTGAAATGATTTAAAAAAACTCATATCTCAGTTTTTTTGAGGGGATCAGAGCATCTACAGCTGGGGGCATCAAATCCTTCTCAAACGCCCGGGTGGGCTGACTGGTCAGTGACCGGTCACAAAAAGCTGACCCACGCAGGTGTCTCAAACTGTCCTCAAATGTCTAGGCTCTCCGATAAACCTCATATCCATACCAAATATGGGGCAACCGGGCACGCGCGGCTGCATCCGCCACATTAGCCCGCCCACCCTGACCTCACATACATCCCCTCCGATAGACCGCATTCCGCTCAGTCCACTCAACTCTCTCCGTCCTCTCATGTTTCCAATCCATCCTCTCCTCTTCTCCACGACAGATGATCGTAGCAGCTCCAGTTCCAGCGACGAGAGCGACGTCGATGCGGTTTCTCTCTTCATTGCTTTGCGCCGCTCTCGTCTAGATCAGGGCGGCAGTTCACAAAGCGATGCGTTGTCCCCCTCCGTCTGCCATCGCAATGCGGGTGACGTTGACAGGCCGTCCCGTCCGTCCCGTACGCCGCCCCGCTGCCACCACATCCATGGTACCTTCGAAGGGCATCCATGGGCACCGTTGTGTGCTTGTGTCCTTGCTGGCGCTGGGCCGGTTAAGAATGCCCGAGTAGGAGGCTCGGGGCACATGGCGCGAGCGGCGACACTCGAGGCAGGCCATGGTGGCGAGCGACGCATCGACAAGGCTCAGGGCAATCGCACGAGCACCAGTCCATCCCAAGGACGCGCTCATTGTGTCTGTCCTCTGGTTCTCCCTGACAATAGCAGAGACGGATGGGCGGCGACTACGGTGGAAGAACACCAAAGAGCTCTGGCTCGCTATCGAGTTTTCGGAGCTCGAGGTGTCAGCGTAGGTGAGGAGGCACACCCATGAGCAGGAGCGCTTGCTATGGAGGCTTGCCGGGGTCACATGGAGCTGTTGGATGACTCCGACGATGGATCAAGCTTCGACGACGATGACCCTTCGACGTCCGATGCCTACACCGAAGGCCAAAGCAGCACCGCCGACCGCAAGGGGAAGGGGCGGCGAGGAAATGGTGATTTCCTCCGCCGTTCCTTGTTTAATTAAGATTTTTATCATACGTTTAGGGTATTGTCCCATTGAAATTGCATCGTTTGGTTGTTCGATGATTGCTTATGCTAGAATTATGCCTGATTTAACTAGAGTTTGTGTTAGTTCATTTATCTACATAAGTTTACTTTTATACGTGCATGTTTTGCATGGATATGAGGGGCCGGATATAAGATACACATGTGTGGTGCACAAAAATGAGGAGTTCCTGACCAGTGCTCCCAGACACGTCCGCGGTTGTCTAAGGGGTCATATTTGGTGTCTTCGGCTGTAGATGCTCTCAGAGCTCAAAAATAGGGTCTAGAGGAGCGGTGGGGTGGCTCCTGCGTGGCAGGCCCCCATGGCCACGTGGCCCGCACGTGCGGCCATGCAGTCGCTAACGCCTGACCTACCAAGGTGAGAGGCCGCCGAACGACTCAGCGCAAAGCATAAATATTTGGCATTAAATAATCAGATATGTATATATATGAAAGACGAATAATGCTGGTGATAGAAAACGAATATTTGAGAAGTAAATAAGAAGAAAGAAAACCACATGTATCAGCACCTTGCTTTGGCTCTCTGACAAGCCGAGATCCGCTCTTCCCCGATGCCGGTGAGCCGCTCAACCATAATCGAATATGAATAATAATGTTAATGATGGAAACGAATCATTGTCGTAAATGAAATAAAATAAATGCTAAGATATATCGAAGCAGGAAAAAAGAAAAAGAAATCGGTGGCATTATTGGTTCGCCGACAAAAAAGGAAGCTTCCCCTCTCTTACTGCTATGGCGCCCAGAACCCGAAAAGACCAGTGAAAGGCTTAGGAAGGTTCCAAAATTTTCTGGAGCCCCTGAAATGTTCCTAGGCCGCTATAGGCTAGTGCCCAAGGTAATGCCCAACTGGGAGAGGCACCCGCATGGGCCATATGGGCCAAAGAGTGGGGAGCCCACGAGGCTTGGTGGCCAAGCCTTCTCTTGGCGCCTAGGGTTTGGGGGACGATCTGAATCTACTCCACTTCCCTCTTCGTCCACTGCACTCTCAATCCCCCCCATCTGAATTGATGACCGAAGATGGCAGGAGCTCGTTTTGGTGGCAAATCTGACGGCTCCGATGGCTGGTCGAGCCTGTTGCGCGATGTGGAGCCCAACAATGTGGAGGAGGTTGCCCTCTGCATCGCGTTGAGACGGTCGCGGCTTGACCAAGGCAGCTATGGCAACTCCTCTTCTACAGCGCCCATTGATCCAAAATCACTGTACCGTCCTGCCCGTCTCGGAGCTCTAGCACTCCGCTTCCAATCTCCTTCAGTTAAGCCACCCACCATCACCAATGCGGGTTACGTCTATTCCGAAAATGGTACCACGGGACCTCTGGGTCGCCATGCCCGCGTTGGTGCCGGTGCGCATGAGGACACCCGATTCAAAGGCACGGGCAACCCACCACGAGCGGCAGCTTGCGAGGATAGGTCAGCGGTGGGGGAGGCGATGGTCGCGTGCAGGGCACGCGTTGGTGCCGGTGTATCCCGAGGTGGCTTTCCTCTGCTTCTCTCTCATGACGGTGGAGGCGGATGCGCGACACCTCCGTCGTAACAATGCCAAGGCGCTTCGGCTCGCCATCGAGCTGTCGGAGCGTGATGTAAACAAGGAGGTGGTGGCCATGGCGAAGCCGGCCTACCATGGGAAGGAGTTGGACTGCTTGCTCTGGAGGCTATTAGGCCAAACATGCTTTGACGAGTGGGACCTGACGGACGGCTCCACCTGCAGCTTCGACGACGACGCACCGCCGCACGCCGATGCATACATGGAGGAGGGCCTCAGGCGCGCCGATGACCGCAAGGGGAAGGGGCCAGCGAGGATGATTTCCTATGTCCTTCCTTGTTTTATATATGTAGTTTGTAGTATGGATTTGTTGAAAGTGCAACTAATCTCCGGGAGGTTTTGGTAATTCATAACGACATATATCTCACTGAACTAATATCCATTCAAGATAAATACTTGAGGATGTTCAATGTATGGCATGGCATGACATAGAGATGTCGACCCTTCAAAATGCTAAGGACAAGGATTGGCAAAAGCTCAAGACTCTTTATTTTTTTAAGTGATCAAATATCATAGTGAGTCCATAGGAAAGCCAATACTATCAAAAGGGGATGAGGTGTTACTTAATGGTCTACTTGCTCAAAGTGCTTAGTGATATTGCTCCAAAATCCTTAGCCACTTTCTCTATCCAAATATGTCAAAACCCTAAACTCCAAATCATCCCCACCGATATCTTTCATCCGGAGCCACCGTGTTCATTCTGACATAGCCACTGCCAAAACCCTAACAATTTGGTCACACCGATACGGATCTCGGTCCCACCGAGATGACCTTGCTAGTTCTTTGTGACTTGTTACAATCACTTCGGTCTCACTGATTTGTTGCAATCGGTCCCACCGATTTGTTGCAATTGGTCCCACCGAGTTGGCTTGACAGATTCTCTGTTGCCATTGCACTCACTTTAGTCCTACTGAGTTGATGTAATCGGTGCCACCGAGATGAAGTTTTCCCTAAGCCCTAGCACATAGGTCCCACCGAGTTGTTGCAATCGGTCCCACCAAGTTGGCTTGACAGATTCTCTGTTGCCCATTGCACTCACTTCAGTCCTACTGAGTTGATGTAATCGGTGTCACCGAGATGAAGTTTGCCCTAAGCCCTAGCACATAGGTCCCACCAAGTTGTTCCCCCTGGTTCCACCGAGATTCCTAACATTCATATTTTTGAACAGATCGCTGCCACCGAGTTTCCTAATTGGTGCCAATGAGATGGGCCAAAAGTGTGTAACGGTTAGATTTTGTGTGGAGGCTATACATACCCCTCCACCCCTTCTTCCTCATGGAGGAGAGCCATCAGAACGTGCCTACACTTTCACCATTCATTTTTAGAGAGAACCACCTACTCATGTGTTGAGATCAAGAGAATTCATTCCCACCATTTTGAATCCTTGATTTCTAGCCTTTCCCAAGTTGCTTTCCACTCAAATCCTTCTTACACCATAACCAAATCTGTGAGAGAGAGTTGAGTGTTGGCGAGACTATCATTTTAAGCAAAGAGCAAGAAGTTCATCACCAACATACCGTCTATTACCTTTTGGAGTGTGGTGTCTTCTAGATTGGTTAGGTGTTGTTTGGGAGCCTCCGTCGTGATGTGGAGTTGAACTAAGAAGTTTGTAAGGGCAAGGAGATCACCTACTTCATGAAGATCTGCCCGAGCGAGGCGTATCCTTTATGGGCGATGGTCTTGGTGGGATAGACAAGGTTGCTTCTTCGTGGGTGGAGCCCTCCGTGGACTCGCGCAGACATTACCCTTCGTGGGTTGAAGTCTCCATCAACGTCGATGTATGATAGCACCATCTATCGGAACCATGCTAAAAATCTTCGTGTCTCAATTGCGTTCACCTTCTCCAAATCCTTACCTTTACCTTCATATGCAATGTTTTACATTGCGCTGCTATACTCTTAGAATTGCATGCGTAGGTTGATTACTTGACTTGTAATAATTGCTAAAATCTGCTCACAACTAAAATTGGAAAAAGGAAAAAACTTATATTTGGTCAAATAGTCTAATCACCCCCTCTAGACATACTTTCGATCCTACATTTGCACTGTATATTGATGAACTATCGTCTTTTTCCGCGGTGATGAAATGGTGTTTCGGGCAGTATAGAGATGAACTTTGCGTTGATCGTATTTATACATAGCATTGCATGAGTTGCATGGGTTTGAGGTTTCAGATACGAGGGACGCGGCTATGAGAGCAAACATATGAGGGGTGTCTCGTGAGTGCATGCGGACACGGACCTGTGAATTCGCAGGCGTTTGAGGGGCCAAATTTGCTAACCATAGTTGTAGATGCTCGGGCCGGTGAGTAAAAAAGCGAACCCCTAAAAAAATATAAAGCCTAGTATGTGATGCCCTAAGAAAAAGTTGATTAAAACGACTAGAGAAACTCAGAGCACAAAGCAGGGTGGCTCCAGCGTGGCAGGCCGGCTTGGCCACGTGGCCGGCACGCGCGTCCACGCGGTCCGCGGCCGCCCGAGTGACCTGGCGGAGCGAGCGAGCGTATAAATGTGTTGCATTAAATAAGCAGATATGCATATATATACGGCATATATAAAGCGAATAATGCTGGGGATAGAAGAGGAATATCTGGGCAGTAAATAAGCAGAAATAAAGAAAACCAGAGGCAGTATTGGGTCGCCCACAGGAATCCGT
This sequence comes from Triticum urartu, assembly GCF_056163025.1. Taxonomy (NCBI): domain Eukaryota; kingdom Viridiplantae; phylum Streptophyta; class Magnoliopsida; order Poales; family Poaceae; genus Triticum; species Triticum urartu. Next base: position 585,031,264 of record NC_141873.1, on the reverse strand, counting down.
TTGCTCCCTGGCGCTGCTGTGCCTTCGTCTCCCCTCGTCCGCCCCCGGTTTTGGCCTCCTCCCTCCCCTCGGCGTCTTCATACGAGGATGGATGGATGCCCCGCCAATATATACCCCGCCCCGTCCCCCGCCCCGACCTCCACACTCGGCCCCACCCCCGCCCCCTACCCCGCCCTCGCCGCCGACGACAAGCCCCTCCTCCCCCGCAGCCGCGGCGAGCAGCCGAGATCCGCCCTTCCCCGACGACCATGCCGGTGGCGCAGGCGGGGGCGGACGCCGCCTCGTCCCGCAGGAACCGCCGCCGCCAGAAGAAGTCCTCCTCCGCCAACGCCAACGCCAACGCCGCGGCCCCCGCGGTGCCCGCCCCGGCCCCGGCCCCGGCGCCGCCCACGCCGATGCAGCGCCTCTTCGACACCAGCCGCGAGGTCTTCGCCGCCTCCGCCCCCGGCTTCGTGCCGCCGCCCGACGCCGTCCTCCGCCTCTCCGCCATCCTCAGTAAGCGCCCCCTCCCCTCCCCTCCAACTCCAATTGCCGTCGGTCGGGTCCTAGGTGGTAGGTAGGTTTGCCGTCCAGAGTTTGGTTTGATTCTGCGTCCGACTCGATTCGAGTCCCAGGTAAATTCGCTCCGGCCGGATGGATCGCGCATGGCATGGCCGCCCATCAATCCGTGTCTCCCGTGCTTAGGATTTAGGAGGATGCGGTCGCAGGAGAATGATGATTAGACTATTACAGGGTCAGTCTGCACGCATGACTTGTCCACGTCGCGGCTCCCATCCACCCGTGACTTGTACATGCCCCATTTCTGGCATGCCACGAGGTCGAGCCCCCTGGCATTTCTTTTTTGCCATGCACGCGCCGGCATGTCTGCTTGCCTGCCTGCCCGCCCGTGCCACGCCACGCCATTGCTGCACCACCACTGCTCTGTTCTACCAGCATTAATAATAAGTGTGTCTAAGTGTGTCCTGCTGAACCTGACAGTAGCCACCATTTTGTGTCTTACTCATCTGTCCCATAAGTTTGCATTACTCTGCATAGAGCTTGGTTCAAAACATCGCATTACTAGTGTTCGAGTCAGTTTGGGGTTTACAGTATTCATATTGTCTGACGATGAGTTTGTGTCACTCTGTTGCTCGCCGAGTTATGCACAAGCATTGCTGCTACCTTACCTGGCCCATACCATTAGCTTCGGTTCATCATTGCCTTTTTTTGCTATCTGTGATGCATCATCAACTGAATCTGATATTCGTGTTCTTCTGTTGTTCTTGTTAATTTTGAATCTGATAGATATTTCTACCTCCAGCCACGTGTTTTAAAAGCTATTCCTGAAGTCATGCACCTGCATTATATGTATATCCTTATGTCATGTCAATCAAATATGATGAGGTACATCTTATCTGATCAGTGCACTGTTGGTTGGTTGGTTGGTTTCAGATGATCTGAAGCTGCAAGATGTTGGCATAGACACAAGCATGACGTGCTTCAAGCGCAACGACTCCAGGGTGCCTGCTTCAGTCACCTATCTGCATTTCTATGACTGCCCCAAGTTCTCGGTAAGCTCACCTTCTACATACGTTTCCTGTGCATTCATTTCTATGACTGTTGCTGAACGCTTTTGTGTGCTCCGTGCAGTTTGGTATCTTCTGTTTACCCAAGCATGCTGTGATTCCTCTGCACAACCATCCCGGGATGACCGTCTTCAGCAAGATGCTCTTCGGCTCCATGCACCTCAAGTCGTATGACTGGGCTAGAGCTAACTCAGAGGCTGGCCCTAACAACGCGCTCATCACCTCAGATGGTAAGTTAATACTAGTAGTGTCATTCCCTGTCCCTCTATTCCCTTCTTTTCTTTATTTACGATGAACGCTCCTGTTGCTGACAATTCATTTTCTTGTCGTGACCACCTCAGGGGCTCGTTTGGCAAAGATAAACACAAACGCTGTTGTTGACGCTTCAGCCGAGACCATAGTTCTGTACCCTGAAAACGGAGGCAACCTGCACTGCTTCACGGCGCTCACCCCTTGCGCTGTTCTGGACGTGATGGGACCCCCTTACAACCACCTTGCTGGTAGGGACTGCGCCTACTACAGCGAGTCCCCGTTTGCAAACGCAGCCGGTGAGTAGTGTTCTCTTCCCAGCCTTGAATCCTGTTTGCCAAGAATATCATCTGGACGCTTGACGAAAACGTCCTCTGGTTTCAGGTGTGGTCGACGGGCGGTACTCCTGGCTCAAGGAAATCCCAAACAACTTCCAGATGAAGGGCGTAACGATGCCGCGGTGCTTTGTCGTCTAGGAACCTGCATCACCATCATCTGAAGGGCGGCGGTTCGTCCGTCTAGCTTCTTTGTGTAGATAACAGTTGTAGCCTGCGAAAGGCAGGCAGTCAGTGAGTCAGTTGTCAGTGTCAGTCCAACCTAGCTCTCACCAGGCTAGAAACTCTTTTTCTCTTTACCCTTATTGATGGGGGTTGAAACTATCTCCTGTGGTCCGTCCGTTATCTTGTTGTTGTCTTGAGTCGCGATTTTCTGGTCGGTCTGGTGTGCGTGGGCATGCATGGTCACTCTTTCGTGTTTCCTTGTTGCGCAGGCAGGCGTGCTGTTTGTGCAGCAGGGGCGTTTTTTGATGGTGACCATGTACCCAATCAACCCAGAGCGCTGGTGAAATCCCAGTCACATTTGTTTCATCATCATTGTTTCTTTCTTTCTTTCTGAGCTTGGTTTCAGTTTTTTGGTTGTTTTGTCACCCAGAGCGCTGTTTCTAGCCGGACGGCGCAAGGAACAGAAATGGTGTGCACTACATCACACCTGGAGTGACACTAGTGCCTGTCTCTTTGTGGGACGCTTTGCCAGACAACCAACCAAAATACTACTTACCTACCCTTTGAGAAAATACCCTCCCTTTGGAGCCAAATGTTCCCGACCCTACCCTTTGGCCTTTGCATACATAGAAAAAGACTCGTGGAAACACAAGTGTTTGGTTGCACGTAGCCCGTGACCACTTTGGTTGGCATGGTGGTAGTATAGTATAGCACTGGGATTTCCCTTTGAAACGGAGTGCCAACTAGTAGAGAGTCGCCCGTGGTCAACTAGATCACTCGGGTTGCGTGCCAGGACAACGCGACGGCTCTTTGATTCAGCACGAAACAAGCAAAACAAACGTCGCCGTAGGGTTTAATCATGTAGTGCAATGCAATGTAATGTAGGTGCAACAAATTTTTTTTGCTTCATCGTCGAATGTGAAACTATGTCAGAGAGAACAGAGTAGGCGGACACGATGTCTACTCGACGAAGCTCCCGCTCCTGAGATCCTAAATAAATAGTTTCCAACCTTGGATGAATTCTACAAACAGCGAAATCAAGTTGTGCCGCCTTCAGTACTTGCCCAAGAGGCTACCGAGACTTGAACTCGAGGAAGACAAGATTAGTTAGGAGCGGTACCTTTGGAGTCGGTACCTTGTAGTTAGCGTCCTCTGAGACCGGTCTCGAAGGGGGTACCCCGATGGTACCCTCGGAATGTATTACCGCCGTCCCAAGTTATTTGTCTTAGTTTTGTCAGATACGGATGTATCTAAGGCACGAACATGTAATCCGGGACAGAGGGAGTATGATCTACCTTCTCTTGCGTTACTTGTTAACTCTTTAGCGCGTCGTTAACATATATGGTCTCCACTTTCTGTTTTCCTGTACAAGAAAGCGTGTTGCGTGAAGGAGTAGTATTTTTGAGGGTTACCATGAGTTCTACGTACCAAATCAATCTAGGGTGTCGTGTGTCTCTGTTTGCTTGGCTTGCTGCAAAGGATAACTAGTCTGGCTAGACTACCTTCCTTTCTTTGGCATGTTGTTTCTTTGGGCATCTCCTCTTGCTGCTGTTAATGTGCTTTCTTTGCCATGCTCTTTCTAGCACTACTACCCACTATGGTAGTGTGGAAAACGAAGATGGCATCCACTAATTAATCTTAGGTCCTGCTGCCTAACTTGTCCGTTGCTCGGGTCGGGATGGCACTTTGTGTGTTGATGGCATCCAGAGTATTTCGTTGCCAAACGATTGGTTTGATGCATGCATGTGCAATTTGGTTCTCTGCTCGGGTAAGTAGCACGGTCGCTCACCCCTCAAAATGAGTAAATTGCTCAGAACCATCACATTTGTGGCTATGGTACTTCAAAATCATTATTCTTGTCAAAAACCACAAAAAACACCACTTCTGCGCAAAGTGGATAACAAAACACACTAATACGAAACTAAGCCGCGTTAAATAGCAAAACTGGTCGTGGCCGAGCCTAGTGGCGTGGCTCGGTCGCAAGCGCAACCAACACGGCGTGGATTCATGCGAGAAATAAAATCATAATAACATAAAAGGGCAAAGATAGGAGTATGACAGGTGGGGCCCGCTCCACGTCTACATACGGTCCACATATGCATGCCAAGTCAGCCTGACAGGTGGGCCAGCTCTGTTAGTTTCCTGCTTAATCGCTGCTCAGTTTCGAATTAGTGCGATCTGTTACTCACTTGCCGCAGAAGCAGCCGTGATTTGTTATTTTCGACAAAAGTAATGGTTTTAGAGTACCTTAGCCACAAATGTGATGGTTTTCAGCAATTTACTTAAAATAGGTAGATACTGACATATGGGATCCTAAGGGAATCGAAAACATGAGATTCGGTGATAGAAGTGTTTGGGTGCACTAATGGAGAAACAAAAAATTTCTGTAGTTTTTCCTTTTGTGATGTAATTTTATTGTATACTAGAATGTTTGTCGTCACAATGAGAGTATCATAGGTAGTACTCTCTTCGTCCGAAAAAGGTTATCACAAACTCATATCTTAAATGGATGTATTTAGCATTAACTTGATACTAGATACATCCATTTGAGAAACAAACCTTTTCAAATAAAAGAAGTATCATCCATGCCAACTAGTAGGCATTTGAGCTGACGTGACACATAATTAAATGAGAAAAGAAAGGGTTAAGTATTATTGTGACCAGCCTTATCTAAAAAGTATGCCATCAGCTAAGCAACTTAGTGTGGTCAATAGGCCCCTCCCAATGCTTCAGCTTATACAGGTGCTAAGGTCGCTAACTAAGCAAAAAATCTGATATGGCATGCTAGTTAAGAAGAAAGAGTGGTATGGTGACCCCAGAAAGAAATGGTGCTAAGCACATGTACCTAGGTGAAAATACAATTTTGAGTCTACAACTAATTAAATGCATGAGGCTTAGCACTCAAAAGCTAACACCTTTGCATTGGAGACTTGAATTGCTAAGACATTTAATATATTCCCTCCGTTTCTTTTTACTCCGCATACAAGATTTGATCAAAGTCAAACTACACAAAGTTTGCTCAAATATATATAAAAAATATGAACATCTACAATACTAAAACTATATACTATGAAAATATGTTTCATGATGCATCTGATAATATTGATTTCATATTATGAATGTTTATATTTTTTAATATAAAGTTAGTCAAACTTTGCAAAGCTTGATTTTGATCAAATGTTATTGCGGACAAAAAAAATACTTAGCCCATCATCTAAGCACCTTCATCTAAGCACCTTTGCATTGAAAAAGATACGTCGTGTCATGTGCTTGTGTGCGGCCCGGCCGGGGAGCACGATGGGGCGGCACGTATGTGGCCTGCATGCATGCATCATCGCCGAGGTATAGGAGCAAGAGCACGCACCTCGTGGGCACCGATACAGTTTTGTCGGTCCGAGGTTTAGCAAAATTAAGTATTTGTGCACGGATGGACACAGGGAATTCCTGTGGGTGCATGCGCGGTGTTGTAGTTTGTTGACGGCCGGTATACGACAATTATTTACCGTTTCAAAATAAATGTCTTAATTTTATACTATATTAATTTTAGTATGAAGTTGTATTAGCATTTGTTAAGTGCAAGTAGCTGGTAGCAATATTTTAGTACTACTCCAAACCAGCCGCATCCTGTCGATCCAAACCAGATTACGTGACGCATGCATGCCCAGAAAGTTGCTCCAGCTATTTTGTACATATGCGTTTTGCTCGTCGTATTTGAAGTTTTATAGTATATCCAGTAATTAATTCTCGTCTTGCCACACTCCGCATGCCACTGACCAACGTAAAAGTTATACTTCCATTGTTTCAAAATAAGTGACGTGGTTTTAGTTTAAATTTAAACTAGAAACATGGCATTTATTTTGGAAAAACTAAAACACGAACACTTATTTCAAAATGAAGGAAGTAATATCTTTTGCACTAAAAATAAGGGAGCCCAAAAGGCTTGAATCTCCATCGTGATTGTGAAAAAAATAGTGCACTGTGAACCAATCTATAGTTAGATGGCTAGGAAGACAGCCGTATCCTTAATCCACCAGAGTTCAAGTCCTAGACTTGACATTGGTGCTCACATTTTTCTGGATTTATTTCAGACTTTCCGGTGATGTTCGATCAGTGGAAGGAGACGTTCCATCGACTACGAGGTGCCTGTGGTGATTCTGTCAATCTTAAGATTCTATGCCCCATTAGTCTCTTGAAGGTGCTCCTAGGGACAGGGTATGCGTGTGTGCGTTCATAGAGGGGGGGGGGGGGGGAGGGGGGTATGCTCGTGTATGTGATCGATTTCGATTATACTGTGTTCTAAAGAAAAAAGACTGCCCTTTTAAAAAAAGCTTAGCCTTTTTCGTTGATCAAGAAAAAGATTGTTGCCCAGTTAATTGTTGGAAAATTGGATTAAAACTAATACAACCACGACCAAGCCCACACCAAACTCAAGCAACGACGAGGACACCGTGGATGGCACCTACTAACAAGTCAATCTCACGAAACCTCATGCGAACTACTCTAAAAATAAAGAACAGCGAAGAAAGAAACACACAGTGGTGACTAACATCTTGCATGGTTGTCCCTCGTTGCAGCAATTACCAACTGGTTGACATTCTTGATCTTCTTTTCCTTGACAAAGTGATTCAATCGCTGGGTGACCGGAGGAATGACAACAAGGCCTTTCAGCAACTCAGTGAAGTCATGCAAAGTGTCATCGTCCTCTGTCACAAAAGCACACCCATTTACATTAGCATGTATTTCAGCAGAGGTAGAATTAGCTAGGCCGAACACAGTGGCCACCACTAGAGCATCTAACTCCAAAGTGAGCAGCCACTTAATGCCATCAATGTCCTCAACACCTTGGTCTCCATGATTTTCCACAAGCGTCACCTGTGCCGTCGGCATCGACCCTTGCACACAATCAGATGCCTCCACCCCCTCCAAAAAGCTGGCCACATGAGCTAACCAGAAGCACAAAGAGTCCTTGTGCTTGCGCACAGGGTGGAGCGCCAACTTCATCATGATTTGAAGTTCATAACTAGTTGAGGCTAGCATAGAGTCGGTAGACTTTGCACAACTTCATGATCAACACAACCTCCACCAGAAGCTTTAACAAATCTCCCTGACCTCGGGAACTTCGGCATGATAAAGAAATAGCCGTGACGAAACATTAAAACCATATGCATGCACTCGCCACCTGCCTTCTCCATTCACCAATGCGCTTAAGGCTTCGTTTTCCTAGGTTAATTAGGCAAACAAGAGCTTTGTTGAGCACACACCAATCGTATCATTACAATTTTTTGCCACGTCGGGTGCGCCTAGCATTATGGAGCACAATCACCGCGGGTCCAAAAATTTCAACACCCGGCATGTGCAACGACTTTTGCCTCATTCACCTGTCGGCATCGTCTACGTAAATACAATAGAATCAACAATAGAAAAGAAAGAAAAGAAAGCATACACTAAGAATGTCTCTCAACTAACTTAGTTGGACTCGGGGAATTAGCACAGTTGGGTATACATAAAAGCAGCAAGATCGGCTATCGTTTCTTGATCCGACGACTCGTAACTCATTATCCTTGAGTTATCACTGGACATCCGCTGCTCACTGTAATGACATTATTTTGAAGATATTCAGTGATTCAAATAGAGGGTGTGGGGAACCCTATGGATCCCAGAAAGCTAATAATCTTCTAAAATTATTTATGTATTTTCTTTAGACCCTGTTTTTTGAAAAAAAATAAAACATGTTAGGAACACTTTTCAAAATGCGGTACTCAGTTATATTAATTCTTTCAAACCATGCATCACTCTTGTCGGCGTACACCGTCAGTGCTTTATGGTTCATCAGATACTGTACAAGGTTCCACAATTGGAGTGTTTGGTGCACGGTGTACCACGGGTGAATTAAAGAAACTTCCACAGTTCCGTTTTTTGATACTAGCAGAAATCCCAATTAATCCCTCTGATCTATATTAATTATCGCTGCTTTAGTATAATTTGTGTATTAAAGTTGAATTAAAGAAAGGGTCCGAGGGAGTACTAGTAGTATAGTTCTTCATTGATGAGTCGTTTTAGGCAAATTCTGTGGCTGCAAGTAGCCGCAGTTGGAATATTAGCCAAATCTACGGTTAAATTTGAGCCAAATTCCTGGTTTATTAGTTCTCTTTGTAGTTTGGATCAATTTTTGAACTTTGATTTAACTATGAAAAAATAATCTATATACCCTAAAAATAGTATCATTGGAAACCACTTTCAAATATGAATCCAACAACATGAGTTTTGTGACATACTTCCTCCATTTTTATTTACTTCCCGTATTAGTTTTGGTCAAAATCAAATTTTGTAAACTTTGACAAGATTTATCAAGAAAAATATTAACATACACAATAACAAATCAATATCATTAGATTCATGATTGAATGTACTTCCACATCATATAGATTTGTTATGGCAAATATTTATATTTTCTCTATAAACTTGGTCAAATTTTAGGAAGTTTGACTTTAGTCAACTCTAATATGCAAAGTAAATAAAAACAAAGGGAGTACAACTTATAATTTGTTAGTCAAATCTACTGTCAAAATTGAACACGAAATATAAAGGAGACCAATCGGAGGTACTATTATATTACTAACCATTTTCTTGTTTAAATGCAAGTAGCAGTAGCTAATAATAAACTATTTTATTAGTTCCTCTGATCAGTGACAATTAATATGAATCGGATGGAGTAGTATATGTGCAAGTAGGCGTGGATGGATCAATCTCGTTATACCAACCAAAACCATCAGCATCCTGTCGATCCAAATGACGCACTTACGTGTCGCATATACGCTGGAGCAGCTACGTATTTATATCTTTTGTCCGTACGTACCTACGTATATCGTCTTCGAAGTTTTTCCAACTGTATTCAATCATTACCGTTACGCTAGAATCGCGCGCACACCCTGTCAGTATCGGGCTGAAATCTCTGTCGCAAAACCACCTGTCCACGTTGAACATGTTTTGGCGTGTGTCTGCACTCTCCAGCACAGATACACAGTACGTTCTTTCGATCTATATTAACTCTCGCCGATTTATTATAATATAATTTAATAGATCATCAACAATTAATATGGATCGAAGAAAGTACAATTGCATCCCGTCTATCAAAACCACGGTGTCATCATTTTTTGTTTTGTTGCCAATGGGTCATCATTAATATTTTGGTTTTTAAGTTTTTGTTGGATCCATTTGCATTCGGCCGACTCTCGTGGTCTTTGGAGTTTTTAAAAGCTTTTATTGGCGTTTTTTACTCCGAGACGATGATTTGCTTTCAAGAGGCGTCTGCACTGACAACTTCTTTGCCACTGCATCTACAAGCTTCTATGTTCAAAATAGTTTGCTTCACCGAGACGAAGGCCCAGAAGCGGCATCATGATATGCTCACGAGCGTCGCCAATGGATATGGGGGTAAGAATACGACACCCGACCTTAAGCCTTTGGTTATAATTTTATTTGTTGCAAGGGCAACCGTTTGGACCGAATGGTCTGGACGCGATTTGTCATCCCATAGTGTATCCCATCATTCCACGGACCGGTTTGCACGTCCAATTTCCCTCAAACCAGAGGCAAATTGAGGACTTTGCTGGCGTCCAGTCCACTGCCACGCACACGTCCGCCAGCCCGGTCCCACCCAAAAATCCTCCCGCACATTACAAATTTGTACCACATCGGGTCTAGCATCATGGAACACAACCCTCGCCGGTCCAAATGCTTCAACAAAAATCCGGCATGTGCAACGACTTTTGCCTTATTCACCTGTCGGTATCATCTACATAAAATAGAAGAATCGACAATAGTAAGGGAGAGTGAGATTTCACATCCCACTTAGAGTTCTGTACTTCTCCCCTCCCGACGCCAGAGGCCACTCCGTTCACGGCGGCCACCACCCCGTCACGACACGCTCCTATCATGGAGCCACCTCCTCGTCATGGGCCACTCCCAGCGCACGCGGTCTTCGTGGTCATCTTCCACAGACAACAGGGGATGGGGCACCCAGCATTTATGCCAGATCTGCCCAGTGGTTCGTCCCGGGCGCCCGATTTACAGCCGCGCCCCATCGCATCAACCCAAGATCCCGGGTCCCTACCGCGGATCCTGCTGGGGGGGGGGGGGGGGGGGGGGGGGAGTGATCCAGCGCTGCGCCTGCGCTCCGTCCGCCGGACCAAGGCGTACGCGGCCATTTTGGGCAGCCGTTGCTTAAAACCATTGTGGTTGTCCCGTCCTCCTGCCCAGCCTTCCCCTTCAGGCATGGACGATGGCTGGGCCAAGGTCGTCTCCCAGAAGAACAGGTGTGCCGGCTCCAAGCCAGCGGGTCGTAGCTAGCACCACCGCCATCATGGCGTGGACCGGTGTGGGCGCGGCCGCGCAAACCCGGGGTGTGAGGCCTTCTTAAGGTGCTTTGACGACCTCTTCTTCCAATGCCTCAGCACCATTCATCGCCGCAAAGATTGTAGAGATTCTGTAAGATGCATTATCTGTAAGAATCCATGCCACATTGGCAAAGAGTGCCCCCGAAATCCCAAGAACAAAGTCAGCTCTGGTAATGCCAAAGACAGGCTAGGTCCTCACCTCCCATCGCGCCCAGTACAAGATCGGTTGTGCCTCCCCACCCCTCACCCTTCCACGCCGACCACGCCCTCTCCTGCTCGCCCCGGTCCGCTTCTGCCACATCGACCACTCGCGTCGCCCTCGGTCCAGCCACAAGGTTCTGATCTCCTCACCGCCCATGGACCATGAGGTGTTCGTGCTGTGCTACCTTGCTGTCAAGCTCAAGGCCGCGGGTGGCAGGGGCACGACGAACCCCCTTCTCATCGACGTGCCCTGGAGGAGCAGCTCCACATCGCCCCACCTGCCGTGCATCATGATGCATGTCTCGGAGGACTTCATCGTTAGTTCGACCTCCCGGCATTGCACGACAACACCATGGACAAGGGCTTCATCACCGTATACGACATGCGGTTGGACATCTCCGCCTAGACCGACTTCGACAATGCGATGCTACAGCACTTCCAGGTGCACGTTCGCATCGTGATCGAGAAGCTGCCCATGTAGTTCTGGTCACTAGAGGGGGCTGAGGAGGCGCTTGGAGATTTCTGTCGTGTCGATTGTCTCGACTGCCGCATAGTGGAGCGCGACCACATGAAGATGTTCGCCTTCTGGATATCGGTGTGGGATGTCACCCACATTCGAACTTGGCGCACGCTCTAGAACATGAAGAGAGTAGCCAGGCGGGTCGAGGAGAAGCTGGGGTACTCACTGCTGGACCACAAGATCGCGGTGACCACCTGAGGTCACTAGGTACGACCTGCTCATCCACGCCGACCGCGTGGAGGATTGGTGGCCGCCGTTGCCATGCTCCTCCCACTCCGGGTAGAGTAGGCTGCCCTCCTCCGAATCTGATGACGAGCCTATCCCCCGCACTGAGCCAGGCACGTGGTACACGGGGTGGAGGACGGACAAGGGCATGTGCGTCGCCAGGTGCCAAGGGTGATCTCAAACAGGCTGCAATGGCATGCAACTCGGGGGAGGGGGGGGGGGGGGGGGCGTGACCATGACGACGACAACCAAGGAGGCGGGTGCCATTCGCGGAAGGACACCCTACTCGGCCACATGAGCCACTCCAAGGACAAGGCTCCGGCGCAAGACAAGGTGGCGTCGAGGCATATGAGCAGGACCGCTGTCAGCAGGCACCATGGCGGCGGCTCCAGCGGGCGCAGCACAATGAGGCATGACATGGACCAAGCGGCCTCCTCTACCACGCCGCCCCTACCACTTCGCTCAATTACACCGCCAATGGACGTGCCTGCTTAGGTCCCTATGATCGCCCCTGCTGGCGCAGCGGACCCAATCACGGAGTTCTTCGCCAAGGACAAGCGCTAGCTCCACCCTCACCCCGACTGCATGCAACTCAAGCTCGAGGCCACCATGGTGGCTACACTCTCCTCCCTGCTCTCCTTCAAGAATGCAACAACAATGGCCTTTGATGAGCCACTTGATACCATTGCACCGCCCATGCTCGCATGACGCGTGCCTCCACCGGCTTCGACCCTGGAGGTCCAAGTTGGCGCAGTCACCCGCTAGGTAAACCACATGATGATCGAAGAGGGGGATGGGGGGCGCCGCATCACCAGCTCTTTAGTGCGCCTCCGTCGCCGCTTGTCGGTGTCAAAACTGGCAAACCTCGGGGTAGGGGGTCCCGAGCTGTGGATCTTGGATTGAGGATAACAGGAACGAAGGAGACGATGTTTACCCAGGTTCTGGTCCTCTTAATGGAGGTAAAACCCTACATCGTGCTCTTGTTTATATTAATGAAGATGTATCGAGTATAGAGTTGATCTACCTCGAGATCATAATGTGTGGTATAACTCTAGGGCTAGGTGAATGATTTTTTGTACATGTCCCCTCTCCGGGCTAAACCTTATGGCTTATATACACACCAGGGAAGGTATCTTGGGTTACAAAATCGATATCTAGGAGCTAGGCGGAGGCGGAGATCTTGGAGTACACGTCAATTCTACGGGTGAGGTAGTTGAGGGAGTCCTGGACTAAGGGGTCCTCGGGCATCCGGCCTGTTATCTATTGGGCCGGACTGATGGGCTATGAAGACATGAAGGCCGAAGACTGTACCTGTGTCCGGATTGGACTCTCCTTGGCGTGGAAGGAAAGCTTGGCGACCGACTATGAAGATTCCTCCTTATGTAACCAACTCTATGTAAACCCTAGATCCCCTCGGTGTCTATATAAACCAGAGGGGTTAGTCCGGAGAGGATATACTCATTACCATAGTCATATAGGCTAGGCTTCTAGGGTTTAGCCATTACGATCTCGTGGTAGATCTGTTAGGGAACGTAGTAATTTCAAAAATTTTCCTACGCACACGCAAGATCATGGTGATGCATAGCAACGAGAAGGGAGAGTGTGATCTACGTACCCTTGTAGACCGACAGCGGAAGCGTTAGCACAACGCGGTTGATGTAGTCGTACGTCTTCACGGCCCGACCGATCAAGCACCGAAACTACGGCACCTCCGAGTTCTAGCACATGTTCAGCTCGATGACGATCCTCGGACTCCGATCCAGCAAAGTGTCGGGGAAGAGTTCCGTCAGCATGACGGCGTGGTGACGATCTTGATGTTCTACCGTCGCAGGGCTTCACCTAAGCACCGCTACAATATTATCGAGGATTATGGTGGAAGGGGGCACCGCACACGGCTAAGAATATGATCACGTGGATCAACTTGTGTGTCTAGGGGTGCCCCCTGCCCCCGTATATAAAGGATCAAGGGGGGGGGGGGTGCGGCCGGCCAGGAGGAGGGCGCCCTAGGAGGAGTCCTACTCCCACCGGGAGTAGGATTCCCCCCTTTGCTAGTTGGAATAGGATTCGGGAAGGAGGAAAGAGGAGAGAGAGAGAAGGAAGGGGGGGGGGGCGCCGCCCCCCTCTCCTTGTCCTATTCGGACTAGGGGGGAGGGGCGCGTGGCCCAGCCCTGGCCACCTCTCCTCTCTTCCACTAAAGCCCACTAAGGCCCATATACCTCTCGGGGGGTTCCGGTAACCTCCCGGTACTCCGGTAAAATCCCGATTTCACCCGGAACACTTCCGATATCCAAATATAGGCTTCCAATATATCAATCTTTATGTCTCGACCATTTCGAGACTCCTCGTCATGTCCGTGATCACATCCGGGACTCCGAACAAACTTTGGTACATCAAAATGCATAAACTCATAATATAACTATCATCGAAACCTTAAGCGTGCGGACCCTACGGGTTCGAGAACAATGTAGACATGACCGAGACACGTCTCCGATCAATAACCAATAGCGGAACCTGGATGCTCATATTGGCTCCCACATATTCTACGAAGATCTTTATCGGTCAGACCGCATAACAACATACGTTGTTCCCTTTGTCATCGGTATGTTACTTGCCCGAGATTCGATCGTCGGTATCTCAATGCCTAGTTCAATCTCGTTACCGGCAAGTCTCTTTACTCGTTTCGTAATACATCATCTCGCAACTAACTCATTAGTTGTAATGCTTGCAAGGCTTATGTGATGTGCATTACCGAGAGGGCCCAGAGATACCTCTCCGACAATCGGAGTGACAAATCCTAATCTCGAAATACGCCAACCCAACATTTACCTTTGGAGACACCTGTAGAGCTCCTTTATAATCACCTAGTTACTTGTGACGTTTGGTAGCACACAAAGTGTTCCTCCGGCAAATGGGAGTTGCATAATCTCATAGTCATAGGAACATGTATAAGTCATGAAGAAAGCAATAGCAACATACTAAACGATCGGGTGCTAAGCTAATGGAATGGGTCATGTCAATCACATCATTCTCCTAATAATGTGATCCCATTAATCAAATGAAAACACATGTCTATGGTTAGGTAACATAACCATCTTCGATTAACGAGCTAGTCAAGTAGAGGCATATTAGTGACGTTTGGTTTGTCTATGTATTCACACAAGTATTATGTTTCCGGATAATACAATTCTAGCATGAATAATAAACATTTATCATGATATAAGGAAATAAAATAATAACATTATTATTGCCTCTAGGGCATATTTCCTTCAGTCTCCCACTTGCACTAGAGTCAATAATCTAGATTACACAGTAATGAATCTAACACCCATGGAGCTTTGGTGCTGATCATGTTTTGCTCGTGGAAGAGGCTTAGTCAACGGGTCTGCTATGTTCAGATCCGTATGTATCTTGCAAATCTCTATGTCTCCCACCTGGACTAGATCCCGGATGGAATTGAAGCGTCTTTTGATGTGCTTGGTTCTCTTGTGAAATCTGGATTCCTTTGCCAAGGCAATTGCACCAGTATTGTCACAAAATATTTTCATTGGACCCGATGCACTAGGTATAACACCTAGATCGGATATGAACTCCTTCATCTAGACTCCTTCGTTTGCTGCTTCCGAAGCAGCTATGTACTCCGCTTCACATGTAGATCCCGCCACAACGCTTTGTTTAGAACTGCACCAACTGACAGCTCCACCGTTTAATGTAAACACGTATCCGGTTTGCGATTTAGAATCGTCCGAATCAGTGTCAAAGCTTGCATCAACGTAACCATTTATGATGAGCTCTTTGTCACCTCCATATATGAGAAACATATCCTTAGTCCTTTTCAGGTATTTCAGGATGTTCTTGACCGCTATCCAGTGATCCACTCCTGGATTACTTTGGTACCTCCCTGCTAGACTTATAGCAAGACACACATCAGGTCTGGTACACAGCATTGCATACATGATAGAGCCTATGGCTGAAGCATAGGGAACATCTTTCATTTTCTGTCTATCTTCTGCATTGGTTAGGGATTGAGTCTTACTCAATTTCACACCTTGTAACACAGGCAAGAATCCTTTCTTTGCTTGATCCATTTTAAACTTCTTCAAAACTTTGTCAAGGTATGTGCTTTGTGAAAGTCCAATTAAGTGTCTTGATCTATTTCTATAGATCTTAATGCCCAATATGTAAGCAGCTTCACCGAGGTCTTTCATTGAAAAACTCTTATTCAAGTATCCTTTTATGTTATCCAGAAATTCTATATCATTTCCGATTAGCAATATGTCATCTACATATAATATCAGAAATGCTACAGAGCTCCCACTCACTTTCTTGTAAATACAGGCTTCTCCAAAAGTCTGTATAAAACCAAATGCTTTGATCACACTATCAAAGCGTTTATTCCAACTCCGAGTGGCTTGCACCAGTCCATAAATGGATCGCTGGAGCTTGCACACTTTGTTAGCTCCCTTTGGATCGACAAAACCTTCTGGCTGCATCATATACAACTCTTCTTGCAGAAATCCATTCAGGAATGCAGTTTTGACATCCATTTGCCAAATTTCATAGTCATAAAATGCGACAAGTGCTAACATGATTCGGACAGACTTAAGCATCGCTACGGGTGAGAAGGTCTGATCGTAGTCAATCCCTTGAACTTGCCGAAAACCTTTTGCGAGAAGTCGAGCTTTGTAGACAGTAATATTACCGTCAGCGTCAGTCTTCTTCTTGAAGATCCATTTATTCTCAATTGCTTGCCGATCATTGGGCAAGTCAACCAAAGTCCATACTTTGTTCTCATACATGGATCCCATCTCAGATTTCATGGCTTCAAGCCATTTTGCGGAATCTGGGCTCACCATAGCTTCTTCATAGTTCGTAGGTTCATCATGATCTAGTAGCATGACTTCCAGAACAGGATTTCCGTACCACTCTGGCGCGGATCTTACTCTGGTTGATCTACGAGGTTCAGTAGTATCTTGTTCTGAAGTTTCATGATCATTATCATTAGCTTCCTCACTAATTGGTATAGGTGTCACAGAAACAGGTTTCTGTGATGTACTACTTTCCAATAAGGGAGCAGGTACTGTTACCTCGTCAAGTTCTACTTTCCTCCCACTCACTTCTTTCGAGAGAAACTCCTTCTCTAGAAAGTTTCCGAATTTAGCAACAAAAATCTTGCCTTCGGATCTGTGATAGAAGGAGTATCCAATAGTTTCCTTTGGATATCCTATGAAGACACATTTCTCCGATTTGGGTTCGAGCTTATCAGGTTGAAGCTTTTTCACATAAGCATCGCAGCCCCAAACTTTCAGAAACGACAACTTTGGTTTCTTGCCAAACCACAGTTCATAAGGCGTCGTCTCAACGGATTTTGATGGTGCCCTATTTAACGTGAATGCGGCCGTCTCTAGAGCATATCCCCGAAACGATAGCGGTAAATTAGTAAGACACATCATAGATCGCACCATATCTAGTAAAGTATGATTACGACGTTCGGACACACCATTACGCTGTGGTGTTCCGGGTGGCGTGAGTTGTGAAACTATTCCACATTGTTTCAAATGTACACCAAACTCGTAACTCAAATATTCTCCTCCACGATCAGATCGTAGGAATTTTATTTTCTTGTTACGATGATTTTCAACTTCACTCTGAAATTCTTTGAACTTTTCAACTATTTCAGACTTATGTTTCATTAAGTAGATATACCCATATCCGCTTAAGTCATTTGTGAAGGTGAGAAAATAACAATATCCGCCACGAGCCTCAACATTCATCGGACCACATACATCTGTATGTATGATTTCCAATAAATCTGTTGCTCTCTCCATAGTACCGGAGAATGGTGTTTTTGTCATCTTACCCATAAGGCACGGTTCGCAAGTACCAAGTGATTCATAATCAAGTGGTTCGAAAAGACCATCAGTATGGAGTTTCTTCATGCGCTTTATACCGATATGACCCAAATGGCAGTGCCACAAATAAGTTGCACTATCATTATCAACTCTGCATCTTTTGGCTTCAACACTATGAATATGTGTGTCACTACTATCGAGATTTAATAAGAATAGACCACTCTTTAAGGGTGCATGACCATAAAAGATATTACTCATATAAATAGAACAACCATTATTCTCTGATTTAAATGAATAACCGTCTCGCATCAAACAAGATCCAGATATAATGTTCATGCTTAACGCTGGCACCAAATACCAATTATTTAGGTCTAATACTAATCTCGAAGGTAGATGTAGAGGTAGCGTGCCGACTGCGATCACATCGACTTTGGAACCATTTCCCACGCGCACCGTCACCCCGTCCTTAGCCAATCTTCGCTTAATCCGTAGTCCCTGTTTCGAGTTGCAAATATTAGCAACAGAACCAGTATCAAATACACAGGTGCTACTGTGAGTATTAGTAAGGTACACATCAATAACATGTATATCACATATACCTTTGTTCACCTTGCCATTCTTCTTATCCGCCAAATACTTGGGGCAGTTCCGCTTCCATTGACCAGTCTGCTTGCAGTAGAAGCACTCAGTTTCAGGCTTAGGTCCAGGTTTGGGTTTCTTCTCTTGAGTAGCAACTTGCTTGCTGTTCTTTTTGAAGTTCCCCTTCTTCTTCCCTTTGCCCTTTTTCTTGAAACTAGTGGTCTTGTTGACCATCAACACTTGATGCTCCTTCTTGATTTCTACCTCTGCAGCTTTTAGCATTGCGAAGAGCTTGGGAATAGTCTTATTCATCCCTTGCATATTATAGTTCATCACGAAGCTCTTGTAGCTTGGTGGCAGTGATTGGAGAATTCTGTCAATGACGCAATCATCTGGAAGATTAACTCCCAATTGAATCAAGTGATTATTATACCCAGACATTTTGAGTATATGCTCACTGACAGAACTGTTCTCCTCCATCTTGCAGCTATAGATCTTATTGGAGACTTCATATCTCTCAATCCGGGCATTTGCTTGAAATATTAACTTTAACTCTTGGAACATCTCATATGCTCCATGACGTTCAAAACGTCGTTGAAGTCCCGATTCTAAGCCGTAAAGCATGGCACACTGAACTATCGAGTAGTCATCAGCTTTGCTCTGCCAGACGTTCATAACATCTGGTGTTGCTCCAGTAGCAGGCCTGGCACCTAGCGGTGCTTCCAGGACGTAATTCTTCTGTGCAGCAATGAGGATAATCCTCAAGTTACGGACCCAGTCCGTGTAATTGCTACCATCATCTTTCAACTTTGCTTTCTCAAGGAACGCATTAAAATTCAACGGAAGAACAGCACGGGCCATCTATCTACAATCAAACATAAACAAGCAAGATACTATCAGGTACTAAGTTCATGATAATTTTAGGTTCAATTAATCATATTACTTAAGAACTCCCACTTAGATAGACATCCCTCTAATCCTCTAAGTGATTACGTGATCCAAATCAACTAAACCATGTCCGATCATCACGTGAGATGGAGTAGTTTCATTGGTGAACATCACTATGTTGATCATATCTACTATATGATTCACGCTCGACCTTTCGGTCTTCGTGTTCCGAGGCCATATCTGTATATGCTTGGCTCGTCAAGTATAACCTGAGTATTCCGGTGTGTGCAACTATTTTTCACCTGTTGTATTTGAACGTAGAGCCTATCACACCCGATCATCACGTGGTGTCTCAGCACGAAGAACTTTCGCAACGGTGCATACTCAGGGAGAACACTTCTTGATAATTAGTGAGATATCATCTTATAATGCTACCGTCAATCAAAGCAAAATAAGATGCATAAAAGATAAACATCACATGCAATCAATATAAGTGATATGATATGGCCATCATCATCTTGTGCTTGTGATCTCCATCTTCGAAGCACCGTCGTGATCACCATCGTCACCGGCGCGACACCTTGATCTCCATCGTAGCATCGTTGTCGTCTCGCCAATCTTATGCTCCCACGACTATCGCTACCGCTTAGTGATAAAGTAAAGCATTACAGCGCGATTTCATTGCATACAATAAAGCGACAACCATATGGCTCCTGCCAGTTGCCGATAACTCGGTTACAAAACATGATCATCTCATACAATAAAATTTAGCATCATGTCTTGACCATATCACATCACAACATGCCCTGCAAAAACAAGTTAGACGTCCTGTACTTTGTTGTTGCAAGTTTTACGTGGCTGCTACGGGCTTAAGCAAGAATCAATCTTACCTACGCATCAAAACCACAACGATAGTTTGTCAAGTTGGTGCTGTTTTAACCTTTGCAAGAACCGGGCGTAGCCACACTCAGTTCAACTAAAGTTGGAGAAACCGTCACCCGCAAGCCACCTATGTGCAAAGCACGTCGGGAGAACCGGTCTCGCGTAAGCGTACGCGTAATGTCGGTCCGGGCCGCTTCGTCCAACAATACCGCCGAACCAAAGTATGACATGCTGGTAAGCAGTATGACTTATATCGCCCACAACTCACTTGTGTTCTACTCGTGCATATAACATCAACACATAAAACCTAGGCTCTGATACCACTGTTAGGGAACGTAGTAATTTCAAAAATTTTCCTACGCACACGCAAGATCATGGTGATGCATAGCAACGAGAAGGGAGAGTGTGATCTATGTACCCTTGTAGACCGATAGTGGAAGCGTTAGCACAACGCGGTTGATGTAGTCGTACGTCTTCACGGCCCGACCGATCAAGCACCGAAACTACGGCACCTCCGAGTTCTAGCACACGTTCAGCTCGATGAAGATCCTCGGACTCTGATCCAGCAAAGTGTCGGGGAAGAGTTCCGTCAGCACGACGGCGTGGTGACGATCTTGATGTTCTACCGTCGCAGGGCTTCGCCTAAGCACCGCTACAATATTATCGAGGATTATGGTGGAAGGGGGCACCGCACACGGCTAAGAATATGATCACGTGGATCAACTTGTGTGTCTAGGGGTGCCCCCTGCCCCTGTATATAAAAGATCAAGGGGGGGGGGGTGCGGCCGGCCAGGAGGAGGGCGCGCCAGGAGGAGTCCTACTCCCACCGGGAGTAGGATTCCCCCCTTTCCTAGTTGGAATAGGATTCGGGAAGGGGGAAAGAGGAGAGAGAGAAGGAAGGGGGGGGGGCGCCGCCCCCTCTCCTTGTCCTATTCGGACTAGGGGGGAGGGGCGCGCGGCCCAGCCCTGGCCACGTCTCCTCTCTTCCACTAAAGCCCACTAAGGCCCATATACCTCTCGGGGGGTTCCGGTAACCTCCCGGTACTCCGGTAAAATCCCGATTTCACCCGGAACACTTCCGATATCTAAATATAGGCTTCCAATATATCAATCTTTATGTCTCGACCATTTCGAGACTCCTCGTCATGTCTGTGATCACATCCGGGACTCCGAACAAACTTCGGTACATCAAAATGCATAAACTCATAATATAACTATCATCGAAACCTTAAGCGTGCGGACCCTACGGGTTCGAGAACAATGTAGACATGACCGAGACACGTCTCCGGTCAATAACCAATAGCGGAACCTGGATGCTCATATTGGCTACCACATATTCTACGAAGATCTTTATCGGTCAGACCGCATAACAACATACGTTGTTCCCTTTGTCATCGGTATGTTACTTGCCCGAGATTCGATCGTCGGTATCTCAATGCCTAGTTCAATCTCGTTACCGGCAAGTCTCTTTACTCGTTTCGTAATACATCATCTCGCAACTAACTCATTAGTTGTAATGCTTGCAAGGCTTATGTGATGTGCATTACCGAGAGGGCCCAGAGATACCTCTCCGACAATCGGAGTGAGAAATCCTAATCTCGAAATACGCCAACCCAACATTTACCTTTGGAGACACCTGTAGAGCTCCTTTATAATCACCCAGTTACTTGTGACGTTTGGTAGCACACAAAGTGTTCCTCTGGCAAACGGGAGTTGCATAATCTCATAGTCATAGGAACATGTATAAGTCATGAAGAAAGCAATAGCAACATACTAAACGATCGGGTGCTAAGCTAATGGAATGGGTCATGTCAATCACATCATTCTCCTAATAATGTGATCCCATTAATGAAATGACAACACATGTCTATGGTTAGGAAACATAACCATCTTCGATTAACGATCTAGTTAAGTAGAGGCATACTAGTCATGTTTGGTTTGTCTATGTATTCACACAAGTATTATGTTTCCGGATAATACAATTCTAGCATGAATAATAAACATTTATCATGATATAAGGAAATAAAATAATAACATTATTATTGCCTCTAGGGCATATTTCCTTCAAGATCAACTCTTGTAACAGTCATATTCATCAATATCAATCAAGTAGGACGTAGGGTATTACCTCCATACAGAGGGCCCGAACCTGGGTAAACATTGTGTCCCCTGTCTCCTGTTACCATCGATCCTAGACGCACAGTTCGGGACCCCCTACCCGAGATCCGCCGGTTTTGACACCGATATTGGTGCTTTCATTGAGAGTTCCACTGTGCCATCAACAAAAGGTTCGATGGCCCCTTCAATCGCCTATAGTGACGCTGTCCAAGGAGAAACCTTCCTCCCTGGACAGATTTTCGTGTTCGGCGCCTTCATACTACGGGCCAACTCGCTTGGCCATCTGGAGCAGATCGATAGCTACGCCCCTGGCCACCAGGTCAGATTTGGAAGCTTGAACTATGTCATGGATATCCGTGGAGACTTGATCTTCAATGGATTTGAGACCGCAGTGATCGCTCCCCCTCGCCCCAATGAACATGACTTAAATCCGTCATCAAATCAGATCCAGGAGATGGCTCCTATTGCTACAATGGTCTTAGAACCAGAGCAGATTGTGCCATTCGAGGCCAGAAAATCTGCGGCGCTAGAGCCACACACATATTCGACACCCAACAATATTTGCGCCAACGGAACTCCGGACTCGTCTCCGGCTATAAGTTCCTGACCATGTACGCTCGCGGACACCGAACTAGATCGATTATCGATCTTCGAATTTAGCGCTGCAGACGCTTTCCAGCACTCACCTTTGGGCGATGTGCTAAACTCTTTAAAGAACCTATCATTCATGGGAGACTCGCAGCCGAACTATGTCCGACTCGAACTAGGGGCTGACGACGGAGAATTTTGCTTCCCACCCGCCACCCACTTCATAGCTATCATTGAGGACTTAACCGACATGCTGGATTATGACTCCAAAGACATCGACGGTATGAATGACGATGCTGATAAGGAGCAAGGCCAAGACCCACAACTCACGGGACACTGGACGGCCACCTCTTCATACGATGTGTACATGGTTGATACACCTAAAAAATCTAGTGGCGATGACAAAGAAGACCCAGATGTGAATAAACCTTCTGAGACACAGTCCAAGCGCCGGCGCCCTAAACGCCGCTCTAAGCCACACCGCTCAAAAGAGGGCAACACTGGCACCGGAAAAAATAGCACTCCGAACGACGCTGAAAACAACGAAGACCCTATTGGAGCAGCATCCGAACAGGAAGAACAGGACAATGAGCAAGCTAACCCTGATAAACAGGACATTCTGAGCGACTCAGATGATGATAGTTATCGCCCACCCTTCGAGGATGAGGAGAGCCTCGGCAGTGAGGATTTCATCGTGCCTAAGGCACCCCGAGCAGGAGCGCTTCAAGCGCCAGCTGATAGCTACTGCAAGAAGCCTAAAGAAAAAGCAGCAGCAGCTCCAAGTCGATCAAGACCTACTCATTGATAGATGGACCGATGTCCTGGCAGTCGAAGAAAACGGCCTCAAGCACCCAACCAAGAGTTTCCCAAAGCGCAGACTACTACCTCAGTTCGATGAGGAGGCACCAAATCCCATACTTTCCTCGCGTAATGCGGAACGACCACCATGTGGTCGGGATAGTGCGGCAGACCGACCACCCCGTGGTCGGGATAAAACGGCAACTCAGGCCGAACAACAAGCGGCCCCACCGCCTTGCAAAAACAGGGACAGTAGGGTAGGACACACTAGATCAATTTACGGATCGCGAGGACACTTCCCCACTCATGATGACAACCACCTACTCGGATGTGACAAACTCAATTACACCCGGGCCGATAACCACAGACAGACTTCATCGGAGGTGCGCCTTGACGCGACCCGCTATAGAGGCGCCACACACCCTCTCTGCTTCACAGATGAGGTGCTGGATCACGAATTCCCCGAGGGGTTCAAGCCCGTCAATATTGAATCATACGACGGAAAAACCAACACCGCAGTGTGGATCGAAGATTTTATTCTCCACATCCACATGGCCTGAGGAGATGACCTCCATGCTATCAAATACCTCCCATTAAAGCTCAAAGGACCAGCTCGACACTGGCTGAACAGCTTGCCTGAAAATTCCATTGGCAGCTGGGAGGACTTGGAAGAAGCCTTCCTCGACAACTTCCAAGGTACATATGTCCAGCCACCCGATGCCGATGACCTAAGCCACATAGTTCAACAACCTGGAGAATCAGCCAGAAAATTCTGGACTAGGTTCTTAACCAAAAAGAACCAGATCATTGACTGTCCGGATGCCGAAGCCCTAGCAGCCTTTAAACACAGCATTCATGACGAATGGCTAGCCCGCCACCTCGGCAAAGAAAAGCCAAGGTCCATGGCGGCACTCACGGCACTTATGACCCACTTTTGCGCGGGAGAGGATAGTTGGCTCGCTCACAGTACAAACACAACCAACGAAGTAGGCCCCTCCGAGGCCAAAAACAGCACCAGCAAGCTCTGGCGCAACAGACACAAACGCCGAAGCAATGGCGATAACACCGATGAGACTACCGTTCACGCCGGATTCAGTGGCTCCATGTCCGGCCAGCGAAAGAAGCCCTATAAAAGGAACGGAGGAGGACCATCTAGCTTGGACCGCACACTTGATCATCCATGCCAGATACATGGCACCACAGACAAACCGGCCAACCATACTAATAGAGATTGCCGGGTCCTTAAGCAAGCCAGCAAGGTAAATAGCGGAAACAAGGAAGGGGAATCGTAGAGCAAGCACGAAGACGAGGAGCCCCGGCAGCCGAACACTGGGGGGGGCAGAAGAAATTCCCGCCTCAAGTCAAAACGGTGAACATGATATATGCTACACACATCCCCAAAAGGGAACGCAAGTGCGCACTTAGGGACGTTTATGCGGTTGAGCCAGTCGCCCCAAAGTTCAACCCATGGTCGTCATTCCCGATCACCTTTGATCATCGTGATCATCCAACTAGCATCCGTCATGGTGGTTCGGCCACATTGGTACTCGAGCCAATCATCGACGGATTTCACATGACACGAGTCCTAATGGACGGTGGTAGCAGCCTCAACCTGCTCTATCAGGATACAGTATGCAAAATGGGCATTAATCTCTCACGAACCAAGCCCACGATAACTACCTTTAAAGGAGTTATACCAGGTGTATAAGCCCGTTGTACAGGCTCGATCACGCTGGAGGTGGTCTTCGGTTCCCCGGATAACTTCCGAAGCAAAGAGCTAATCTTCGATATCGTCCCCTTCCGCAGCGGCTACCACGCACTACTCGGACGAACCGCGTTCGCTAAATTCAACACGGTGCCGCATTATGCTTATCTCAAGCTCAAGATGCCCGGTCCACGCGGCGTCATTAAAGTAAATGGAAACACGAAACGTTCCCTCCGCACAGAGGAGCATACCGCAGCCCTAGCAGCAGAAGTACAGAGCGGCCTTCTCAAGCGGCACCATAATCCGGCCGCCGAGCCCCTGGACATCGTTAAGAAGGTCCGGACTACACTACAACATGGCAGCTCGGTTCGTCAAGATCTGAATTAGTAAATTCGGCCTCCGTCCCAGCCCCGATGAGGAAAGGGAATCCGCACCGCATGTACATAATTACGCACTCAAAACCCCATGGGTACTGACGGAGGCATAACTAGCTCACGATCCACAGTGCGGCTTGACCGACCCTGGGATTCACACTCCTTTATTTTTTCTTTTTTATTATCACGGGTCTTTTCTCTTTTCGAGGTCTATGCGTACGACCCGCTTGCAGAACACACCAAGGAGGCAAGAAGCTCTGGCATACAAGGGAATCCCCAGGTGGTCTCTATTAAACGATTGCCATACTTGTTTTACATACCCGCACGTAGCTCGCCCTTGGTTGCGTCATGTTAAATAGCTTTACTTGCTTATGACATTACTCGCACAAAGTACGCCTCGACGCACTAATTACATCACAATGGTGAATAAATGGTGGCATCAGGTTATTACTTAATTTTTCCTGTTTCCTCACCTTTGTGTATATTACTTATTGCACGCATACACTATGTTATGCATTACTGCGCTAGGGGATTCATTACACCCCGTATTACGACAATAAAAGTCTGAACACTTTTCCAGTATAGTTTGGCACCGTGAACTTATAGCATTATATGCATCGGCTCCGAATCATGTCTTTGGTCAATAGTTGGGTTGGCCGGCTCCTGTGCTTACTACCTTATGTTCCGCTATATCGGCTAGGGTAGTAAAGGGAGAACTACTGCGATTGTGTCCTGGTTCTTCCGGACGAGCACCTTAGTAGAGAAAGCCGAAAACTGACTGTCATGATGCGGCAAGAGCCGGTCAGCTGTTCGAGAGGTTCCCAATCGTTAGAGATTTTTTCCGCTTCTTGCGAAGAATTGGTCCCTCTGATTAGGCGTGTATAACGCCCCTAGTTCGGCCTTCCGAATACCAGGGGCTTCGCCAACTTTTTTAATTGTCAAACTCCTATGGCTAAGTGAGGGCGGTAAGGGTCGCATAGTCTGATTGCCTTGTTCATTGCGCTAAACACCTCATTTAAGGAACAGAATATGGAGTAAAGAGTGTTTAGATTTATCCCGAACACCCCTGTACTATCTACGTGGGGGCAGAAGTCGATGACTGGTCAACCCTCAGATTTCATAAACGGCCGCACAGGAGGTAAAATGTAAATCACAAGCATTATAATACATAACATAATTGTTCCATATTATAGGACAAGATAATACAAATGTTCTCATGGGAATATGACATCCTTCGAACATTACTCCGCCGCAAGGCGGGACCCCTCCAGGACGCCATCAAAATAGAGCTCGGGTCGACGATGCTCCTTTCCCTTCGGCGGCCCCTCGGACATCAGCTTCTTGGCATCCAGCTTTGCCCAATGCGTCTTGACACAGGCAAAGGCCATACGCGCACCTTCAATGCAGACCGACCACTTCACGGTTTTGAGCCGCGGACAGGCATTTACAAGCCGCTTAACAAGTCCGAAATAGCTGCTAGGTATAGGCTTGGCAGGCCACAACCGGACTATCAGGTCCTTCATGGCTAGCTCTGCCGAGCTGTGCAACTCGACCAACTGCTTTAGCTGGTCGCTGGAGGACAACTGATATTCGGGTCCAAGATATTGGGACCAGAATAGCTTCTCCGTAGACATCCCTTCTTTGGCTCTATAATGCTCGGCAGCATCAGATATACTATGTGGCAGATCCGTAAACGCCTCTGGAAAACCCAAATTGGGATAAGTACAAGGAATGTTTCTTCTACATAATTGCTTTGCATGGTGAAAGAATTACCCGCCGCAATCTCCTTGGCCGCCTGAATTTCCTAGAGGGCATCTTGGGCTTCGGCTCGTGCATCCTGTGCGCTCCAGCGAGCCTTCGCCAGTTCGGACTCTTGCGCCTTAAAATCGTGCTCCAAGGACTCAAATCTCTCAATTGCGCCCTAGAGTCGTTGCTGCGCCTCGCCAACCTGGGCCTCGTGCTTCTCGCGCGCGGCGCGTTCCTTAGCCGCTTTGTCCTCAGCCTCGGCTAACACCTTCTTGTGGGCTGACACCTCGGTCATGGCCCCTAATAAAGTTCATGACAACTCAGTCTGAACGGACTATTCATTTTTTCTTAAAAGGTACCAGCAGGTCAGTACATACCTTGGCTATCCTCTAGCTGCTTTTTACGAGGCCGAGCTCTTCCTCGGCCCGCTCCAGTTCCCACTTCAATCCGGAGACCTCTGCAGCATGAGCGGTGGCAGCCTGCAGCGGCACCTGCTTATTCACAAAGACAACTTATGTTAGACTCCTACGATATTTCTTCTCGATCCTCTATTCGGCCTTTTCTTTCCGAACACCAAACAGAGCATCAGGGGCTACTGTCTATACTGTTATATTCTTCCTACAAACGCATTACTTACCTCCAAGCCTGATAGAAGGCTAGTGCAGGCTTTAGTTAGTCCGCTTTTCATGAACTGGACCTTCTCTATTACCGTGCCCATAAGGGCGCGGTGTGCATCCACAATAGAGGCACCTCATAGCGCCTCCAGCAGGTTATCCGGCGCCTCTAGTTGGATAGAGGTCACTAGCGGAACAGACACATTCCCTCCTTTCGGGGCATGCCGTTTGCTGGACTCCGGAGCCGCATAGATCTCCGAAATGGTATCCGGCCCAGGTCCGAAGGGAACCCGGCCCCTGTCACCAGTCCCCATAGGGGCATTTTCCCCCATGCGTTCGGCAATTGAGGAATCGTCCTGGGGCGCCACCCCGACGATCTCCGGAAGCCCCCCGGTCGAGGAAGGTCTTTTGCGACACCACCTCGTCGTCACCCTTGGTAGACGGAATGAGCAGGTGGCGGAGACATGCTAGTCATCTCCTTTGAGTCTAGCGATCCCTCTGACGAGGATCGCGGGGAGCCATCGCGTGCTGGATGCTACCTCTTGAGCACTTGCGTTGGTTTTCCCTTGAAGAGGAAAGGGTGGTGCAGCAAAGTAGCATAAGTATTTCCCTCAGTTTTTGAGAACCAAGGTATCAATCCAGTAGGAGGCTATGCGCGAGTCCCTCGCACCTACACATTACAAATAAATCCTCGCAACCAACGCCATAAGGGGTTGTCAATCCCTACACGGTCACTTACGAGAGTGAGATCTGATAGATATGATAAGATAATATTTTTGGTATTTTTATGATAAAGATGCAAAGTAAAGTAAAAGCAATGAAAATAACTAAGTATTGGAAGATTAATATGATGAAGATAGACCCGAGGACCATATGTTTCACTAGTGGATTCTCTCAAGAGCATAGGTATTTTACGGTGGGTGAACGAATTACTGTTGAGCAACTGACAAAATTGAGCATAGTTATGAGAATATCTAGGTATGATCATGTATATAGGCATCACGTCCAAGACAAGTAGACCGACTCCTGCCTGCATCTACTACTATTACTCCACACATCAACCGCTATCCAGCATGTATCTAGAGTATTAAGTTCATAAGAACAGAGTAACGCCTTAAGCAAGATGACATGATGTAGAGGGATAAATTCATGCAATATGATAAAAACCCCATCTTGTTAACCTCGATGGCAACAATACAATACATGCCTTGCTGCCCCAACTGTCACTGGGAAAGGACACCGCAAGATTGAACCCAAAGCCTAGCACTTCTCCCATTGCAAGAAAGATCAATCTAGTAGGCCAAACCAAACTCATAATTCGAAGAGACTTGCAAGGATAACCAATCATACATAAAAGAATTCAGAGAAGATTCAAATATTTTTCATAGATAAACTTGATCATAAACCCACAATTCATCGGTCTCAACAAGCACACCGCAAAAAAAAGATTACATCGAATAGATCTCCACAAGAGAGGGGGAGAACTTTGTATTGAGATCAAAAAAGAGAGAAGAAGACATCTAGCTAATAACTATGGACCCGAAGGTCTGAGGTAAACTACTCACACTTCATCGGAGAGGCTATGGTGTTGATGTAGAAGCCCTCTGTGATTGATGCCCCCTCCGGCAGAGCTGCGAAACATGCCCCGAGATGGGATCTCGTGGATACAGAAAGTTACGACGGAGAAATTAGGGTTTTGGCTCCGTATCTGATCGTTTGGGGGTATGTAGGTATATATAGGAGGAAGAAGTACGTCGGTGGAGCAACAGGGGGCCCACGCGGGTGGAGGGCGCGCCTGGGGGGGGGGGGTAGGCGCGACCCCTACCTCGTGGCCTCCCTGTTGGTTGCTTGATGTAGGGTCCAAGTCTCCTGGATCATGTTCGGTGAGAAAATCACGTTCCCGAAGGTTTCATTCTGTTTGGACTCCGTTTGATATTCCTTTTCTTCGAAACCCTAAAATAGGCAAAAAACAACAATTCTGGGCTGGGCCTTCGGTTAATAGGTTAGTCCCAAAAATAATATAAAAGTGGATAATAAATCCCAATAATGTCCAAAATAGTAGATAATATAGCATGGAGCAATCAAAAATTATAGATACGTTGGAGACATATCAAGCATCCCCAAGCTTAATTCCTGCTCGTCCTCGAGTAGGTAAATGATAAAAACAGAATTTTTGATGTGGAATGCTACTTGGCATAATTTCAATGTAATTCTTCTTAATTGTGGCTTGAATATTCAGATCCAAAAGATTCAAGACAAAAGTACAATATTGTCATAAAAATAATAATACTTGAAGCATACTAACTAAGCAATTATGTCTCTTCAAAATAACATGGCCAAAGAAATTATCCCTACAAAATCATATAGTCTGGCTATGCTCTATCTTCACCACACAAAGTATTTAAATCATGCACAACCCCGATGACAAGCCAAGCAATTGTTTCATACTTTTGACATTCTCAAAACTTTTTCAATCTTCACGCAATACATGAGCGTGAGCCATGGACATAGCACTTTAGGTGGAATAGAATGGTGGTTGTGGAGGAGACAAAAAAGGGAGAAGATAGTCTCACATCAACTAGGCGTATCGACGGGCTATGGAGATGCCCATAAATAGATATCAATGTGAGTGAGTAGGGATTGCCATGCAACGGATGCACTAGAGCTATAAGTATATGAAAGCTCAAAAAGAAACTAAGTGGGTGTGCATCCAACTTGCTTGCTCACGAAGACCTAGGGCATTTTGAGGAAGCCCATCATTGGAATATGCAAGCCAAGTTCTATAATGAAAATTTCCCACTAGTATATGAAAGTGATAACAAAGGAGACTCTCTATCATGAAGATCATGGTGCTACTTTGAAGCACAAGTGTGGTAAAAGGATAGTAGCATTGTCCCTTCCCTCTTTTTCTCTCATTTTTTTATTTGGGCCTTTTCTCTTTTTTTATGGCCTCTTTTTTTTCGTCCAGAGTCTCATCCCAACTTGTGGGGGAATCATAGTCTCCATCATCCTTTCCTCACTGGGACAATGCTCTAATAATGATGATCAACACACTTTTATTTACTTACAACTCAACAATTACAACTCGATACTTAGAACAAGATATGACTCTATATGAATGCCTCCGGCAGTGTACCGGGATATGCGATGACTCATGAGTGACATGTATGAAAGAATTATGAATGGTGGCTTTTCCACAAATACGATGTCAACTACATGATCATGCAAAGCAATATGACAATGATGGAGCGTGTCATAATAAACGGAACGGTGGAAAGTTGCATGGCAATATATCTCGGAATGGCTATGGAAATGCCATGATAGGTAGGTACGGTGGCTCTTTTGAGGAAGGTATATGGTGGGTGTATGATACCGGCGAAAGGTGCATGGTATTAGAGAGGCTAGCAATGATGGAAGGGTGAGAGTGCGTATAATCAGTGGACTCAACATTAGTCATAAAGAACTCATATACTTATTGCAAAAATCTACAAGTTATCAAAGAAAAGTATTACGCATATGCTCCTAGGGGGATAGATTGGTAGGAAAAGA
The DNA here is from genome assembly GCF_056163025.1 of Triticum urartu. Classification (NCBI taxonomy): domain Eukaryota; kingdom Viridiplantae; phylum Streptophyta; class Magnoliopsida; order Poales; family Poaceae; genus Triticum; species Triticum urartu. The sequence goes on along the minus strand of NC_141873.1, from coordinate 584,999,918 downwards.
CCATTGCTCGTCCCCGACCGCCACTCATAAGGAAGACAATCAATAAATAAATCATGCTCCAACTTCATCACACATAACGGTTCACCATACATGCATGCTACGGGAATCACAAACTTTAACACAAGTATTTCTCAAATTCACAACTACTCAACTAGCACAACTTTAATATCAATACCTCCATATCTCAAAACAATTATCAAGCATCAAACTTCTCATAGTATTCAACACACTCATAAGAGAATTTTATTATATACCTAGCATATAGGATTATTTAAGAAAATTACCATGCTATTTAAGACTCTCAAAATAATCTACGTGAAGCATGTCAGATCAATAGTTTCTATAAAACAAATCCACCACCGTGCTCTAAAAGATATAAGTGAAGCACTAGAGAAAAACTATATAACTCAAAAGATATAAGTGAAGCACATAGAATATTATAATAATTTCCGAATCATGTGTGTATCTCTCAAAAGGTGTGTACAGCAAGGATGATTGTGGAAAACTAACAAATAAAGACTCAAATCATACAAGACGCTCCAAGAAAAACACATATCATGTGGTGAATAAAAATATAGCTCCAAGTAAAGTTACCGATAGAAGTAGACGAAAGAGGGGATGCCTTCCAGGGCATCCCGAAGCTTTGGCTTTTAGGTGTCCTTAGATTATCTTGGGGGTGCCATGGGCATCCCCAAGCTTAGGGCATCTCCAGCCGTTCGGCCCCCCAGGGCGCCTAAATAGAGCGTCCTGGGGGCGTGCCGGCGCTAGTTCGGCCCCTGGGGCGACCTAGCTCCCAGTCACGCCCCCAAGCGCCGGCCCCAAGATGCGGGAAATTTGAACTAGGTCGTTCCCGCTCACAAAAGACGCCACAAATACGGTGATTGGACGTAGTCTGGAGTTACAAAAAACAGAGCACCGCACGCCGCAAGTTCACGTGCGCAACAAATCACTCGGTGGGGTCGGCTCCAGGCATTGGCGGAGTCGGTGTGCGCGGGCTCGGCGGTGACGGAGCTGCTTCGGTGCTGGGCTGTGTCAGCGCGGCTTCGGTACTGCTGGGCGGCGATGTAGAGGTGTCGTTCGGGCTTGGCGTCTGTGCGGCCGTGGGCGCGGGAGCTGGCGTCGTCGGCGTCATCAGCGTTGCCTTCTTCATCTGGTTCAGGATGAGGCCGCGCTCCGCCATGTACCACACCCTGAGCTGTTCGTCATTGCTCTGGAGCATGTCCGCACCGCCCATCAGAAAAGCCATGTCGGTGTTCCTCTTCTTCGCGGCGACGTTCGTCCGGAGCAGGTCGACGTTGGTCCGGAGTAGGTCGAGCTTGATGGCGCTGTTCGTCATCAGCGACGACCACCGTGCCTCGGTCTTCTCTTCACGTAGGACGGCCCGGGCCTGGGCGTCAGCGAGGCAATGCTCGATGGACTCCTACACTCGCGCGGTTGCCGCGTTGGCATTTTTCCCTTCTTTGCCAATTTGTGGCCGTCCGGCCGCCCCTCTGACGTGCCCGGAGTCGTCGCGTCCGGCTTGTATGTCTCCTTGGCCTTGTCGAGGGTACGTTGGACTTCCGCCCACTTCTCGCACTTGTCAATGCGCTTGTAGACGTGGAGGAACTTGAAGTCGTCGAGGTTGTCACGCCGATACATGGTGAACATGCGCAGCAACTGCGCGGAGGAACAAACAGTTGGCGGGCGGTAGGCGTAGACGACGAAGAGATGTGGGCGAACGGCGTGCGTACCTGATCCTCAACGCTGGCGCCGCTCTCCGGGCGAGCCGCGAACTCCTCGATGATTCCATGCCATTTGTTGCACGCCCCCTAGATACGCCCCCAATGGTTCGCCATCGCCTTGGAGCCGCGCTGCATGTAGACGCCTTTGAAGTAGGGGTCGACGAGCTTCCGCTCGTCGAACTCGGCCTTGATGCGGTCCCAGTACGTCTCGAAGCTCTGGTTCGTGCTGGTGGTCGGGTCGAGGCAGACGACTTTCCATGCTTCGGCGAGGCATTCCTCCTCCTTGGACGTCCACTTGATGTGCGGTTCGACTGGCCTAGTCGCCCGCTTCTTCTTCTGGCGCCCCTTCGTCGGATCAGGAGCCGGCTCCTCCTCCTCCTCCTCCTCATCCTCCTCCTCCTCCTCCTCCTCCTCGGGTTCCTGCGCTTCATGCGCGTCCTCGCCGTAGACGTAGCCGAGCTCGGCCTCCATGTCACCGCTGAGATCCACTAGCTACCTCGTCCTGGGTGGCGAACCCGGGAGACGTGGCGGCCGCGGTCGATCCTGTCGCGATGATGTCGTCCATGTTGGCTCCTGTGTCGTCGGTGTCGCCGAGGTGCGGGAAGGGCAGCGGTCCACGACGGAGATGGGGCGTCGGCGTGGATACGTAGGCGGGCGGCGAGTAGTTGTATGGAGGGTACTGCATGCCGACGAAGGCGGGCGAGGGTGTGCGCGTCGCGCGTAGCCGGGCGACGACGATCCCCATGGAGATCCGACGCCTTGCTGTCCCCAGGGCGCGTGCTGGGCGTGGCTGACGATGGGTGGGTTCATCATCCCCGCATGGTCGACTGATGAGGAGGACGCCGCCGCGAGCGCCGCTTTGTCGCGGGCCTTCTTGGCGATGTCCCTGTTCCGCCGGTCGGTGGTGACTGCGTCGCATCGCTGAACTTCCACCCTCCAATCGGCGTTTGACATGCCAAGTGGCTTCAATGGCGGCGCCCTCGGCTTCCTCTGCTTCGGCTGGGCCACGGTGCCAGTCGTGGTTGCCACCGCGCGCGGCATGGCGTACTTCTTCGGCGGCATGGCGGCGACTGGAAGGCGAGCGGGAGGGGGTTTGGCGGGAGGAAGGGAGGGAATGGTGGGAGGAAGGCGAGCGAGCGGGAGGGATGCGAGGGAAAAGCGTCAAGAAACAGTGGGAAAAGTCCCTCGGGTCGCTGCCAGGGCGGACCCACGCGCCTTTTTCGCTTGTGCCGGCTCCCTAAGCGCCTCCCAGGGCACCGGGTTCGGTCTGGGTCCGCCGGCACCAGTTTTGGCCAGAGCCGGCGAAAAACAGGCTTCTGGGGGCGCGACTGGGCCGTTTTTTTGGCGCCGGCGCGGCAAAAATGCTTGGGGAGGGCCTGTTGGGGGCGCGGCTGGAGATGCTCTTAGGCTCTTGCCACACCTTGTTCCATAATCCATCAAATCTTTACCCAAAACTTGAAAACTTCACAACACAAAACTTAAAGAAGAAAATCTCGTAAGCTCTGTTAGCGAAAGAAAACAAAAGACCACTTCAAGGTACTGTAATGAACTCTTTATTTATTTATATTGGTGTTAAACCTACTGTATTCCAACTTCTCTATGGTTTATAAACTATTTTACTAGCCATAGATTCATCAAAATAAGCAAACAACACATGAAAAACAGAATCTGTCAAAAACAGAACAGTCTGTAGTAATCTGTAGCTAGCGCACAATCTGGAACGCCAAAAATTCTAAAATAAATTTCTGGACGTGAGGAATTTATCTATTAATCATCTGCAAAACGAATTAACTAAATATCACTTTCCAAATAAAAATGGCAGCATTTCTCGTGAGCGCTAAAGTTTCTGTTTTTTACAGCAAGATTAACAAGACTTTCCCCAAGTCTTCCCAACGGTTCTAGTTGGCACAAACACTAATTAAACACAAAAACCACAACCAAAACAGAGGCTAGATATATTATTTATTACTAAACAGGAGCAAAAAGCAAGGAATAAAAATAAAATTTGGGTTGCCTCCCAACAAGCGCTATCGTTTAACGCCCCTAGTTAGGCATAAAAAGCAAGGATAGATCTAGGTATTGCCATCTTTGGTAGGCAATTCATAAGGGGCTCTCATAATATATTCATACGGTAATTTAATTTTATTTCTAGGAAAGTGTTCCATGCCTTTCCTTAACGGAAATTGGAACCTAATATTTCTTTCCTTCATATCAATAATTGCACCAATCGTTCTAAGGAAAGGTCTACCAAGAATAATAGGACATGAGGGATTGCAATCTATATCAAGAACAATAAAATCTACGGGCACATAATTCCTATTTGCAACAATAAGAACATCATTAATTCTTCCCATAGGTTTCTTAATAGTGAAATCCGCAAGGTGCAAGTTTAGAGAGCAATCATCAAAATCACGGAAACCTAACAAATCACACAAAGTCTTTGGAATCGTGGAAACACTAGCACCCAAATCACACAAAGCATTGAATTCATGATATTTAATTTTAATTTTAATAGTAGGTTCCCACTCATCATAAATTTTTCTAGGGATAGAAACTTCCAACTCAAGTTTTTCTTCATAAGATTGCATCAAAGCGTCAAGGATATGTTTGGTAAAAGCTTTGTGTTGGCTATAAGCATGAGGAGAATTTAGCATGAATTGCAACAAGGAAATACAATCTATCAAGGAGCAATTATCATAATTAAATTCCTTGAAATACAAAATAGTGCGTTCATCAATATTTAAAGTTTTGATCTCTTCAATCCCACTTTTATCAATTTTAGCATCAAGATCTAAAAACTCTGAATTCTTGGAACGCCTTCTAGGTAAAGGTGGATCATATTCAGTCCCATCATTATCAAGATTCATATTGCAAAACAAAGATTTAATAGGGGACACATCTATAAATTTTAGATCTTCATCTTTATTATCATGGAAACTAGAAGAACACGCTCTTATAAATGAATCTTTCTTAGCATGAATCCTAGCGGTTCTTTCTTTGCACTCATCAATGGAAATTATCATGGCTTTGAGAGACTCATTGATATCATGCTTAGGTGGAATAGATCTAAGTTTCAAAGAATCAACATCAAGAGAAATTCTATCAATGTTCCTAGCCAACTCATCAATCTTAAGCAATTTTTCTTCAATCAAAGCATTGAAATTCTTTTGTGAAGTAATAAATTCTTTAATATTAGATTCAAAATCAGAGGGAATCTTATTATAATTTCCATAAGAATTGTTGTAGGAATTACCATAATTATTAGAGGAATTACTAGGATAAGGCCTAGGATTAAAGTTTCCTCTATACGCGTTGTTACCAAAATTGTTCCTACCTACAAAATTCACATCCATAGGTTCATTATTATTCTCAATCAAAGTAGACAAAGGCGTATCATTAGGATCAGAAGAAACACTTTTATTAGCAAATAATTTCATAAGTTCATCCATCTTTCCACTCACAACATTAATTTCTTCTATCGCATGCACTTTCTTATTAGTAGATCTATCAGTGTGCCATTGAGAATAATTAACCATATTATTATCTAGGAGTTTAGTAGCTTCTCCTAAAGTGATTTCCATAAAAGTGCCTCCCGCGGCTGAATCTAAAAGATTTCTAGAATCAAAATTCAATCCGGCATAAATTTTTTGTATAATCATCCACAAATTCAAATCATGAGTAGGGCAATTACATATAATTAATTTCATCCTCTCCCAAGCTTGTGCAACATGTTCATGATCAAGTTTCTTAAAATTCATAATATCGTTTCTAAGAGAGATGATCTTAGCGGGAGGAAAATACTTAGAGATAAAAACATCTTTGCACTTATTCCATGAATCGATATTATTTTTAGGCAATGACGAAAACCAAGCTTAATTTAGCGCGATCTCTAAGCGAAAAAGGAAATAGCTTCAATTTAACAATATCATTATCCACATATTTCTTCTTTTGCATAACACACAAATCAACGAAGCTATTTAGATGGGTAGCGGCATCTTCACTAGGAAGGCCGGAAAATGGATCTTTTATAACAAGATTCAGTAAGGCAACATTAATTTCACAAGATTCAGCATCGGTAAGAGGAGCAATCGGAGTGCTAATAAAACCATTGTTGTTGGTATTGGTAAAGTCACACAATTTAGTATTATCTTGAGCCATCGATACAAGCAAGCAATCCAACACACAAGCAAACATGGAACGGGCAAATAAAATAGCAAATAGAGAAAGAGAGGGAGGATAGAGAGAGAGAGGGCGAATAAAACGACAAGGGTGAAGTGGGGGAGTGGAAAACGAGAGGCAAATGGAAAATAATGTAATGCGGGAGATAAGGGTATGTGATGGGTACTTGGTATGTTGACTTTTGCGTAGACCTCCCCGGCAACGGCGCTATAAATCCTTCTTGCTACCTCTTGAGCACTTGCGTTGGTTTTCCCTTGAAGAGGAAAGGGTGGTGCAGCAAAGTAGCGTAAGTATTTCCCTCAGTTTTTTAGAACCAAGGTATCAATCCAGTAGGAGGCTACACGCGAGTCCCTCGCACCTACACAAAACAAATAAATCCTCGCAACCAACGCGATAAGGGGTTGTCAATCCCTACACGGCCACTTACGAGAGTGAGATCTGATAGATATGATAAGATAATATTTTTGGTATTTTTATGATAAAGATGCAAAGTAAAATAAAAGCAATGAAAATAACTAAGTATTGGAAGATTAATATGACGAATATAGACCCGGGGGGCATAGGTTTCACTAGTGGCTTCTCTCAAGAGCATAGGTATTTTACGGTGGGTGAACGAATTGCTGTTGAGCGATTGACAAAATTGAGCATATTTATCAGAATATCTAGGTATTATCATGTATATAGGCATCACGTCCAAGACAAGTAGACCGACTCCTGCCTGCATCTACTACTATTACTCCACACATCGACCGCTATCCAGCATGCATCTAGAGTATTAAGTTCATAAGAACAGAGTAACGCCTTAAGCAAGATGACATGATGTAGAGGGATAAATTCATGCAATATGATAAAAAGCCCATCTTGTTATCCTTTATGGCAACAATACAATACGTGCCTTGCTGCCCCTACTGTCACTGGGAAAGGACACCGCAAGATTGAACCCAAAGCTAAGCACTTCTCCCATTGCAAGAAAGATCAATCAGTAGGCCAAACCAAACTGATAATTCGAAGAGACTTGCAAAGATAACCAATCATACATAAAAGAATTCAGAGAAGATTCAAATATTGTTCATAGATAAACTTGATCACAAACCCACAATTCATCCATCTCAACAAACACACCGCAAAAGAAGATTACATCGAATAGATCTCCACAAGAGAGGGGGAGAACTTTGTATTGAGATCCAAAAAGAGAGAAGAAGCCATCTAGCTAATAACTATGGATCCAAAGGTCTGAGGTAAACTACTCACACTTCATCGGAGAGGCTATGGTGTTGATGTAGAAGCCCTCCATGATCAATGCCCCCTCCGGCGGAGCTGCGGAACAGGCCCCAAGATGGGATCTCATGGATAAAGAAAGTTACGATGGTGGAATTAGGGTTTTGGCTCCGTATCTGATCGTTTGGGGGTACGTAGGTATATATAGGAGGAAGAATACGTCGGTGGAGCAACAGGGGCCCACGAGGGTGGAGGGCGCGCCTGGGGGGGGGGGGGGGTAGGCGCGCCCCCTACCTCGTGGCCTCCCTGTTGGTTGCTTGACGTAGGGTCCAAGTCTCCTGGATCATGTTCGATGAGAAAATCACGTTCCTGAAGGTTTCATTCCGTTTGGAGTCCGTTTGATATTCCTTTTCTTCGAAACCCTAAAATAGGCAAAAAACAACAATTCTGGGCTGGGCCTCCGATTAATAGGTTAGTCCCAAAAATAATATAAAAGTGGATAATAAAGCCCAATAATGTCCAAAATAGTAGATAATATAGCATGGAGCAATCAAAAATTATAGATACGTTGGAGACGTATCACCGGACTGCAATAACAAGGTTTAAGGTATATCAATATTACAAACTGGGAAGGCCAGACGTTTTCGGATCCTGGTAGTTTCGGCGGCACGAGGCTTGGTCCAGCGAGGTCGCTCCAGACTGCTGTCAACATCCCACACGGAGTTATCCACGTGGGAGCCTCTAACCCTCTTAGGCACTTTTGCCTCCGGATTGGTGGGGGCCACTCTGTTTTTCCTCTCCACCTCAGGTGGGGTGTCGCTTTCTTCTTCCTCTTCGTCGTCATCATCAGTGGACGAAGGGGAAGTCTCGTCTTCGGACATCACGTCCGGAACGCCTTTTTGGCGAGGGCCCTTCTTGGCCACTTTGGCCGCTCTCTTGGCTGTCTTCTCTAGCACCTCATAAGGTGCTGGAAATGCATTTTCATCAGTAATGAGAATTCTTGGTCTTCGGGCAGCAGAGCCGGACAGTTAATCCCCTCCGCTATCTTGATACAGGCCTGAAAACACGGGTAGGAAAGCTTAGGATTTTTCTCAAAATATGCTAGTAAAGGGTACGCCTTGAAAGCATTAAAAGAACTTACCGGGTTAGCCTGGTGTTTTAAGCGAAGCCCACGATCTTCGGTCATGGGCGGTGGCGTCTCGCCGGCCTTGAAGAGCACTTTCCAGATTTCTTCGTGCATCGTGCCGAAGAGCTCTAGTAGAGTCTGGTTCTTGGCCGGATCGTACTCCCACAAATAGCAAGTCCGGCGTTGGCACGGAAGGACCCGACGAATGAGCATGACCTGGACCACATTGACGAGTTTGATCTTCCTATCTATTATGTTCTGGACACACGTCTGGAGCCCAGTCAGCTCGTCCGAGGGACCCCAGGTTAGGCCCCTCTCTTGCCAGGAGGTGAGCCGCATTGGGAATCCAGATCTGAATTCGAGGGCCGCCACCCAGTTGGCGTCGCGCGTCTCGGTGATATAGAACCACCTCGATTGCCACCCTTTCACTGTCTCCGCGAACGAGCCTTCGGGCCAGGTAACATTGGGCATCTTGCCCACCATGGCGCCTCCGCACTTTGTTTGTTGGCCGCTCACCACCTTCGGCTTCACGTTGAAGGTCTTCAACCATAGGCTGAAATGAGGCGGGATGCGGAGGAAGGCCTCGCACACGACAATGAATGCCGTGATGTTGAGGATGAAGTTGGGGGCTAGGTCATGGAAGTCTAGCCCGTAGTAAAACATCAGTCCACGGATGAAGGGGTGAAGAGGTAAGCCCAGCCCGCGGACGAAATGTGTGAGAAACACAACCCTCTCGTGGGGCTCTGGAGTAGGGATGACCTGTCCCTTATCCGAGAGTCGGTGAGCGATCTCCTTGGCCAGATATCTGGACTCCCGGAGCACCTTGATATCCTTCTTCTTGACGGAGGAGGCCATCCAATTACCCCCAGCTCTGGATCCGGACATTTTTGGAGTGCTTTCTCGGTTGAGGGAAAAGCTAAAAGCTAGGGTGCTGGAGCTCAGGGACGAAAGGACTGAGGAGGAGCAGAGGCCTGGGTGAAGGAAGGGAATCCTTATCCCCTTATAAAGGTCATGAATATCAAATGTATCCCCATTCACCTTAAACTCGCCTATTCCCATGGGCCGTGCAAATGGCACGGTTGGGTCACCCACACCCGTATTGATGAGAATCCCGTAATAAGGGGGCATGATCTCCGATTCGACAAGATGTGCCGATAGCAATCACGTCTCTAAACATGGAGCAGCAGACAAAAAACAGTTCGAAATTATGACCGGACAGACGTAATATCATGTTGTAAAAACTGTCAACGGATTAGACTCGTGTGAAAATATATTCTCTCTACGGTTATGTATGGTATGTGTGGCAGGTCCGAATACTATCATCGCATCCGAAGACTATCTTGAAGTTCGGATTGAAGGGAACCCGCCTTGCAATGCCGAAGACAATCTGCGCGCCTCACTCCTCGTCATTGAAGCCAGGTTCAGGGGCTACTGAGGGAGTCCTGGACTAAGGGGTCCTCGGGCATCCGACCTATTATCTATTGTGCCGGACTGATGGGCTATGAAGACATGAAGGTCGAAGGCTGTACCTGTGTCCGGATTGGACTCTCCTTGGCATGGAAGGCAAGCTTGGCGACCGACTATGAAGTTTCCTTCTTATGTAACCGACTCTATGTAAACCCTAGATCCCCTCGGTGTCTATATAAACCGGAGGGGTTAGTCCAGAGAGGATATACTCATTACCATAGTCATATAGGCCAGGCTTCTAGGGTTTAGCCATTACGATCTCGTGGTAGATCAACTCTTTTAACACTCATATTCATCAATATCAATCAAGCAGGACGTAGGGTATTACCTCCATAGAGAGGGCCCGAACCTAGGTAAACATTGTGTCCCCTGTCTCATGTTACCATCGATCCTAGACACACAGTTCGGGACCCCCTACCCGAGATCCGCCGGTTTTGACACCGACAGTAGTCTTGATCACGCCTCCTATGTACGGCCTCCATAGTCCGTATTGACCATGAATGAGGGCTTTTCGGCCCAACCCAAGGAGAGCAGGCAGGCTGGGTTAGTACCCCCTAACCCAGGACATGGTGATTAGTAGCCCCCGAACTGGTCTTCTATGTCAAGGATGATTTTCCCGATGACAACAACCTTGGATCCAGAGTCCTTGGCTCGATAGACGAGTTCCTTCCTGTAATTTTCAAATCACCCCTTCAAAGAAGGGATGCGAGCCAAAGCTCGACCGATCCTACCCCTTCTGCCTGAAGAGATTCGGTATCTTAGCCTCGAAGACTAAGCACCTCGGTGTGAATGGTTCCACTCCGTATGGTAACTTTATCAAAACGACTCACCGCACGACAGGTCGAGCAGCTATTGCTCCCCTTGAATCGCGGCCCGAGGAAAACTTTTTGGTGGCACGTCCCTTCGAAGCAGAGATCGTGCCTGTTTTATCAGGGATATCATCAAGATTTTGTTTCCCCCCCATACGCTCAACGACATCTTTGGTGGGAGTGGCGAGTTTATCGGCGCAACGAGGGGGACTCTTGGCCTCTCACAGGCCTATAAGAGCAAAAGGGGGGACATCGCAACTGGCCATGCTCCCATTCTTCCCATCTACTGATTCATCTAGCTCAAACACTCAGATCTGATCCACACCCCTTCTCCCTTAGCAAGTCCATGCTCCCTCATCAGCCATGGATGATACCCTCAAGGGACTCTGGGTGGTTCCTCGGTGATAGACGACACCATCCTTGAGTTATGTAGCACGGGGTACCTCCCCACCAACATATAGTTGCCCGCGCTCCAGGCGTTGGCCAGCAATTGCCCGCTCCCAACGGAGGGGAGTGAGTAGTCTTTGTCCCCCACCTCATCCAAGGATTAGGGTTCCCGCTGCACCCCTTTGTGTGCGGGATCATGTTCTACTATGGCCTCGACTTCCACCAAATGGCCCCGAACTCCATCCACCACCTCGCCTCCATAACGGTGTGTGAGGCCTTCCTCCGCTATGAGCCACACTTTGTCCTATGACTAAAGACCTTCGGAATCAAGCAGAAGTCAAGTAGCTCTGACCTCGCGGAGTGCGGAGGGGCCATGATCAACAAGAACCAGAGAGCCGCATGATTTCAAGGTACCTTCATCAAAACGATGAAGGAGTGGCAGCGAGAGTGGTTCAATATCACCGAGCCACTCGCCCCTGGCCAGGCTGAGGTCCCAGCCTTCTCGGCCGGGCCTCATAAGGAACTCAAGTCCTGGAAGGAGAAGGGCGTAGCCTAGGGGAATCCACCCAAGGTGGAGGCCATGCTCAAGAGGATCAAGTGGTGGGCCACGAAGAACGTGCAACTCACCGATGTCATCGACGTCATGCTCAACCGCCGCATGCTCCTGCTCCAGCTTTGGTCTACCCTGATGTGGGCGCAAAAGCCCGAGGACACGGGTCCTCTCACATCCTTCTTCCACTCCACCTTGGCCACCATGTGGATGAAGCTAGACAAGGACAAGATCCCCAAGGAAGGGAAGGACTTTGGCCTCTAGGATGGCTACAAAGCCCCCTTGGTAAGTTTTCTAACACACATATCCATTTTTATGTTTTCCACAAGGTAAGGCAGATTCTGACAAATTTCTATGCTTGATGTTCTAAAGAAGTGGTCGGCCTGGGCAGAGAACTTGCGATGCCCAACCCCACTACTAGAGGAGCAACTGACTCCCCTGCTTGCTATCATCCTCACACAACAGCCGCACATGGTGGCCCCCAAAGGGATGATGTCCCTGAAGGGCAGACGAGTGCTTGGACTCAAGAGACCTTGGTCGCCCGGTTCGAGGAGACTCGTGCCTCCTCCGCCTACAACAGCGATGTAGAGGATGATGATGAAGGAGAAAACCCTCCCCCGAAGGGGAAGAGGGCGGCTTTGGAGGGCGCCGAAGCCGGCATGTAGCCCAAGGGCTCGAAGACATCAAAAAGGACCTCGGCTCGGGCCGCCGACAATTTGTCAGAGAGTGTTGAGCTCTCCGACGACTCAGAAGAGGACCTCCTCACCATGAGGAGGAAGAAACCGGCACCAAAAGGGTATGACATTGTCTTTATAACCTTCATTCTTGAATAGTCTTCTTAGCAATAGAAAAAATATAGAAGCATCCTTTTCTATGAAGTCCTCCGAAGGTGGTCCCTAGAGGTTCATCAAGCGGGCTACCATCCGCCAGCGGTACCTCAGAGCCTGCTGCTTCTCCACCAGGTCATGATGGGCTAGGGAAGGCGATGTCCATCCTAGCTCCCCAACAAGCGAACACGACGGAGGCCGATGAACTGGTCATCAACCTCGGCTCAACAGGACCCGGGGGAGACGATCCCCGAGGTCATCAAGTAAGGGATGGACCAGCCATTGGTCCAGCCGATGTCTACCAAAGCTCTGACAATGCAGCTCGACCTAGCCCCCCGATGCCTGGGTCCGAGGTTGCCCCTCCACCTCCACCTCCTGCTCAAGGGCAAGCTAGGATCGGGTGGGCGACAGACATGGAGGAGACCTTGAAGGGCACCTCCCTCAAGGAGGATCACCGCGCCATGATAGGTGCGGCACTGCAAGGCTTCTGGTCCAGGGGGCTGGCCAGCACGACGTCTTCAAGAGCCTTGTCACAAGCTTCGAGGTATGTCTCTACCTTTATTTCAAATTAGCTTGTTTGTTTGAGCTTGTATTTGTCCGAGGCCATGATCTCATGGCCTGCTAAACGATGTAGTAGTGAGTAGCCCCCTGATACGTCTCCGACGTATCTATAATTTATGAAGTATTCATGCCATGTTTACAACAATTCTATATGGTCTTGGTATGATTTGAATGGAACTAACCCAGACTGACACTGTTTCAGCAGAACTACTGTGGTGTTGTTTTTTGTGCAGAAATAAAAGTTCTCCAAATGCAACGAAACTTTTTGATGATTTTTTGGACCGAAAAGAGGCACTAGAAGCTTCATGGGAGGACCAGAAGGTGAAGGATGTTAGCACACCCACCAGGGTGTGCCAGGTGCCTTGCGCGTGTGCTGGTGTCTTGTGGGCCCCTCGAAGCCCATCTTCGTGTGAAACCAACGCCAAAAAATCCTATAAGTACAGAAAGCCCTAGAAATAACCCTAGATCAGAAGTTCCGCCACCGCAGACCTCTGTAGCTATGAAAAACCAATGTAGACCCTGTTCCGGCACCCTCTCGGAGGGGGAAATCATCACCGGTGGCCATCTTCATCATCCCGACGGCCACCATGATGAGGAGGGAGTAGTCCACCCTCGGGGCCAAGGGTTTGTTCAAGTAGCTATGTGTTTAATCTCTCTCTCTCTCTCTCTCTCTCTCTCTCTCTCTCTCTCTCTCTTTCTCTCTCTCATGAGAGGACCAATCTTCATCAACATCTTCACTAGAACCATCTCATCTCAAACCCTAGTTCATCTCTTCTATTCAATCTTTGTCTCAAAACCTCAGATTGGTACCTGTGGGTTGCTAGTAGTGTTGATTACATCTTGTAGTGGATGCTAGTTTGTTTATTTGGTGGAAGATTATATGTTAGAATCCTTAATGATACTCAATACCCCTCTGATCTTGAAGATGAATATGATTTGTGAGTAGTTACTTTTGTTCTTGAAGACATGGGAGAAGTCCTGTCATAAGTAATCATGTGAATTTGGTATTTGTTTGATATTTTGATGATATGCATGTTGTTGTTTCCCTTAGCGGTGTTATGTGGATGTTGACTACATGACACTTCACCATCTTTGGGCCTAAGGGAAGGCATTGTGGAGTATCTATTACATGATGGGTTGCCAGAGAGAAAGAAGCTTAAACCCTAGTTTATGTGCTATTCCGTAAGGGGTTGATTTGGATCCATATGTTTCATGCTATAGTTAGATTTATCTTAATTCTTCTTTCATAGTTGTGGCTGCATGCGATAGGGGGTAATCATAAGTTGGAGGCTGGTTCAAGTAAGAACAGCACAGAAGCACCGGTCCACCCTGCTGGAATTTATTCTATTTTCGGGTTAGCCCAATAACAATTTCAGAAATTCCTAATAAATCCTAGAGGCCCACTCAGCCCATTTGTGCAAGGCAATAGGTGGAACCAAAGTTTAGTCCCACTTTGCTAGTTTAGTGGGAGTTGGACCTCTTTATAAGGGAGGATGTTCCACCACATGTATGAGCATGAGAACAAGAGGGACATTCACGCGCGCTCCTTCGCCGCCGCCCGCCTCGCCATGCCACGCCTCGTCATGACGCGCCGCGGGTTGCGGGAATAAGCCGAGCCGATGTCTAAATTTTTGCCACGCACTATGGGTATACGAAATGTCACTCGGGAGCTGAAATGTTTTTGCTGTAGTGGAGATTGAATCCGAATGGCGCACCTCTTCGCCTACTGCCTGTTCGCTTCGTCTTCCTCTATTGCTTCACCTCCCGTCGCAGCCTGTTCGGCTCTTACTCCCGTGCCTATATAAGAGAGGTCGCTCCTCACCAGAGAGGTACATCAGAAAGACCATTTCTCTCTCACCACCAAGTTCCCGAGCACTTCACTGCTGCTACATTCTTCCCCATCCCGGCTTGCGGCGTGCACCGCAGGTCGCGAGAGTAGGCCTCCGAAACCTCACCTCTTTGAGTCCTGTATGGGAGAAGGGTGATAAGGTTTTTGGGGAGCACTCCGTATGACTACGGACTTCTTCGTCATGGACGCCCCGGACTCCGACGACTAATTCCCCGACGACGACTTCTTCCCCGACGTCAACAACCTTCTTGATGACATGGCTGGCGAGGACACCGACCCCAAGTACAGTGCTTCTGCTACTGCTATCCCGTACGTTTTCTTCCTCTTTCTATTAGAGGTCCTGCCACAGTTCCTTGTTCTAGCATATGTCCTAGATATGTTAGATTCTACTTCATATGTGCAACTTGCTCTACTGTCTATTCTAGATATGTTTGGTTATAGTTCATATTTGCATATGCTATTCACCTTCTCTCTATCAAATTGCATGACTTGCTTTATCTCGGCTATATTAGTCATGCTTTATTTAGTATTTCCGTTAATAAAATTATTCGGTAAATTTCTCATATTTCCAACAATCCCAAAATCTTATTATAGGCAATTTACCTCGAGTGGTTTTGTTGCTTCCATGAGACCTCCTATGTTTGAGGGTATCCACTATAAGAGGTGGCGCGTGAGAGCAGTCTTATGGTTTCAAACCATGAGTTGCTATGATGCCACTCTTGGCAAGCCCGAAGGAGAATATGATGCTCAATAGGAACAAGCTTTTCAGAAAATGGATATCCTGTTTAAGGCTGCTCTCTTGAGTGTTCTTGGTGAGAACATAGTTGATGCTTATGCGTTAATTCATAATGGAAAAGATATATGGGACGCACTCGAGGCCAAGTTTGGGGTCTCGGATGATGGCACTGAGTTGTACATCATGGAGCAATTCTATTATTACAGGATGACCGAAGAGCGCTCCGTGGTTGAGCATGCTCATGAGATACAGTCATTTGCTAGAGAACTTGAGCACTTCAATTGTGTGCTACCAGCAAGTTCGTTGCCGGAGGCATTATCACTAAGCTTCCTCCCATGCTATACTTTATTGAAGCATAAGAGACCGGAGTTTTCCGTTCCGGATCTCATTGGTACTCTTGATGTGGAAGAAAAGGAGAGAGCAAAGGATAATCGAGCTAGAGGTATTGATGGAGGTTCTAGTGCCAATCAGGTACAGAAGAAAAACTTCCAGCCCCACAAGTTCAAGAACAAGGGCAAGTTTGATGGTAAAGCAAAATTTGATGGGAAGAACAAGGCTGTACAACACACGAACTTCAAGAAGAAGAATGACAAGAAGAAAGGTGTTTGTCATGTGTGTGGACATCCTGATCATTGGGCTCCTAGTTGCCCTAATCGCTATGACAAGCGTCATCTTGGAAAAGGCGGCAAGGCGCTAATGTTGTCATTGGATATATTGACATGAAGGATGCTGGGTATGGTATATTTCCCACTATTCTTTCAGTATGCCATTCTCCTGATTGGTTAATTGACACGGGTGCTAATGTGCATGTACGCGGTGATATTTCCATGCTTTCGTCTTATCAGACCACAGAGACTTTAACCGTGCTGATGGGCAACGGTTCAAGTGCTTCTGTTCGTGGTGTTGGGATGGTAGATCTAAAGTTTACTTCGGCGAAGATCGTGCGGCTAAAGAACTTGCATTATGTCCTGATACATCTCCAACGTATTTATAATTTATGAAGTATTCATGCTAATATATTATCATTCTTGGATGTTTTACAATCATTTATAGCAACTTTATATCATTTTTTGGGACAAAACTATTGAACCAGTGCCAAGTGCTAGTTGCTGTTTTTTGCTTGTTTTTTACATCACATAAATCAATATCAAACGGAGTCCAAACACCGCGAAACTTTTTGAGGATTTTTTATGGACCAGAACACTTCCAATGGGCCAGAGCTGCACCTTGGGGGGTTCCCCGATGGGGGAACAACCCTCCAGGGCACGCCTGGGCCCCCAGGCGCGCCCAGGTGGGTTGTGCCCACCTCGGTGGCCTCCTGCACCCCCTCTTTACCCTATAAATTCCCAAAAATTCCAAAACCCTCGGGGGTTAACCTAGATCAGAAGTTCCGCCGCTGCAAGGCTCTATAGCCACCAAAAACTAATCTAGACCCCATTCCAGCACCCTGTCGAAGGGGAGGATCATCTCCGGTGGCCATCTTCATCATCCCGGCGGCCACCACGATGTGGAGGGAGTAGTCCACCCTCGGGGCTGAGGGTTTGTACCAGTAGCTATGTGTTTAATCTCTCTCTCTCGTGTTCTTGAGATGTCACGATCTTGATGTATCGCGGGCTTTGTTAATATAGTCGGATCGTATGATGTTTTCCCCTCTCTATCTTGTTGTGACGAATTGAGTTTTTCCCTTTGAGATTTCATTGTTATCAGATTGAATACTTTTATGGATTTGAGAACACTTTATATATGTCTTGCAATTGAATACTCGTGGTGACAATGGCGTATCATATTTATTCACTTGATATATGTTTTGGCACTCAACTCGCGGATTCCCGAGGTTACATTGGGGTAATCTATGCATAGGGGTTGATGCACGTTCTTGTCTTTGTTTCTCCGGTAGAAATCTTGGGGCTCTCTTTGAAGTTCTTTGTGTTGGATTGAATATTATGATTCTGAATTTGCTTTGGTGTTATTTTAGTACGAACTATTGGTTAGATCGATCGAAAATAATAGCTTCGTGTTATTTTAGTACGAACTATAGGATAGATTGATCGGAAAGAATAGATTTGAGGTGGTTTCGTACCCTACAAAGAATTCCGTCATATGTTCTCCACTAGATAGGAACTTTGGAGTGATTTTTCGTTGCACGTTGAGGGACGGTTATATGATCCAATTATATTAGCATTGTTGAGAGATTGCACTAGTGAAAGTACGAACCCTAGGCCTCATTTTCAAGCGTTGCAATACCGTTTTTGTGCCCGTTTACTATTTGCTACCTTGCTGTTTTTATTTATTTATATTATAAAAATATATTTCTACCAACCATATTACAATATCATCATCTCTTCGCCGAACTAGTGCACCTATACAATTTGCCATTGTATTGCACTACAAAAAAATACACTTCCGTGATGATACGTGTTTGTCACCGTAGGTCACGTTTTTTGTCATGCATGTACATCCATGACAAATTTATGATAGAATCAAGATAGTCATATCTGCGCTGTCGTAGAAGTGTTCCATGACATTACCAAAATTATCATCACGGAAGTGTCCACTTCCATGACGATAAATGCGCGTCACAGAAGTGCTTTCGTCAAGGGTGACCAACACGTGGCATCCACCGTAACGGAACACCGTTAAGCTATCGGGTCCGGTTTTGGATCCGATAACCCGTTAACAGCCCCAACCAATGGGGATTTTCCACGTGTAAAATCATCATTGGCTGGAGGAAACACGTGTCGGCTCACCGTTGGGACAGATGTCATCCACTCATTGGACCCAAAGCACCTATGATACGTCGACACATGGCACAGACCAACAGAGGCCCATTCCTGTGAAAAGGCCGGCCTGTTTGACTTGGTCAAAAGGTGGCAGGCCGGCCCACGGCAAGCCTGTTAACGACATGTTCTCATATAGCCCATTTACAGCCCGCTAACCCAGGGCCCGTTTACGGCCTATCTGAATTAGTCCCAGTAGCCTCATCTGGGCCGTCCAATATAATTCCAGCATGTTTTAACTTCCGGCCCATGTATGGCCCATGCCGTATTTTTGTCCATATGAGGCCCTTAGTAACCCTCGGCCCATTAACGGCCAGTGGTAAAACTGGCCCATAATGAACATTGTATCACTTTATAGACATTAACGGCCCATTATTCCGTTGGGCCGTTTCCAACCCATGTTATCTTTCGGCCTTCTCAGGGCCCATTTATTCTTGGTCTCATTTCCAACATTCGTTTACTTTCGACCCGTTACTGCCATTTTCTGCTTGTGGGCCAAATACAGCCCGTGGTTACAGTCGGCCCGTTTGTGGCCCGTTAATACGTTGGGCCGTTTTCATAGCGTCATCAAATACGGCCTATTAACGATGACCCGTTATGGTCAGCCCATGAACGGACGATTTCAACTCTAGCCCATTTACGGCCCAAATGTGGTCTGTTATTGGCCCATGTTTGGCCAACCGATCATACGGCCCGTAGAAGGCCCATTGATGATACGGCCCGTAGAAGGCCCATTGTGTCTACGCCCCGTAGAAGGCCCATTGCTTCTATGGCCCTTAGAAGGCCCATTGTTTCTACGGCCCGTAGGAGGCCCATGTTAACTATAGTAAATATGTAGCCCATTGTTAATGTGGCCTAGTTTTAAAAAATAGGTTATTGTGGCCACTAGCAAACCGTGGAAAAAGAACTGCACTGACTACAAGAAAACAAATAAACAAGACAACAGAAATAAATAAGCAAGCAACTTACGCTAGGCTATCATGGCTATTACACATATTACATCCACTGGGCATCAAAGTTCGCCCCAAGTGCAAATATAGGGAACAAAGCAGCATATAAGTGCCGCAGCAAAACAAGTCCAGAACTAAAACCACTTCAGAAGAGCTCAAGAAACAATATCCTGGGTACCCATAATGCTGGCAAGATGCTTAGCAAGCTTATTAACTTTCTCTTGTTTGGCGCTTAAATCCTCCATCACTTGCTGTTGCACCAGAAAATATGCATCTGAATTCTGCAGGGACTTCCTCAGTCCTTCGGCTTCCTGTCGCATAACATCTTATCAATGTCTTTCAACTTGAAGTTGAGACTCAAGAAGCCAAACTAATTCAGGCAGCGAGTTCGAAGAGCTGGTGCCAGCAGTAGTAGCCAGTAACTCGAACAGTACATCAAGACAGGACTTTGGGGTTGTCTTAGTGTCTTCAATATAGTTTTTATCAGCTTTCTTGGAGAACAACAGGGATGTCTCACTATCTTGAACCCGATCTGCATTACTTCCTTTACCATTGCATAATGGGGTACTCTTCTCCAATATTTTATCCGCGTTCTAAAGGATAAACAAACAAACACATCACAGGTTTACAATGTAGTATATGAAACTCATTTTGGTAAACCAGTTCAGTAGTAAGGTGGACAGGATAACAACATGAAACAAACATATATCTATGTAGTATGGTCACTATATGGTCTATATTATTCTAGTTTATGTTGCCAAATCAAGATAGATATAGTTTGAATCATATCTATTTAAGACAAAGCAGCATAGACAAAATATAAGTGTGGGAAACTACACAGCAATAACAATACTTGTAATGTGCATGGCATGAGAACATAACTGTTTATTCAATTGAAACTGAAATCAACATAGAGCAAGTTACAGCAGCAAACACGTTAAAGAAACAAGTTTAAAACATACCTGTTGCGCCATTGGAGTTTCAATTGCATCCTTCAAATTTGAAATTAGTTGGTATGAGTAAATGCAGTGATGCAAGAGAAAAGTAGTATGAACCATAGCTACAGAACCTGACCTGAGAACAATTCTTCTTCTGCTTTAAGCGTTGACTTGGGGTTCGGAGTGGTGGTCCTCGTTCTTTGGGCACTGCAGTTGCCTTACTAACTGCTCATGTTTGGGTGCTCTGTGGTGGAGACGGTGCTGTGTCAACGGGAACTGGGTTACTATCTGTTGGGGTTGGGGTTAGAAGGGGTGTAGCTGGTTCTCTGTCCAACTAGGTAGGGGTACAATCTGCGTGAGTCTGGGTTATGTGTGGTGGGGCTGGTTCTTGGGCAAGTACAACCGTGGTTCTATCTCCATCGACAGGTAGCACGATCTTTTCTAAAGACCGTGTTTTTACTCCCACGGATACTTCCATTACACCCTCCAATTGAAATGGCTGATAAACCAGAAAAGTAATTGAATGTACGGACATTGTAAGATAGACAGGTGTAATGGATAGTAGGGAACAAAACAGGGCATGAAATAATTCACATTTATGTTGTCTAACCAAGCGGAATAGCAGGACATAATTTCAAATATATGATGTCTAATTAAACATGATAGCATGACACAATTTCGCATGTATAATGGCTAACTAAACAAGATAGAATGACATACTTCAAAATATGATGACTATGTAAACAGGATGACATGATATAACTATATGATGTGTTTATTAAAGTGGTTGGCATGCCATTAATCACAAACATGCCGTCGATGGAAACATGATGGCATGATATAATTCACGGATAGAATGACATAATTCAAAATATGATGACTATGTGAATAGGATGAGATGATATATATAACTATATTATGTCTTTAGAAAATGGGTTAGCATGCCATAATTCAGATACATGTTGTCTATGTAAACATCATGGCATGATATAATTCAAATATATGATTTATATACTTAGGAAGTGAGCAGAGGGCAAGCGCATATATGATGTGCCAACTAAGGAGATGGCATTCAATATCGTGTACATGGTGTAAAAACTAAGCATTGCAATACAACATATGCATGATATGAGTAATATAACCCTGCCAAGTTTGAGCATACACCTCAGGGGGATAATAGGACTGGTCATCTCCCTCTGAATCCTCCTCTGAAGAGCTATCTGTAACCAGCAACATATGTTCTTCACCAGGTAGCATTGTCTACTCTAAAGACCTTATTTTCACTCCAGATTTCTCTATCACCAATTCAAATGGCTGATGCAAAGGAATAGCGGTTGAATATACAAACATTGTCGACAAAAGCAATGAAAAATACAAAAAAAAGGATGGCAAGATATAATTCACATATAGGACGCTTGGCTAAACAGCATGACATTGCATAATTCACATGTATAATGCCTTGCAACAAGATAGCATTGCACAATTCACATATATAATGTCTTGCAAAAATATGGCATTGCATAATTCACATATATGGTAATTAGACACTAAACAGGTGGCATTCGCACAAATCATGTCTAAACTAAGCAAATGACATAGCAATGCAAGATACCATACGCACGATTGAGCAACTTTACCCTGCCAAGTTAGAGCATGCACCTCGGGGGGGGGGGGCATAGGACTGGTCATCTGTCTCTGAATCCTCCTCTAAGGAGCTATCTGTTACCAGCAGACATGCGCTTCGTCAGATAGCATTGTCTACTCTGAAGACCTTGTTTCCACTCTAGACTTTTCCATGATCGTGCCGAATGGCTGATGCATAGGAAGAGTAATTGAATGTACTAAAATTGTTGACAAATTTAACACGTAATAAAAAATGATGTCATGATATAATTCACATATAAGATGACTGGCTAACCAGGGTGGCATTGCAAAATTCACATATATGATGCCTGGCTAAACAAGATGGCATTGCATGATTCACATATACGATAAAGAAACTAAATAGATGGCATTGACACAAAGCATGTCTAAACTAAGCAGATGGCATCTTTGATGTATACAGTAAGAAATGCAAGGCACCATATGCATGATATTACCAACATCAACATGCCATGTTAGAGCGAAGATCTCATGGGGTAAATAGGAGTGGTCTTCTTCTTCTGAATCCCCCTTAGAACAGTTATCTTCCTCTTTATTACGATCCGAAATGGGTGGAGGGGGGCTGCCTTTGCACCCACCATGGAGCGACATCTGCATGAAATTTTATTGCCATGCAAGGGCTCGTCTCTTTTTCTCTACATGTTCAGTTCCATTGTGTACAATAACTGGCATGCATAGGTGTCGGTGTCAAAACCGGCGGATCTTGGGTAGGGGGTCCCGAACTATGCATCTAAGGCGGATGGTAACAGGAGGCAGGAGACACGATGTTTTACCCAGGTTCGGGCCCTCTTGATGGAGGTAAAACCCTATGTCCTTCTTGATTTATTCTTGATGATATGAGTATTACAAGAGTTGATCTACCACGAGATCGGAGAGGCTAAACCCTAGAAGCTAGCCTATGGAATGATTGTATGTTGTCCTACAGACTAAAACCCTCCGATTTATATAGACACCGGCGGGGGCTAGGGTTAAACAAGGTCGGTTACAAAGGAGGAGATATACATATCCGTATTGCCTAGCTTGCCCTCCACTCCAAGTAGAGTCCCATCCGGACATGAGACGAAGTCTTCAATCTTGTATCTTCCTAGTCCAATAGTCCGGCCAAAGGATATAATCCGGCTGTCCGGATACCCCCTAATCCAGGACTCCCTCAGTAGCCCCCGAACCAGGCTTCAATGACGATGAGTCCGGCGCGCAATGTTGTCTTCGGCATTGCAAGGCGGGTATCGGTGTCAAAACTGGCGGATCTCGGGTAGGGGTCCCGAACTGTGCGTCTAGGGCGGATGGTAACATGAGGCAGGGGACACGATGTTTTACCCAGGTTCGGGCCCTCTTGATGGAGGTAAAACCCTACATCCTGCTTGATTTATTCTTGATGATATGAGTATTACAAGAGTTGATCTACCCCGAGATCGGAGAGGCTAAACCCTAGAAGCTAGCCTATGGTATGATTGTATGTTGTCCTACAGACTAAAACCCTCTGGTTTATATAGACACCGGAAAGGGTTAGGGTTACACAAGGTCGGTTACATAGGAGGAGATATACATATCCGTACTGCCTAGCTTGCCTTCCATGCCAAGTAGAGTCCCATCCGGACACGAGACGAAGTCTTCAATCTTATATCTTCATAGTCCAACAGTCCGGCCAAAGGATATAGTCCGGCTGTCCGGAGACCCCCTAATCCAGGGCTCCCTCAGTAACCCCTGAACCAGGCTTCAATGACGATGAGTCCGCGCGCAGTATTGTCTTCGGCATTGCAAGGCGGGTTCCTCCTCCGAATACACCACGGAAGAATTTGAATACAAGGATAGTGTCCGACCCTGCAAAATAAGTTCCACATACCACCGTAGAGAGAATAATATTTCCACAAATCTAATCTGCTGACACGTGTTGGCAACATGACATTATGCCATGGCCCGGTGATTATTCAAACCGTTTCCTTTAACTAGCCCTACACATAACGCGTGGCAGTTTTTTGACACGTCTTGTCAAAGCAGAGATCGTGTCCCCCCTTATTATGGGATTCTCATCAATACGGGCGTGGGTAACTCAACCACGCCATCGATTACGACATTTGGGGGATAAGCGAGTTTTACCAGCTAGTGGGGGCGCATAGTTTCAGCCGCCCTTATAAAGGGACAAGGTTTAACCTTTTTCTACCCACGCCTTCTTCCTCCTTGCTCATCCACTCTTGCGCACTCGAGCTCCAACGCCCGAGCCCATATCCTTCCCCTCAACCTTCTCCAATCATGTCCGGAGCGGGAGGAAAATTGATGGCTTCCTCCGTTACAGAGGGACACATCAAGAAGCTGCGTGGAGCCAGAAACTTGGCCGCGAATATCGCGCATCGGCTGCCCGCTGCGGGGCAGATCGTTCCTACCCCTGAACCTCACGAGAGGGTAGTCTTCCTCCACCACTTCCTCAGCGGACTGGGGTTTCCGCTTTGTCCATTCGTCCGTGGTATCATGTTCTACTACGGGTTGGACTTCCATGATCTGGCCCCGAACTTAGTCCTCAACATTTCGGCGTTCATCGTCGTGTGTGAGGCTTTCCTCCGCATCCGACCCCACTTCGGCCTGTGGTTAAAGACCTTCAATATCAAGCCAAAGGTGGTGGGCGACCAACAAGCAGAATGCGGCGGAGCCATGGTGGGCAAGATGCCCAATGTTATATGGCTTGAAGGCTCCTTCGTGGAGACCATAAAGGGGTGGCAATCGGCGTGGTTCTACATCACCGAGCCGTGTGACGCCAAATGGGTGGCTGCCCCCATGTTTCGATCCGGAATCCCCACGCGGCTCACCTCCTGGAAAGAGAAGGGCCTGTCCTGGGGTTCATCGGTAGAGCTGGACGGACTCCAGAAATGTATCCGGAATATGGCAGGCAAGAAGCTCAAGCTTGTCAACATAGTCCAGGTCATGCTCATCCGCCGGATCCTCCCATGGCAACAACGGGACTTCAACTTGTGGGAGTTCGACCCGGCCCAACACCAGACTCTGAGCGAGCTCTTCGACACGATGCACAAGGACGTCTGGAAGGTGCTGTTCAAGGGCGCCGAGGTCCCTCCCTCTCTCACCGAGGACCGCGGGCTAAGCGCGAAGCGCCGAGCGCATTCGGTGAGTTCTATACATCCGGTAGGATATTTATTTCCCCTAGCTTAACCATGTGCGGGGTCTGAGCTCCATGCCTTTGACAGGACTGGGTGGAGACGTCGGGGCAGATTAACTGTCCGGCCCCTCTGCCCGAAGACACTGCGGACGCTCTACTGACGGACATGCTGACTTTGGCTCCTTACAAGGTGCTGGAGAAGACCAAGAAGGCCAAGGGAACCCGAAAGAGTTCCTGACGCCAGGTGTTATCGGACTCATCGTTCGATAACTCCGCGACGCACTCCTCCCCCGAAGACGAGGAGGAAGATGAAGATGCTCCCCCTCCAGTCAGGGGAGACCAGAAAAGGAAGGCCGCCCCAACCGGGGGGGGGGGGGCGAAGGGTCCAAGAAGGGAAGGACTCTCCTTCCGGACTACTACACCACCGCCGCCGAAGGCGAAGATGAGTGGCTGCTCAGGTCCAAGCCCCTGGCGAAGTCGTAAGTATTCGGATGCCAGAATAACTCATAGCATACCTTTGTCACACTGCTTCTCCTAACGCCGAATTATGATTATGCAGACCGCCACGAGCCCGTATCGACGTATCTTCGGACGGCTGCCTGGGCTCGTCGGATATGGATAGCGATCCACTTCCGACCGCCACCTCCCCTTGCCCGACAGACAATGCCGAGGTATTGTCTCAAGAGGCACCGGGTCGAGGGGAGACAGTCCCGGAGGCGCCTTAAGGCGGCCTTCCGGATTCGGGAAGCAGAGGGAGCAAGGCTCCCGAGGGATCCAAGTTCGGCCCTCAGCCGAACACCGTGCCAGAACCTCCACTGGCTCCGGACTCAGGAAGGCGGCCTCCTTCCAAAAGGGGCAAGATGCCTGTGCCGGTGACCTCTGACCATCCAGAGGCACCGGACAATCTGCTGGGAGCGCTTCGCAGCGCTTCCATCGAGGAAGAGCACCGCACTATTATGAGTGCGGTGGTCCAGAAGGTTCAGTCCACCAAGAGCGGACTGACTGAAGCCTGTGCCAGCCTTCTAACAGGCTTTGAGGTAAGTTTCTGAAATATGGGGAAAAATATTACCGCCTAGAAAGTAGCCCCTGATGCTGTGCTCGGTGTTCACAAAGAAAAGCCGAACGGAGGATCAAACAATATCGCAGGAGTCTAATATAAGTATGTCAATATGCGTATGCAGGCTTCGCTGCTGGCCTCTGCCGCACTGACTGCGGAGGTTGCCGCACTGAAGCAGGACCTTAAAGGGTCCAAGGACGAGCTCGTCCTTGCCAAGAGGCAACTCGAGGAGAACAAAGGTAAGTAGTACCTAGTCTATGATATGTATAAAAAGAATGCGATTGCAAAATGACAGGATCATCGTAAATTTGCCAGGGGCCACGACTGAGGTGGTGACCCTGAAGCAAGCGCTATCCGAGGCCGAAAACAAAGCGGCCAAGGAGCGCACTGAGCGGGAAAGGCATGGGGCACGGGTGGGCGAGGTGCAGCAAGAGCTCCACGCTCTTGTGACGAAGCACGATGCGTTGGAGCTTGACTTGAAGATGCGAGAGTCCGAACTTGCTGCGGCCCTCGAGAGTGCAAAGAATGCCAAGGCCGAAGCCCAAAAGGCCCTCCAGGAGATTGATGCGATGAAGAAGATAGCGGTGGGTACGACATTCTATATGCAAAGCAAGCATGTGAAAGTAAATTACCTGTTACTTACCAGAATCCGGAGCTCTCCAGGAGCATTCGCAGATTTGCCCCGCAGCGTGTCGGATGCCGCACAGTTTTACCAGGCCGAGGAGGGAAGCTCAACGGAGAAGCTGTTCTGGTCTCAGTATACTGGGACCGAACACCCGATGCCTCTGAGCGACGAGCTGAAGCAACTGGTCGAGCTGCACAAGGCGGCCAAACAGGCCATGAAGGGCTTTATAGTCCGGATGTGGCCTGGCGACGCCCTTCCCAACAGCTACTTCGGCCTGGTGAGGCGGCTTGTGGATGCCTGCCCACGACTGGAAGTCATCAATTGGTCCGTCTGCATCGAAGGTGCACGCCGGGCTTTCGCCCGTGTGAAGGTGCAATGGGCCAAGATGGACGCCGTGAAGCTGATTAAGGAAGGGCCGCCAGAGCGCAAGGAGCATCGCCACCCCGAGATGTACTATGAGGGTGTCCTGAAGGGTGCTCGTCTCGTAGCGGACGAGTGTACGGAAGATATAATATTCAAGTAAACTCGCTCGTGTAATCTTGTATTTATGAAAACTTGTTCATATGCGCTATGCAACGCTTGTTTGAATTTAAAATATTACCTTCTATTCGGCTATTTATCAAATCTGAGAGATGGCGAGTCGTCGGCTTCCGCCCCCACGCCACGAGTGCTGGGGTGTTCGGGATAAACCTGAGCACTCTTGTTCCCATTGTTTGGTCCTTCGAGGGAGGTACTCAGCACAACGAACAAGGCAATCAGACTATAATGCGTTATCACCCTCACTTAGCCATAGAATTCTATAATTTTAAATTTCGGCGATGCCCCTAGTATTCGGAAGGCCGAATTCGGGGTGCGATACACGCCTTAAGCCGGACAGGGCCGACTCCTCGCTCTAAGCGGCATAAGCCTTTAGGGACTCGAAACCTCTCGAACAGCGACCAGTCTCTCGTCTTATCATGATAGTCAGTTTTAGCTTTCTCTACTAAGGTGCTTAGCCCAGCAGAACCGGGGCACAATCGCAGTAGTTCTCCCAGTGCTACCTTAGCCGATATAGCGGAACGTAAGGTACCAAAACATGGGAGCCGGGCAAACCCAACTATTGACCCAAGACATGATTCGGAGCTGATGCATATAATGTTATAAGTTCGGGGTGCCACACTGTCAAAAGTGTTCGGACTTCTCACGCCGTATTATGGGGTATTCTTAAGCCGCTAGCGTATTGGCCCTACCAGAGTGTACGGGTGCTGGATGTCATGAATGAACATATATATAAAAAGGAAGAATGCAATAATAGTCTTAATGCTATGCATTCTTTATTCAAAAAGGTGCGTTAAAGCAGAATGATGCAAGTAGTGCGAGAAGCAAAAAGTAGGACTGTTTGACATGTCCCTTCCAAGGGCAAGCTGAGGAATAGTATTACAGCAAATATTTCACTCGTTATCGTAATCCACCTGGGAGTTCCATGGTGTGACGTAGCTTTCTGCCTCCTTGGTTGCTGCATCATGTGTTCGTTAATCACGCTGCCGGACAGGGTTTCCAGAGATTAAAGTCCTGAAAGAGAAAAATAACAAAGCAGGAAGCCCCTAGTGCGGTTTAAGCCGCGACTTGGGGCGTGCCGCCGTCTTGCCCCCTTCCCCGCTTGTGCCCATGGTATTTTTAAGGTAATTATGTACGCGTGGCATGGATTTCGCCGTTTGGCTGGGACGTGCCAGGCGGTCTAGTTGCCGATTACTCCGGGCGCGCTTGAAGTTGTCCGGGTCCTTAATCGCCGAACTAGTGGATTGCCTTAAGAGGCTGCTTTGCGCTTCTGCTGCGAGGGCCGCAGTGTGCTCCTCCGTGCGGAGAGAGCGCTCTGTGTTTCCATTGACTGTGATGACCCCCCGAGGTCCTGGCATCTTGAGCTTGAGATATTCATAATGCGGTACTGCATTGAATCTTGCAAATGTGGTTCGCCCAAGCAGTGCATGGTAGCCACTGCGAAACGGGACTATGTTGAAGATTAACTCTTCGCTTCGGAAGTTATCCGGAGATCTGAAGACCACTTCCAGTGTGACTGAGCCCCTGCAATGGGCCTCTACACCTGGTATGACGCCTTTAAAGGTCGTTTTAGTGGGTTTAATCCTTGAGGGGTTTATACCCATTTTGCGCACTGTGTCCTGATAGAGCAGCTTCAGGCTGCTGTCGCCGTCCATTAGGACTCGAGTGAGGTGAAATCCATCAATGATTGGGTCTAGGACCAGTGCGGCGAATCCGCCATGACGGATACTAGTGGGGTGGTCCCTGCGATCGAAGGTGATCGGACAGGAGGACCATGGGTTGAACTTGGGGGCGACTGGCTCCAATGCATATACGTCCCTGAGCGCACGCTTCCGCCCCCTCTTGGGGATGTGGGTTGCGTATATCATGTTCACCGTCCGCACTTGTGGGGGGAACCTATTCTATCCTCCAATGTTCGGCTGCCGGGGCTCCTCCTCGTCATCGCTATGTAACCCCTTATCTTTGTTTTTGGCATTTAGCTTGCCGGCCTGCTTGAACACCCAACAATCCCTGTTGGTGTGATTGGCTGGCTTGTCGGGGGTGCCATGTATTTGACACGAGCGATCGAGTATACGGTCCAAACTGGATGGGCCCAGAGTGCTTCTTTTGAGTTGCTTTTTCCGCTGACCAGGCTTAGAGCCTTTGAATCTGGCATTGACTACCGTATCCTCGGTATTGTCGCTGTTAATGCGGCGCTTATGCTTGTTGCGACGTGACTTGCCATTGCCTCCTTGGTATCCGAAGTACCATGGTTCTTTGATATGTTATTACTGCGAGCCAGCCAGCTGTCTTCTCCCGCGCAAAAGCGGGTCATGAGTGTTGTGAGGGCTGCCATAGATTTCGGCTTTTCCTGACCAAGGTGCCGGGCTAGCCACTCGTCGCGGATGTTGTTCTTCAAAGCTGCTAGGGCCTCTGCACCCGAACAATCGACGATTTGATTTTTCTTTATTAGGAACCGTGTCCAGAATTGCTTGGCCGATTCCTCTGGCTGCTGAATTATGTGGCTCAAGTCATCGGCATCTGGTGGTCGCACGTAAGTGCCCTGAAAGTTGTCGAGGAATGTGGCTTCCAGATCTTCCCAACAGCCAATGGACTCTGCTGGCAAGCTGTTGAGCCAATGCCGAGCCGGTCCTTTGAGTTTGAGTGGGAGGTATTTGATGGCGTGTAGGTCATCACCGCGGGCCATGTGGATGTGCAAGAGGAAATCCTCGATCAATATCGCAGGATCTGTTGTGCCGTCGTATGATTCTATATTTACGGGTTTGAAACCTTCTGGGATTTGATGATCCATTACTTCGTTTGTGAAGCATAAGGGGTGTGCGGCGCCTCTGTACTGGGCTATATCGCGATGCAGCTCAAATGAGTCTTGCCCGCTGTGTTCGTCCCGGCCAGACTTACTTTTACTGTATCCGGCGTGACGATTATCGTCTCGCATAGTGGCGCACCCTCGTGATCCGTAGATCGATCTTGCATGTTTTGCTTTGTCCTCCAATACGTCTCGCAGGCCTGGCGTATTTCCCCATGTCTTTTTATTTGAATGACGTCGGGGTGCGGGCTGAGCTTTTGGCTGGAATGTCTCTCTATCGCGGCCACGAGGTGGCCAATAAGCCGCGTCATACGCCGGGGATGTAGGTTTTGGTGCTTCCTCCTCCGGTCAGGGTAGCAACCTGCATTTTGGGTAACTCTTGGAGGGGCGTTCGAGTTTATACTCTTCGGCCACCAGGACTTCAGTCCATCTGTCAGCTAGCAGATCTTGATTAGCTTGAAGCTGCTGTTGCTTTTTCTTAAGGCTATTTGCCGTCGCTATAAGCCTGCGCTTGAAGCACTTTTGTTCGATGGGATCCTCTGGCACGGCGAATTCGTCTGGCTTGCCTTGTCTTCGGAGGGGGCATGTAATTATCATCCTCCGCTTCTCCATCTGCTACTCTCTCAGGAGGGCTGGCTCCTCCATCCTCCTGCTCTAAATCTTGCTGGAGGGGATTGTTGTTGTCTTCGGCACTGTCCGGAGTGCTATTATCTCCGGTGCCGGTATCACCACTTTTCCCTTGGCGGGATTTAGAGCGGCGCCGCTGACGCTGGCGCTTGGGTTGCTTCTTGGAGGGGTCATCCTCCGTTGTCTCGTCGCCATTGCGTTCTTTGGGTGTGTCCACCATGTATATATCATATGATGAGGTGGCTGTCCAGTGCCCTGTGGGCAGTGGTTCCTCTTCGACTCCCGCATCGTCGTCCATACCGTCGATGTCTTTGGAGTCGAAGTCGAGCATGTCGGTTAAGTCATCGACAGTGGCTACTAAGTGGGTGGTGGGTGGGCGGCGAATTTCTTCGTCATCCGCATCCCAATCCTGCCGGACATAGTTCGGCCAGGATCCCTCTGACAAGGAAAGAGACATTAATGAGTTCAGTATGTCGCTGAAGGGCGAGTGCTGAAAAATATCCGTGGAGGTAAACTCCATGATCGGCGCCCAATCAGATTCAATAGGAACGGGCGCATTCGGTTCAGAGTCCGTGGCCGGAGAAGGATCCAAAAGTTTGGCAACACGGCTCTCGTGAAGGGTCAGGTCGATATTCGGCTCGATCGCCGTAGAGGGTACGGCCTCCGTGACGGGGTCTATCCACCCGTCCACGGATGGCGAAACTTGCTCCGAATTGAGGGTCGGAGCGGCTGCCGGTGCGATCTCCTGAATACGGTCCGATGGTAGAGCTAAATCGTACTCATCGTGACTGCGTGGCGCACAAGGCAGGGGCTCGAATCCGTCGAAGATCAAGTCTCTGCGGATATCGGCCGTGTAGTTTAAGCTTCCAAACCTGACCTGGTGGCCAGGGGCATAACTTTCGATCTGCTCCAGATGGCCAAGCGCGTTGGCCCGCAGTGTGAAGCCGCCGAACACAAAGATCTGTCCAGGGAGAAAAGTCTCACCCTGGACCACATCGCTATCGATGATCGTAGGAGCCATCAAGCCTAACAGCGACGACACAAAGGAACTCTCAATGAAAGCACCTATGTCGGTGTCAAAACTGGCGGATCTCGGGTAGGGGGTCCCGAACTGTGCATCTAAGGCGGATGGTAACAGGAGGCAGGGGACACGATGTTTTACCCAGGTTCGGGCCCTCTTGATGGAGGTAAAACCCTACGTCCTGCTTGATTTATTCTTGATGATATGAGTATTACAAGAGTTGATCTACCACGAGATCGGAGAGGCTAAACCCTAGAAGCTAGCCTATGGTATGCTTGTATGTTTTCCTACAGACTAATACCCTCCGGTTTATATAGACACTGGAAAGGGTCAGGGTTACACAAGGTCGGGTTGTAGGTGATATACATATCCGTACTGCCTAGCTTGCCTTCCACGCCAAGTAGAGTCCCATCCGGACATGAGACGAAGTCTTCAATCTTATATCTTCATAGTCCAACAATCCGGCCAAAGGATATAGTCCGGCTGTCCGGAGACCCCCTAATCCAGGACTCCCTCAGCGAGTTCTTCTCCAATTTTCGAGTGTTTGCAAGCAGTGTCCGGCCTCATAAATGTTAAACCTCTTGGCTTTTGTGCCCAATAAGGGCTACCTCCCATGCGTCGAATGAATACAAGGCGCCAGGGCGTTTTTACATTCGCCCGCTAGCCAGATAAATAAATTGTCTATTAAAGGGATGGGGATTCTTAGATCTGATCCATACCATCCTCCCCCAGCGAGAATCCATCAGAGCGCGTTTCGGAAAGATCCATTCCAGCATGGCCGACCTCCGCAGCTCCTCCTCCCGCCCCCCTAGTCCTAAGCCCGGTGATTGGGAGAGGTGTTCAGTCCCACACAGTCGATTAGTCGAACTGTAGACTAAGGGATTTCTCCCTCCGGCGTATATGGTGCCCGTCCGAGCCGGGCTTGCCACCTACAATGGCGGGGAGCAAGTGGAGGGCTTCCCCAGCCCCTCTATGGGGGAGCGGGTATGCCTTGTCCCCTATCTATTGAGGGGACTCGGATTTCCGATTCATCCGTTCCTCCGCGGGCTCCTGGAGTTCTACGGCCTCCAACTACACAATTTCACCCCTGCCTCCATTCTACACATCGCCGACTATGTTGCTCTCTGCGAGTTGTTCCTGGGCTACGAGGCTCACTTCGAGCCGTGGAAAAGGCTATTTTGCCTCGTCCCTCGCACACAGAGGGGGTCACTTTATCAAGTGGGCGGAGCCGAAATATGGTGCATCGCCGGTACCGAATACCTGTCTGGTACCCCGAAGAATTCGTCCAAAGACTGGCCTTCGAATGGTTTTATATGGGGGACGTTCCCCTTCCGGACCCTGTTCGGCGGGGTCTTCCTGAGTTCAGCAATGCCCCTCTGAAGAAACGCCGAAGTTGGCGCCCACGGAGCCCCTAGGTGGAAGATAATGGAGAAGTCCTCTACCTGATGAACCGGATTAAAGCACTGGCTCAATCAGGATTGAAAGTAATCGAAGTTATCTCGATTTGCATAATGCGGGGAGTGCAACCACTTCAATATCGTGGGCACCCCTTGTGGTGTTTTAATGGGGTGGATGATGCCACCTGCTACGGGCGTAAGGGTCCGGAGAATGCTGCCGCTTTAGCAAAAATTCTGTCCGAATTGTTCAAGGGAGAGGAAGAGGAGTTCATCCACATCAAGCCACGGGATGGATTCTCCATGTACAATCCTCCAAGCTGGGTAAGTTATATCTCCTTACTCCCATTTTTTGCGCTTTCTTTGTCGTAAATATTAACCTTGCCACTTTGCAGCAGGAACTACAAAAAGCCATAAAGGAGGTCAGCAGCCCTTCTCCACAACCCGAGGACCCTGACCGGGCCCTCGACTCTGGACTCGAAGAAGATCCGGTTATATTCGTGGAGCTGATAGACCGGCAGTTCTATCAGTTAAGCTGCGATGATGCCATGGTGGCCATTATAGCCGACTATCCCGAACTGCTTCCTGCATCGCACGTAAGAAAACCAAAAAAATCCCAACTCCAAAAACTAGGGTCCCCTGTTAGACACTTCACCTACCATATGCATATTGTGTTTTTACAGGGAAGGCATTCGGGACGCCCCGCCGAACCCGCAGCAACTCACCAACGAAAGGCAGCGAGGCCGGGCAGGCCAAAAAGGAAGGCGATCAGGAGGGAGACGCCGGCGCAAAGGTATAATAGAAACCCCACTCCGTGGTTGTCGTCTTTCTCAAAATGTAACGACACCCGTGTTTCTTTAACAGAAAAAATGATCGTCGGAATATGTCCGGCGATGTTGCTAAGCACGCTTCCACCAGTCGGGCACCAGGACCGGACATAGAGACGGAAGCCGATATGGGGCGGGCACCGGATAATCCCCCTACAGAGGATGCAGGTAGATTATCCGCTACAAACTCAGAAGTGGAAAGCGCCATGAATCATAGGCGCCGCCGGGCCATACTCCGCGACGCTTGTTTCTCACTAGAGGCATTTGATGCCTTCAATTCCGGAGAGGTGTACCTCCGTGCTGCTCAAGATGGTCTAGCCAGAGCCACAGATCAGTATGTAAAGGATGTACGGGTAAGTAAATCTGACGATTTATGTGTATCAGTAGCCCCTGAGACTTGAACACTACTAGGAAAAGGGCTATAGATGGAAATGACACTAATGGCGCACCAGACATGTGGTGCGCCATTACTATATACTAATGGCGCACCATCTGTTGGTGCGCCATTAGTGTGGAAGACACTAATGGCGCACCAGGCACATGGTGCGCCACTAGTAACAAAATGTTTTTTTTTCATTTTTTCAAACATACTAATGGCGCATCCGGGTAGAGTGCGCCATTAGTAGTTAGAACTACTAATGGCGCACCAGCCATAGAGTGCGCCACTATTGTATTTTTTTTATTTTTTTTGCAAAACTACTAATGGATCACCGTTGCATAGTGCGCCATTACTAGTTTAAACTAGTAATGGGCACTTTGTTTTTTACTTTTTGATATCATGAATATTTTTAAATTTCACGGGCACTTTTTGAATTCATGAATATTTTTTCAAATTTGATGATATTTTTTCATATTCCATATGAAAAAATATTGAATATTCATGAGGACACTCGATGTCGATCCCCCTCCCTCTCGATAGCTATCCCCCTCGCCAGATCCCCCTCGCCGCCGAGCACCCCCCCGCACCCTCCCCCCGATCCACCGCCGCCGCCGACCCCCGCACCATCCCCCGCTCCACCGCCGCCGACGACCC
Organism: Triticum urartu; assembly: GCF_056163025.1. Classification (NCBI taxonomy): domain Eukaryota; kingdom Viridiplantae; phylum Streptophyta; class Magnoliopsida; order Poales; family Poaceae; genus Triticum; species Triticum urartu. The sequence continues at coordinate 584,965,128 of NC_141873.1, read as the reverse complement.
ACCGCACCCTCCCCCGCTCCACCGCCGCCGACGACCCCCCGCACCCTCCCCCGCTCCACCGCCGCCGCCGATGATATTTTCAAATAACAAATTTGATGATCATCTTTATTGTTACAAATTTCCTAACTGTTTTGAAACAGTTAGCAGAACTGATTTAACGATCATCTTTATTGTGCAGGTTCTTACACAGAAGAATACTATGCTCTCACAGGAGTTGGAGGAATGCAAGACCCAACTGCGGGCCGCTGTTGCCGCGTTGAAGGAACCAAAAAAGTCCCCCGCTGGTAACATTTACTTTAAAGAATGATGGTTGCCATGTAGTGTGCGGCATGCCTGCAGATCTAACAATAGATGTTGCAGATGAATCCGGAGAAAATCCGGAGGACCAGCATGTCGTGCAACAGCTAGAGGCTAGCAAACGCGTGCTGATTGAGGTTAGGCGGGAGAAAAACAATCTCCAAGACGCCAATATCAAGCTAAGCGTGGAACTAAAAGACGTTCGAGCCCAGCTTGCAGACTCCGAGAAGGAGAATAAGCGGCTTCGACGCAGCATTTTCAGTAAGTTCTTGAACGAATTCTTTTGAAGGGGTTCGGCGAAGAAGCCGACTAAGAGCATTATGTCTGTAGGTATGCTGACGGGTCGTCCCGCGGAGGAAATGCCCGGGTCTGCGGGTGATCTTCTATCCGAGCTCTCACATCTGCACGAACAAGTTCAGCAGGTGATGCAAGTTGTTGCCCAGGCTTTGTGGCCATCCGTCTCCCTGCCAGAAGGCGTTGCAGAGCTTACGGAGAAGCTCAAGGGAGCGCGGCGGCGCTTCCGATTATGGAAGATATCGGCCTGCCGTCAAGGTGCCAGAGAAGCCTGGGCCATGGTGAAGACGCGGTATACCAAGACTGACCCAAATCACATGGCCGAGGTCAGACCTGTGGGGCCCGACGGAAAAGAGATCCCCGTTAGCTTAGTTTATGGGCAAGTAGAATTAGCCGCAAAGTATTCCCAACAGGATTGTAGGCTAGACCGCCTGTTGGATGGTATAGAAGAGGAATTTAGTCAGTCTGCATGACTATGTAATTAAAGTGACATGTATAATGCCTTCTAGCCGGATTGTAGATCATTTGTCTTGGCGGACCTTTTCGCTTCAACCTCGGGACCCGATAGTCCGGAGTGTAACCGAATACCCGCTTTGTTATATAAGAAACGGGGTATGCGTGGAGACCAGGCGTAGGGGTCATTAGTGCTTGAACAGACAAGTGCCCAACTAGTTATGTTATATTACATGGGTAGTAAGAAACATTTTCCAGGGAGAATAGTTCCGTTAAGGGTTCCTTTCCCTGGGTAAGCATGCCCTAAAGTGCATGTCCAGACTGCGATAGGAAACGCAGGAAAAACATCTGGGGGTAGATGTTGAAAATAAATAAAAATCATATTTTGTTCATCGACCGAAAATTCCCTTAAGAACGCTAGATTTCAGCTTCACTAGTCTAAGGTACACATCCAGCTAACCCGACAGTAACAATCGCAGAGGTGCTCCCCTTATGCCCTAGCCGAATTAACGGGAACGTAGGGCATAAGTACAAGAGCCAGGCAACCCAGCTTATCCAAAACTTAAGTCATATCGATGCATATAATGGCAAAAAAAGGTACATGCGGAAGCATAACACATGTGCGGGGCACGAGGCTCAGATAAATAAATAAGCTTCTATGAAAGAAGCCCCCAGGTATGATGAGCGTGGCTAGGGCATCTATAATGTGCAAGCGAGGCACAAGCTGGCCTTTGAAGGGCTAAAGAAGGAATAAAAGAAAGAGAGAAAGAAAAACAAGGCAGATAATGTATATGCAAAAAATGGACAGAGGAAGGAGACGAACATAGAGTCCGGCGCTAGGCGTAGAATCTTCGGAGCCTGGCCGCGTTCCATGGGTTCGGCTCGAGTCGATTAGTCGATGCATCCCGCAGTCGGTACGCTCCACCGGTCAGAACTTGGTCAATAATGAAGGGACCTTCCCATTTGGGCTCGAGCTTGTTCTTTTTCTTATCCGGCAGGCGTAGAACTAGTTCGCCAACGTTATAAGTTTTGGCCCGTACTTCTCTGCTTTGGTATCTGCGAGCCTGTTGCTGATAAAATGCGCAACGGGCTTTTGCTACGTCGCGCTCCTCCTCCAGGGTGTCCAGGCTGTCCTACCGATCGATCTCGGCTTCTCTTTCTTCGGACATGCGCACTCGAGGTGAGTCATGAATTATGTCACAGGGCAAGACTGCCTCTGCGCCGTACACCATAAAGAAGGGTGTATATTCGGTACTACGATTCACCATGGTCCGCAGCCCCCAGAGTATGCAGTCGAGCTCCTCTACCCAGTGCGTGTTAGACTCCGTTAAGGAACACACTAATCTGGGTTTAATGCCGCTCATTATAAGACCGTTTGCTCGCTCAACATGGCCGTTGGTTTGTGGGTGATAGACTGAAGCATAATCGAGCTTGATGCCCATTTTGCTGCACTAGAGTTTTACCTCATCGGTTCGTGTCGTTGTCAGTGATGATGCTGTGGGGGACGCCATAACGGTGTACGACCCCGGATATGAAGTCTATCACCGGTCCGGATTCGGCTGTTTTAACAGGTTTGGCCTCTATCCATTTGGTGAATTTATCCACCATGACCAGCAAGTATTTTTTCTTGTGGGTTCCCCCTTTGAGCGGTCCAACCATGTCAGGCCCCCAGACCGCGAAGGGACATGTAATGGGGATTGTTTGGAGGGCGGTGGGTGGCATGTGGCTTTGATTTGCAAAGAGCTGGCAACCGGCGCAACGTTGGACCAAGACCTGTGCATCTGCCCGGGCCGTTGGCCACTAGAATTCTGTACGGAAGGCCTTGCTTACAAGAGCCCGGGCTGCGGCGTGGTGACCGCTGAGGGAGTCCTGGATTAGGGGGTGTTCGGGTAGCCGGACTATACCTTCAGCCGGACTCCAGGACTATGAAGATACAAGATTGAAGGCTTCGTCCCGTGTCCGGATGGGACTTTCCTTGGCGTGGAAGGCAAGCTTGGTGATGCGGATATTCAAGATCTCCTACCATTGTAACCGACTTTGTGTAACCCTAACCCTCTCCGGTGTCTATATAAACCGGAGGGTTTTAGTCCGTAGGACAACTTCATCATACAACAATCATACCATAGGCCAGCTTCTAGGGTTTAGCCTCCTTGATCTCGTGGTAGATCTACTCTTGTACTACCCATATCATCAATATTAATCAAGCAGGACGTAGGGTTTTACCTCCATCAAGAGGGCCCGAACCTGGGTAAAACATCGTGTTCCTTGCCTCCTGTTACCATCCGGCCGAGACACACAGTTCGGGACCCCCTACCCGAGATCCGCCGGTTTTGACACCGACATTGGTGCTTTCATTGAGAGCTCTGTGTCGTCGCCTTTAGGCCCGATGGATCCTTCAATCATCAACAACGATGCAGTCCAGGGTGAGACTTTTCTCCCCAGACAGATCTTCATCTTCGGCGGCTTCACACTGCGGGCCAATTCGCTTGGCCACCTTGAGCAGATCGAAAGCTACGCCCTGGCCATCAGGTCAGGTTTGGAAGCCTAAACTACACGGCCGACATCCGCAGGGACTTGATCTTCGATGGATTCGAGCCACAGCCAAGCGCGCCGCACTGTCTCGATGGGCATGATATAGCTCTGCCGCCGAACAACGCTTTGGAGGCCGCACACGCACCGGTTCCGACCATTGATTCGGAGCCTACTGTGCCGATCGAGGATCAGCGGTTGGACGCTGCCTCAGGGGCTGCGATCTCAGAGGCGATCGAGCCGAACTCCAGCCCCGCACCCCGCATGGCCCGTGAATCCGAGGAGCCGGATTCCTCTCCGAACTCCGAGCCCCCCGCGCCCCTGCCGATCGAATCCAATTGGGCGCCGATAATGGAGTTCACCGCCGCAGACATCTTTCAGCACTCGCCCTTCGGCGACATCCTGAATTCGCTAAAGTCTCTCTCTTTATCAGGAGAGCCCTGGCCGGACTACGGTCAGCAAGGATGGGATTCGGATGATGAAGAAATTCAAAACCCACCCATCACCCACTTCGTAGCCACCGTCGACGAGTTAACCGACACGCTCGACTTCGACTCCGAAGACATCGACGGCATGGACGACGATGCAGGAGACAACCAAGAACCAACGCCTATAGGGCATTGGACAGCCACCTCACCTCATGATGTGTACATGGTGGATACCCCTAAAGGAAGCAACAACGAGGAAAACGGGGATGGAAAGAGGGATCAGTCTCTCGAAAAACAATCAAAGTGTCGGCGTAAACGCCGACCCAAGCCCCGCCTCAACAAAGACCCAGCTATAGAGCAGGATGAGCCGGTAGACGACGAGCATGCCTTAGAGCAGCCGTCCCAACAGGACAACCCGAATAGAGAAACCGAACATCCGTCCCCCGGTGAAAATGGCATTCTGGACGACCCTACGCAGGACAAGCCCACGAAGCAGAAGAACCTCCACAAACGGCTCGGTGCAACCGCACGCAGCCTGAAAAAGAAGAAGCGGAAGCTAAAAACTACGGAAGATGCACTCAGGATCAGCTGGAGTAAAGTAATCAATACCGCAGACAAATACGGCGACAGTCGCCGCACTAAAAGCTATCCGAAGAGAAAGCTACTGCCTGAATTCAACGAGGAGGCGCCTTAGAGCCCTCACATTCCAAAAGTGAGAAAGCCACATGGTCGGATAGACGACCCCATGGCCAACATAAAGCAGCGAGCAGCACCGCACTTAAGCCGGCATGCGACCCACTTAAGGATTCGCATCATGGCCTAGCCAGGTCCATTTACAGGCCAAGAAAGCAAGCTCTCGTAAGAAATGCAATAAAGCCATTATCAGAATCCGGCACACCCAAATACAGGGGTGCCGCACACCCCCTATGTTTCATCGATGAGGTCCTGGATTATGAATTTCCGGTGGGATTCAAACCCGTAAACATAGAGGCATATGATGGAACAATAGACCCTGGAGTCTGGATCGAGGATTATATCCTCCACATACATATGGCTAGAGGAGATGACCTCCACGCCATAAAATACTTACCCCTCAAGCTTAAAGGGCCAGCCCGGCATTGGCTCAAAAGCCTTCCTGAAAACACAATCGGAAGTTGGGAAGAGCTCGAGGACGCTTTCCGAGAAAATTTTCAAGGGACCTATGTCCGCCCTCCGGATGCAGACGATCTTAGTCACATAACTCAACAGCCCGGAGAGTTAGCTCGACAATTCTGGAATAGATTTCTTACTAAAAAGAATCAGATAGTCGACTGTCCGGACTCTGAAGCCTTAGCAGCTTTCAGGCATAATGTCCGAGACGAATGGCTCGCCAGACACCTCGGCCAAGAAAAGCCAAGAACAATGGCCGCACTAACAAGCCTCATGACCCGCTTTTGCACAGGAGAGGACAACTGGTTGGCAAGATGCAGCACCAGTGACCCAAGTACATCTGAAACTAGGGATGGAAACGGAAAACCACGACGCAATAAGGACCGTCGCCGGACTAAGGAAAAAAGTCCAAAGAGCACGACAGTTAACGCCGGATTCAAAAGCTCACGACAGAATCAGAAAAAGCCACCCCTCCAAGATAACAGGGACGACCTATCCAACCTAAAAAAAATCTTGGATAGGATATGTCAAATACACAGCACTCCCGGGAAGCCTGCTAACCATACCCACAGAGATTGTTGGGTTTTCAAACAATCCGGCAGACTCAACGCCGAACACAAGGGGCTCGACACACCAAGCGAAGACGAGGACGAACCCCAAAAGCAGAGTACCAGGAAACAAAAGAATTTCCCACAAGAAGTAAAAACAGTAAACTTACTCCACATAACAAAAAGCGCGGCGCCCATAAAGGTACGCGCCCCACGGCCTATCCCAAAGGAATCCCGCCACTGGTTGTCAAAACCAATCATCTTCGATCATCTGGATTATTCTAGAAGTATCAGGAACCCAGGCTGGACTGCCCTGGTACTCGATCCAATAATTGGTGGACTCCAGTTTTCAAATGTCCTAATGGACGGTGGCAGTGGACTCAACCTGATATATCAGGACTCAATCCGCCACATGGGGATCGACCCAAAAAGAATTCGCCACAGCAAAACCTCCTTTCAAGGAGTAACGCCAGGTCCGGACACCCATTGCATGGGTTTTCTCTGGCTCAAGGTTATTTTCGGCTCTGCCGATAACTTCCGTCGCGAAAAGCTGACTTTCCACATCGTCCCATTCTCAAGTCGCTACCAAGCACTACTGGGACGTGAAGCTTTCGCCCGCTTTAACGCAATGCCGCATTATGCATCTCTTACGCTTAAGATGCCCGGTCCACGTGGCATCATCTCCTTAAAGGGGAAGCAGTGAGAACACCTCCCCCAAGCGGAGGATTGTGCGGCCGCTTTAACAGCCCCACAATACAATGGCTTCACCAGCCAGAACATCGGAACAGGTCATTAAGACCACGGACACGGATAGACGAGTCCGGCACAAAAGTATCGTTGATATAGGCTTAGTGGCCATATACCCCTGCACTAGGGGCTTCACACGTATAAAATAAGAGACAATAAAGCTCAATTTTACATATTTATTTTACACTTTGTTTATTTCATATAACTTTCGTTCGGCACGCCCCCTTTTTCAACTTAGTTGCTCTCTTTTTACAGATGAACGTTGTGCTGCGCCCGTCCAGGATACGGCACAACGGAGACACAGGCGCAGACGTGCAGTAGGGACCCGTTCCAAGGATTCTTTTCAGATTCAGACCCTGCGTAAACCTTTTTTACTGTCTCTTGTTGATACACATCCCCTGGTTCTATGACCAAGGAGGAGGATGGCGTCTTGGCATGTGGCCACGTCAGAATTCTTGCGCGTACCTGGACACTAGGGGCTTATACCTCAGAGCGTTACCTCACCCGCTCTCATAAAGACCGAATACCTTAGAGAGTGTTCGGCGTCGCGAGTTTGGCCTTATATGCATCAGCTCCGAGTCATGATTTTGGTCAAATGTTGGGTTGCCCGGCTCCTGTGTTTGGCCGCCTTATGTTCCACTCTATCGGCTAAGGAGGCACCGGGAGAACTACTGCGATTGTGCCCTGGTTCGGCCAGGCGAGCACCTCAGTAGAGAAAGCCGAAAACCGACTGTCATGATATGGCGTGAGACTGGTCAACCACTCGATGACTCTCCGGAATCTGTAGGATTCCTCCACATTAACGAAGGGCCGTTTCCCGGCCAGGCACATACGCGCCCCGAATTCGGGTGAGCGTAGTCGCCACCAGGGGCTACCTAAATAGTCCCATTGTCAAGCTCCTATGGCTAAGTGAAAGTGTTAAAGCATTATAGTCCGGTTGCTTAGCTCGCTGCGCTATCACCTCCTTTGTAGAACCAAGACGTTGGATTAAGTGTGAAAATGCGCCTTGTGCGAGCACCCCCGCACTATGTGCGTGGGGGATGAAGCCAACGACTCCAATCTTTCAGATTTTGTATATATATCTTAAAACGGCCGCACAGGAGGTGTTCCAAATACTTGAAGGCACAAGTATAAAAGGCTACTAAAATTCATCAAAATATTGCTTTATAATTACATATGCTATCAGAACATAGCATCCTTCGAGCACTGCGCCTCTATTACACGAGCGCCTTCAAGGACTTCCTGAAAATAGTGCTCGGAGGGTACTCGGCTTTTGTCCGAGTCTCGGGATGCAACAACGGTGGTCTCCATCTCTGCCCAGTATGTCTTGACACGGGCAAGAGCCATCCGTGCGCCCTCTATGCATGCTGACCTCTTCATCGCATTGATACGTGGCACCACGTCAAGGAATTGTTGCACCAAGCTGAAATAACTTTTCGGCTACGATCTCCCCGGCCACAGATGACCCATGACGTACTTCATGGCGAGTACGGACAATCTATTCAGTTCAGCCCATTGAGACAGACGATCGTCCACTCCCAGTGGACGCTCTGGATTCTGGAACTGCGACCAGAAAAGCCTTTCCACTTCACGATCTTCTTGATCTCGAAAGTATTCAGTCGCATCAGCAGCACTCGCTGCCAAATCCAGATAGGTGTCCTCCGCACTCCACATACGGTCCAACGGAGCAAACTTTGGATCACAAAACTTCCTCCGCAGCATAAAGGGCTTTCCAGCCGCAATCTGTCCGGCCTGACGCAGCTCCTCCTTCGCAGCTCCCATCGCAGAGCGAGCGTCCTTGGCATCAGCAGCGGCCTTCTCTAAGTCCATCTGTCTCGCCCGGTCTTCTTTCTCAAGAAACTTGCAACGGTCAGCAGCACTTTTTAACTTCACGGCCATCTCGGCCATCTCCTTCTTGCTTCGGCAGTGAGCAGCCTGTTTGGCTCTCAGCTCTTCAAGGGCCTTCTGGGCAGCCGCATCACTTTTCCTGGCTTGTTCCTTAGCGCGGGCAAATTCCACCCGAAGACTGTCCACGGCGGCCACACCATCTGCGTCAAGCACACACATTGTAAGATACTGGCATAAAGCTCCTCTTACCAGATGCCGCCCGAGGAATAGTATACCTTGAGCCTCATCAAGCCGCTCGTTGATGAGCACGATGTCGGCATCTGCCACGTCAAGTTGCCGCTTTAGTTCGGCACAACCATCAGTTCGGCTCGATTCCGGACACTTCGCCACCTGTATACAAAGGCGACATTTTAGACCTGGGATTATGATCCTCTGCGCGCCGTCAATTTTGTCAACGCACAGAGTCTCAGGGGCTATGATCTACATAGGGCGCATCTTGTTTATGCGCAACTGACAAAGAAGTGCATTATCACACGTACCTCAAAACCCGCCAGCAAACTTCTAACGGCCTCATGCAATCCGCTTTCCGCGGATGAAATCCTTCCAATCACCGTACCCATCAATGCACGGTGCTCCTCTGAGATAGAAGCTCGCCCCAGCAGAATCATCAGCTCCTCTGACCGCGCATCGGACGGTGCCGGACTCGTCCTATGACCTCCATCGAAGGCCGGACGCGGAGAACCTTGGGGGGACATATGGCTACCTTCCACCCCTACCGGATTCGGAGAAACCCTCCACGACGACACCTCAGGGTTGCCCGCCTCGCCAGGCGGTACGGTAGGGGGAGGAGTTCCACTCTCCATCATCTCCGGAAGAAGATCCCCCGAAGACGAGCTCTGCTGAGAAGGGCTGAGGTCCGAGCTACAAAGTAAAATTTCGGCTAATCTTCTCAGATGAAAACCAAGGATTTCTCTCATCCCTATAAAGGAAAATCTTTCTCTACTTACGGCTCGTTGGAGGGCTGATCCCTTTGAGGGCGTAGTTCGGCCGAGGATCTCCCCGGCGTCGGACCCTCTGACGAGGACTTTTCCCCCCGCTTTGAGGCCATGGTCTCCGGGTCGTCCGAGGCGGCCCTCTTCTTCCCCTTAGGAGAGGAATATTCGGTTCCTCCCTTCGGAGCAGCCTCCTTCGAGGAAGCCATAGTTTCCTTGTCCTCCCCCTCACTTCCTTCCAAAGGCACGATCTTCAACATCCTGACTAGCACGGGATCCGGCCTAGTCTCAGGAAGGGGAGCCGGACACCTGATCAGCTTTGCCTTCGCTATCCACTCCTGTTTAAAAGGACAGCTCTTTTAGGGGCGAATTTATGACAATTTTACGGATAGCGAGTCCGGGCACAAGGTTACTTACTTGAGTATCCGGGCGATTGCAGATTAAACCTGCGTCCTCGGTCAAATCCAGACACATTGCTTGTGATCCGAAGAACATTTTATACATCTCCGTGGGCGTTGCGCCCATAAAATGCTGGAGAGCTCGTGGTCCCTCCGGATTAAATTCCCACAGACGAAGGGAGCGACGTTTTCCGGGTAGTGTTCGACGAATCAGCATGACCTGCATCACCTTAACCAGGTTGAGGTCTCTTTCTAAGAGATCCCTAATGCAGCCCTGCAACAAGGGCGCGTCTTTGGATAACCCCCAATCTAATCCTTTTGTTGACCCATGACGCTAGCCGTGGTGGGGGACCCGAGCGAAAGGCAGGAGGCGCCACCCACTTGGCGCTCCTGGGAGCGGTGATATAGAACCACTCTCGTTGCCACAAGCCGAGCTCCTCTTGAAAGGAGCCCTCGGGCCATGGAGCATCAACATTCTTACTTATGACAGCACCTCCGCACTCTGCGTGCCGTCCCTTGATCATCTTCGGCTCCACTCCAGAAGTCTTGAGCCATAATCCGAAGTGAGGAGTAACACAGAGGAATGCTTCGCACACAACGATGAATGAGGAAATGTGGAGGATGGACTCCGGAGCTAAGTCATGAAATTCCAGCCCATAATAGAACATCAGCCCCCTCACAAAGGTATCCATCGGGAAGCTTAACCCCCGAAGGAAGTGAGACATGAACACTACGCTCTCACCGGGCTGGGGACTAGGAATAGCCTGCCTTTGAGCAGGCAACCTATGCGAAATCTCGGCGGTCAAGAACTTAGCCTCTCTCAACTTTAGCACGTCCTCCTCCGTGATGGAGGAGGGCATCCATCGGCCTTGAAGGTCGGAACCGGACATTGTCGAAGGTCCGAGGCGCCTGGAATCCCGAGCCTAGGGTGTTGGAACTCGAGGCGACGGGCGAACTTGTTTTGAGATTGGAGGAAAGGAGTAAGGCCCTGGTCTCGTTATAAGAGGTTGAATACCAGGAGCCCTCCCCGTAACCGTTTGGGACTCGCCTTTAATCGAGAAGACATGCTAACGGGCACGATTGGGTTACCCACGTCCGTATTGATGAGAATCCCGTAAATAAAGGGGACACGATCTCTGCTTTGACAAGACGTGCCAAGGAAACCGCCTCGCAAAACACACTGAGGTGGAAAAGTGAAAACGATTCGAATAAAGGCTTGGCCGTAGTGTGATGTCACGCTGCGGAATATGTCAGCAGATTAGATTTGTGTTAATATTATTCCCTCTGTGGCAATACGTGGAAACTTATTTTGCAGAGCCGGACACTACTCTTGGTGTTTACAAACTTTTATGTAGAATTTGGAGGAGGAACCTGGCTTGCATTGCCAAAGACAATCTACGCGCTGGACTCGTCGTCATTGAAGCCTGGTTCAGGGGCTACTGAGGGAGTCCTGGATTAGGGGGTGTTCGGGTTGCCGTACTATACCTTCAGCCGGACTCCAGGACTATGAAGATACAAGATTGAAGACTTCGTCCCGTGTCCGGAAGGCAAGCTTGGTGATGCGGATATTCAAGATCTCCTACCATTGTAACCGACTTTGTGTAACCCTAACCCTCTCTGGTGTCTATATAAACCGGAGGGTTTTAGTCTGTAGGACAACTTCATCATATAACAATCATACCATAGGCTAGGTTCTAGGGTTTAGCCTCCTTGATCTCATGGTAGATCTACTCTTGTACTACCCATATCGTCAATATTAATCAAGCAGGACGTAGGGTTTTACCTCCATCAAGAGGTCCCGAACCTGGGTAAAACATCATGTTCCTTGCCTCCTGTTACCATCCGGCCCAGACACACAGTTCGGGACCCCCTACCCGAGATCCGCCGGTTTTGACACCAACGACCGCCGAGTCCGGCGTGAATTTCTGCCAAAAGGTTCCACCCTTCCTCTTCGGAGATGCACCTTTGAAGGACTCCGGTAGTGCTTTTTTTATACAATTCTCCCTCATGGACCCTGTAGGCCTTAGATCTCCGCACTATCCAACGTGCCTCATTTTGGTCCTCCGGAAGTTCGTGCCTAGTTAGGTAGGCCAGGAATGGTTCTGTCCACGAGGCTATGATGTCCATTATTAGGTGGGCTGAAGGTGTTATTTCGGTGGCAGAGCCTCCGATTATGTCAGATTGTTCGGTATCAAGTGTTGTGGCCGGGTCCGGACTAATATTGCCATGTCCCCCTCCCATACCACGGATGGTTTAAACAACCTCTCTAAAAAGATGTTGGGGGGGGGACCGCATCGCGTTTTGCGCCGATGCGGGCGAGGATATCCGCCGCCTGATTGTTTTCCCGAGCCACATGGTGAAATTCGAGCCCCTCGAACCGAAGTAGTGTCGCAGTTTCTGGGATGCCATGAATACCGCATAAGCTATCTTTTCATAATGTGGGTACCGTGATTTGCATGGAGTGAGGACAGTGGAGACATAATATACCAGCTTTTGAAGAGGGAATTTATGTTCGTCCGCTTCTCGTTCGACGACGAGCACTGCACTTACAACTTGATGAGTTGCCGCGATGTATAATATCATTGGTTCGCCGATATTTGGCGCGGCCAGGATTGGGTTGGTTGCCAGTATGGCTTTTATTTCTTCCAACCCGGCTGTGGCAGCGTCCGTCCACTCGAAGTGTTCAGTGCACCGAAGGAGGCGATAAAGGGGTAATGCCTTTTCTCCTAAGCGGGAGATAAAGCAGCTTAGAGCCGCCATGCATCCAGTTAACTTCTGGATTTGTTTGAGGCCTGTTGGGGTAGACAACTATGACAAAGCTCGGATTTTGGCCGGATTAGCTTTAATACCTCTACTAGAGACAATGAAACCAAGGAGCTTTCCGGCTGGTACGCCGAAAACGCATTTTTCCGGATTGAGCTTGATGTCGTATGTTCGGAGGTTGTCGAATGTGAGCCTCAAGTCATCTATCAAAGATTCGACGTATTTGGTTTTGACGACCACATCGTCTACGTATGCCTCTACTGTTTTGCCGATTTTTTTCTCCAGACATGTCTGAATCATGCGCTGATATCTTGCGCCGGCGTTTTTTAGCCCAAAAGGCATTGTGTTGAAATAGAAGGGACCTTATGGTGTGATGAATGCCGTTGCATCTTGGCCGGACTCCGCCATCTTGATTTGGTGGTAACCGGAGTATGCGTCGAGGAAACACAATGACTCGTGTCCTGCGGTAGCATCAATAATTTGATCGATGCGGGGGAGGGGGAAGGGATCCTTTGGGCAAGCTTTATTGAGGTCCTTGAAATCGACACAAAGGCGCCAGGATTTATCCTTCTTTGGTACCATCACCAGGTTTGCTAGCCAGTCCGGTTGTTTTATTTCTCTGATGAATCCGGCCTCTAATAACTTGGATAGTTCCTCTCCCATGGCTTGTCTCTTAGGTTTAGAGAAACGCCGAAGAGCCTGCTTGACCGACTTGAATCCCTTTAGGATATTGAGGCTATGCTCGGCTAGTCTGCGTGGGATTCCTGGCATGTCTGAGGGATGCCAGGCGAATATGTCCCAATTCTCGCACAGGAACTCTCGTAGTGCGGCGTCCACGACGGGGTTTAACTGTGCCCCGATGGAAGCTGTTTTTGTAGGGTCCGTTGGGTGGACTTGGAATTTGACTATTTCATCCGCTGGTTTAAAAGAGGTGGACTTGGATCTCTTGTCGAGTATCATGTCGTCCTTGTCCACTGTGGAGCATAGCGTGGTTAATTCCTTGGCCGAGAGGGCTTCGGATAATGCTTCGAGGGCTAGTGCGGTTTTCTTGTTTTCGGCGCGGAGTGCTTTGTCCGGATCACTTGCGAGAGTGATGATTCCGTTGGGCCAGGGCATTTTGAGCTTCATGTACCCATAATGGGGTACGTCTTGGAAGATCGTGAACGCCTCGCGTCCTAAAAGGGCGTGGTATCCACTGCTGAACGGGGCCACTTGAAATGTAATTTCTTCGGACCTATAGTTCTCTGGCATACCGAATACCACATCTAGTGTGATTTTTCCAGCGCATCGTGCTTCCCGATTGGGTATGATTCCTCTGAAGGTTGTGCTACTTTGCTCAATGCGGTTCCTGTCTATTTCCATTTTTTTGAAGAATTTCCTCATAGATGAGGTTTAATCCGCTGCCGCCGTCCATGAGCACTTTGGTGAGTCGAAAGCCGTCCACGATTGGACTGAGGACCAGTGCGGCTGGTGCTCGGGCTGTTCGGAATTTAGGTTCGTCACTGGCATTGAAGGTAATAGCCGTGTCACTCCATGGATTTATTGCTGCTACGTGGCAGATTTCGGCCATGCTGCGGAGTGTTCACTTGTGCCTATTATTTGACATGAAGGTCTCAAAGACTGTTAACACCGTATTGTTATCCATGGGATGGTGCTCTGTGGTATTTGGGATAAGAAGATCCTCACCACTTTTGGCCACCTGTCGGAGTATCCAACATGCTCTAAGGGTGTGCGTTGGTATTGTATCCGCTGTGCTATGAATTTTACAGGTTACGTTGAGCCATCCCTCCAACACGGTTCCGTGCCCTGTAGAGGGTTTTTGCTTCTTTGTAATGAACTCGGGTGTCTTATGATAGTGCACCCTTTTACCTCGGACTGGGTGCATATACGGAGCCGGATTATCCCAAAATTTCGTTTCGGTTTTCCAGGCACTTTCCATCGCACAGTACCTTTGTACTATGGACGCCTAGTCGGCGAAGCATGATATGTCACGGCGACTTATGGCGTTAATGATTCCCTTGTCCGTGCAGTTATTGCAGAAAAGTGAGACTGCGTCTTCCTCGCGGCAGTCCTTAACCTTGTTCATCACAAGGAGGAATCTGGCCCAATAATGATGTACTGTTTCATGGGGCTCTTGCCTGATGTGGGAAAGATCATTTATGTCTGGGTGGGTGGGTGGACTTGAGTACGGACCCCTACCCGATCTGAGACCCAGGGTGATGGGGAATGTAGTAATTTCAAAAAATTTCCTACGCACATGCAAGATCATGGTGATGCATAGCAACGAGATGGGAGAGTGTTGTCTACGTACCCTCGTAGACCGAAGCGGAAGCGTTGATGCAACGTAGAGGAAGTAGTCGTATGTCTTCCCGGTCCAACCGATCCAAGCACCGTTACTCCGGTACCTCCGAGTTCTTGGCACACGTTCAGCTCGATGACGCTCCCCGGGCTCCGATCCAGCAAAGCTTCAGGGAGGAGTTCCGTCAGCACGACGGCGTGGTGACAATCTTGATGTTCAACCGTCGCAGGGCTTTGCCTAAGCACTGCTACAATATGACCGAGGTGGAATATGGTGGAGGGGGGCACCACACACGGCTAAGGAACGATCACGAAGATCAACTTGTGTGTCTATGGGATGCCCCCTGCCCCCGTATATAAAGGAGTGGAGGAGGGGAGGGCCGGCCCTCTCTATAGCGCGCCCTAGGGGAGTCCTACTCCCACCGGGAGTAGGATTCCCCCTTTCCTAGTCCAACTAGGTGTCCTTCCATGTAGTAGGAGTAGGAGACAAGGAAGGGGAAGGGAGAAGGGAAGGAAGGAGGGGGCGCAGCCCCTCCCCCTAGTCCAATTCGGACTAGGCCTTGGGGGGCGCACGGCCTGCCCTAGGCAGCCCCTATCTCTTTCCCGTATGGCCCAATAAGGCCCAATACTTCTCCCCCCGTATTCCCGTAACTCCCCGGTACTCCGAAAAATACCCAAATCACTCGGAACCTTTCCGATGTCCGAGTATAGTCATCCAATATATCGATCTTTACGTCTCGACCATTTTGAGACTCCTCGTAATGTCCCCGATCTCATCCGGGACTCCGAACTCCTTCGGTACATCAAAACTCATAAACTCATAATATAACTGTCATCGAAACCTTAAGCGTGCGGACCCTATGATTCGAGAACAATGTAGACATGACTGAGACACGTCTCCGATCAATAACCAATAGCGGGACCTGGATGCCCATATTGGCTCCTACATATTCTAAGGAGATCTTTATCGGTCAGACCGCATAACAACATACGTTGTTTCCTTTGTCATCGGTATGTTACTTGCCTGAGATTCGATCGTCGGTATCCAATACCTAGTTCAATCTCGTTACTGGCAAGTCTCTTTACTCGTTCTGTAATACATCATCCTGCAACTAACTCATTAGTTGCAATGCTTACAAGGCTTAAGTGATGTGCATTACCGAGAGGGCCCAGAGATACCTCTCCGACATTCGGAGTGACAAATCCTAATCTTGAAATACGCCAACCCAACATGTACCTTTGGAGACACCTGTAGAGCTCCTTTATAATCACCCAGTTACGTTGTGACGTTTGGTAGAACACAAAGTGTTCCTCCAGCAAACGGGAGTTGCATAATCTCATAGTCATAGGAACATGTATAAGTCATGAAGAAAGCAATAGCAACATACTAAACGATCGGGTGCTAAGCTAATGGAATGGGTCATGTCAATCAGATCATTCAACTAATGATGTGATCCTGTTAATCAAATAACAACTCTTTGTCCATGGTTAGGAAACATAACCATCTTTGATTAACGAGCTAGTCAAGTAGAGGCATACTAGTGACACTCTGTTTGTCTATGTATTCACACATGTATTATGTTTCCGGTTAATACAATTCTAGCATGAATAATAAACATTTATCATGAAATAAGGAAATAAACAATAACATTATTATTGCCTCTAGGGCATATTTCCTTCAGTCTCCCACTTTCACTAGAGTCAATAATCTAGTTCACATCGTCATGTGATTTAACAGCAATAGTTCACATCACCATGTGATTAACACCCATAGTTCACATCGCCATGTGACCAACACCCAAAGGGTTTACTGGATTCAGTAATCTAGTTCACATCGCTATGTGATTAACATCCAAAGAGTACTAAGGTGTGATCATGTTTTGCTTGTGAGAGAATCTTAGTCAACGGGTCTTTCACATTCAAATCCATTATGTATTTTGCATTTTTCTATGTCTACAATGCTCTGCATGGAGCTACTCTAGCTAATTGCTCCCACTTTCAATATGTATCTAGATCGAGACTTAGAGTCATCCAGATCAGTGTCAAAACTTGCATCGACGTAACCCTTTACGGTGAACCTTTTTGTCACCTCCATAATCGAGAAACATATCCTTATTCCACTAAGGATAATTTTGACCGCTGTCCAGTGATCTACTCCTAGATCATTATTGTACTCCTGACTAACACCCAAGGTCATGTGATTAACACCCAAGGTCACATCCCCATGTGACTAACACCCAAAGAGTTCTGGGTTTGATCATGTTATGCTTGTGAAATAGGTTATAGTCAACGGGTCTGAACCTTTCAGATCCGTGTGTGCTTTACAAATCTCTATGTCATCTCCTAGATGCAGCTACCACGTTCTATTTGGAGCTATTCCAAATAACTGTTCTACTATACGAATCCAGTTTACTACTCAGAATAATCTGGATTAGTGTCAAAGTTTGCATCGGCGTAACCCTTTACGACGAACTCTTTTACCACCTCTATAATCGAGAAAATTCCTTAGTCCACTAGTTACTAAGGATAACTTTGACCGCTGTCCTGTGATCCATTCTTGGATCACTCTTGTACCCCTTGACTGACTCATGGCAAGGCACATTTCAGGTGCGGTACACAGCATAGCATACTGTAGAGCCTATGTCTTAAGCATAGGGGACGACCTTCGTCCTTTCTCTCTATTATGCCGTGGTCGAGCTTTAAGTCTTAACTTCATACCTTACAACTCAGGCAAGAACTCCTTCTTTGACTGATCCATCTTGAACACCTTCAAGATCATGTCAAGGTATGTGCTCATTTGAAAGTACCATTAAGCGTTTTGATCTACCCTTATAGATCTTGATGCTCAATGTTCAAGTAGCTTAATCCAGGCTTTCCATTGAAAAACACTTTCCAAATAACCCTATATGCTTTCCAGAAATTCTACGTCATTTCTGATCAACAATATGTCAACAACATATACTCATCAGAAATTCTATAGTGCTCCCACTCACTTCTTTGGAAATACAAGTTTCTCATAAACTTTGTATAAACCCAAAATCTTTGATCATCATCAAAGCATACATTCCAACTCCGAGATGCTTAGTCCAGTCCCTAGAAGGATTGCTGGAGCTTTGCATACTTATTAGCATCTTTCAGGATTGAGAAAACCTTCTGGTTGTATCTCATACAACCTTTCCTCAAGAAAATCGTCGAGGAAACAATGTTTTTACATCCTATCTGCAAGATTTCATAAATAATGCAGTAACTGCTAACATAATTCCAACAAACTTTTAGCATCGCTACATGTGAGAAAATCTCATCGTAGTCAAGTCCTTGAACTTGTCGGGAAACATCTTAACGACAAGTCGAGCTTTCTTAATGGTGACATTTACCATCATTGTCCGTCTTCCTTTTAAAATCCATCTGTACCTAACAGCCTTACGACCATCAAGTAGCTCTTCCAAAGTCTACACTTTGTTTTCATATATGGATCCTCTCTCGGATTATATGGCCTCGATCCATTTTGGAATCCAGGCCCACCATCGCTTCTCCATAGCTCGTTGTCTAGCAACATGACTTCCAAGACAGGATTACGTACCACTCTGAAGTAGCACGCATCCTTGTCGTCCTACGAGGTTTGGGAGTGACTTGATCCGAAGTTTCATGATCACTATCATAAGCTTCCACTTCAATTGGTGTAGGTGCCACAGGAACAACTCCCTGTGCCCTGCCACACACTAGTTGAAGAGACGGTTCAATAACCTCATCAAGTATCCACCATCCTCCCACTCAATTCTTTCGAGAGAAACTTTTCCTCGAGAAAGGACCCGATTCTAGAAACAATCCCTTATTGCTTTCGGATCATAGACCGGAGGTATACCCAACTGTTTTGGGTGTCCTATGAAGATGCATTTATCCGCTTTGGGTTCGAGCTTATCCGCCTGAAACTTTTTCACATAAGCGTCGCAGCCCCAAACTTCTAAGAAATGACAGCTTAGGTTTCTCTAAACCATAGTTCATACGGTGTCATCTCATCGGAATTATGTGGTACCCTATTTAAAGTGAATGTGGTTGTCTCTAATGCCTAACCCATAAACTATTGTGGTAATTCGATAAGAGACATCATGGCATGCATCATATCCAATAGGGTGCAGTTATGATGTTCGGACACACCATTACACTATGGTGTTCCAGGCTGTATTAGTTGTGAAACAATTTCCACAATGTCTTAATTCTGTGCCAAAATCGTAATTCAGATATTCATCTCTATGATCATATCATAGACATTTTATCCTCTTGTCACGACGATCTGTCAACTTCACCCTGAAATTACTTGAACCTTTCAATAATTCAGACTCGTGATTCATCAAGTAAATATACTCAACATCTACTCAAATCATCTGTGAAGTAAGAATATAACGATATCCACTACACGCCTCAGCACTCATTGGACTGCACACATCAAAATGTATTACTTCCAACAAGTTGCTTTCTAGTTCCATTTTACTGAAACCGAGGCTTTCAGTCATCTTGCCCATGTGGTATGATTTGCATGTCTCAAGTGATTCAAAATCAAGTGAGTCCAAATGGTCCATTTGCATGGAGTTTCTTCATGCATATACACCAATAGACATGGTTCGCATGTCTCAAACTTTTCAAAACGAGTGAGCCCAAAGATCCATCAACATGGAGCTTCTTCATGCGTTTTATACCGATATGACTCAAATTGCAGTGCCACAAGTATGTGGTAATATCATTATTATCTTATATCTTTTGGCATGAACATGTGTATCACTACGATCGAGATTCAATAAACCATTCATTTTAGGTGCAAGACCATTGAAGGTATTATACAAATAAACAGAGTAACCATTATCCTCCTTAAATGAATAACCGTATTGCGATAGACATAATCCAATCATGTCTATGCTCAACGCAAACACCAATCTCGATGGTAGAGGGAGCGCGCGATGCTTGATCACATCAAGCTTGGAAAAACTTCCAACACATATCGCCAGCTCACCTTTAGCTAGTCTCCGTTTACTCCGCAGCCTTTTATTTCGAGTTTACTAACACTTAGCAACCGAACCGGTATCTAATACCATGGTGCTACTAGGAGTACTAGTAAAGTACACATTAACATAATGTATATCCAATATACTTCTATCGACTTTGCCAGCCTTCTCATCTACCAAGTATATAGGGTAATTCTGCTCCAGTGGCTGTTCCTCTTATTACAGAAGCACTTAGTCTCGGGTTTGGGTTCAACCTTGGGTTTCTTCACTAGAGCAGCAACTGAATTGCCGTTTCATGAAGTATCCCTTCTTGCCCTTGCCCTTCTTGAAACTAGTGGTTTCACCAACCATCAACAATTGATGCTCCTTCTTGATTTCTACTTTTGTGGTGTCAAACATTGCGAATAACTCAAGGATCATCATATATGTCCCTGATATATTATAGTTCATCATGAAGCTCTAGTAGCTTGGTGGTAATGACTTCGGAGAACTATCACTATTTCATCTGGAAGATCAACTCCACTTGATTCAAGCGATTGTTGTACTCAGACAATCTGAGCACAAGCTCAACAATTGAGCTTTTCTCCCTTAGTTTGCAGGCTAAGAAAATCGTCGGAGGTCTTATACCTCTTGACGTGGGCACAAGCCTGAAATCCCAATTTCAGCCCTCGAAACATCTCATATGTTTCGCGACATTTCAAAACGTCTTCGGTGCCTCAACTCTAAACCGTTTAACTGAACTATCACGTAGTTATCAAAATGTGTATGTCAGATGTTCGCAACATCCACATACGACGTTCGAGGTTCAGCACACCGAGCGGTGCATTAAGGACATAAGCCTTCTATGAAACAATGAGGACAATCCTCAGTTTTACGACCTAGTCCGCATAATTGCTACTGTTAACTTTCAACTATATTTTCTCTAGGAACATATCTAAACAGTGGAACTAAAGCGCGAGCTTACGACATAATTTGCAAAGACCTTTTGACTATGTTCAGGATAATTAAGTTCATCTTATGAACTCCCACTCAGATAGACATCCCTCTAGTCATCTAAGTGATTACATGATCCGAGTCAACTAGGCCGTGTCCAATCATCACGTGAGATGGACTAGTCATCATCGGTGAACATCTTCATGTTGATCGTATCTACCATACGACTCATGCTCGACCTTTCGGTCTCTTGTGTTCTGAGGCCATGTCTGTACATGCTAGGCTCGTCAAGTCAACCTAAGTGTTCTGCATGTGTTCCGAGGCCATTTCTGTACATGCTAGGCTCGTCAACACCCGTTGTATTCGAACGTAAGAATCTATCACACCCGATCATCACGTGGTGCTTCGAAACGACGAACTTCCGCAACGGTGCACAGTTAGGGGGAACACTTTCTTGAAATTTTAATGAGGGATCATCTTATTTACTACCGTCGTTCTAAGAAAATAAGATGTATAAACATGATAAACATCACATGCAATCAAATAGTGACATGATATGGCCAATATCATATTGCTCCTTTTGATCTCCATCTTCGGGGCTCCATGATCATCATCGTCATCGGCATAACACCATGATCTCCATCATCATGATCTCCATCATCGTGTCTTCATGAAGTTGTCTCGCCAACTATTACTTCTACTACTACCGCTAACGGTTAGCAATAAAGTAAAGTAATTACATGACGTTTATGTTGACACGCAGGTCATAAATAAATTAAGACAACTCCTATGGCTCCTGCCGGTTGTCATAATGATCGACATGCAAGTCGTGATTCCTATTACAAGAACATGATCAATCTCATACATCACATATCATTCATCACATTCTTCTTGGCCATATCACATCACATCGCATACCCTCCAAAAACAAGTTAGACGTCCTCTAATTGTTGTTTGCATGTTTTACGTGGCTGCTATGGGTTTCTAGAAAGAACGTTTCTTACCTACGCAAAGACCACAACGTGATATGCCAATTGCTATTTACCCTTCATAAGGACCCTTTTCATCGAATCCGATCCGACTAAAGTGGGAGAGACAGACACCCGCCAGCCACCTTATGCAACTAGTGCATGTCAGTCGGTGGAACCGGTGTCACGTAAGCGTACGTGTAAGGTTGGTCCGGGCCGCTTCATCCCACAATGCCGCCGAATCAAGATTGGACTAGTAACGGTAAGCATATTGAACAAAATCAACGCCCACAACTACTTTGTGTTCTACTCGTGCATAGAATCTACGCAATAGACCTAGCTCATGATGCCACTGTTGGGGAACGTAGCAATAATTCAAAATTTTCCTACGTGTCACCAAGATCAATCTATGGAGTAATCTAGCAACGAGGGAGGAGTGGATCTACATACCCTTGTAGATCGCACGCGGAAGCGTTCAAGAGAACGGGGTTGATGGAGTCGTACTCGTCGTGATCCAAATCACCGATGATCCTAGCGCCGAACGGACGGCACCTCCGCGTTCAACACATGTACGGAGCAGCGACGTCTCCTCCTTCTTGATCCAGCAAGGGGGGAGGAGAGGTTGATGGAGATCCAGCAGCACGACGGCGTGGTGGTGGAAGTAGCGGGATTCCAACAGGGCTTCGCCAAGCGCTGCGCGAGGAGGGAGATGTGTCACGGGAGGGAGAGGGAGGCACCAGGGCTTAGGTGTGGCTGCCCTCCCTTCCCCCCACTATATATAGGGCCAAGGGAGAGGGGGGGAACAGCCTTGGCCCTTCCTCCAAGGAAGGGTGCGGCCAGGGAGGAGTCCATCCTCCCCAAGGCACCTAGGAGGTGCCTTCCCCCCTTTAGGACTCTTCCTTTCCCTTATCTCTTGGCGGATGGGTCTCTTGGGGCTGGTGCCCTTGGCCCATATAGGCCAAGGCGCACACCCCTACAGCCCATGTGCCCCCCCGGGGCAGGTGGACCCCCGAACCCCTTTCGGCACTCCCGGTATAATACCGATAATGCGCGAAACTTTTCCGGCGACCAAAACAAGACTTCCCATATATAAATCTTTACCTCCGGACCATTCCAGAACTCCTCGTGACGTCCGGGATCTCATCCGGGACACCGAATAACTTTCGGGTTACCGCATACTAATATCTCTATAACCCTAGCATCACCGAACCTTAAGTGTGTAGACACTACGGGTTCGGGAACCATGTAGACATGATCGATACGTTCTCCTGATCAATAACCAACAGCGGGATCTTGATACCCATGTTGGCTCCCACATGCTCCACGATGATCTCATCGGATGAACCACGATGTCAAGGACTTGATCAATCCCGTATACACTTCCCTTTGTCTATCGGTACGATACTTGCCCGAGATTCGATCGTCGGTATCCCGATACCTTGTTCAATCTCGTTACCGGCAAGTCTCTTTACTCGTTCCGTAACACATCATCCCGTGATCAACTTCCTTGATCACATTGTGCACATTATGATGATGTCCTACCGAGTGGGCCCAGAGATACCTCTCCGTCACACGGAGTGACAAATCCCAGTCTCGATTCGTGCCAACCCAACAGACACTTTTGGAGATACCCGCAGTGCACCTTTATAGTCACCCAGTTACGTTGTGACATTTGGCACACCCAAAGTATTCCTACGGTATCCGGGAGTTGCACAATCTCATGGTCTAAGGAAATGATACTTGACATTAGAAAAGCTTTAGCATACGAACTACATGATCTTGTGCTAGGCTTAGGATTGGGTCGTGTCCATCACATCATTCTTCTAATGATGTGATCCCGTTATCAATGACATCCAATGTCCATGGTCAGGAAACCGTAACCATCAATTGATCAACGAGCTAGTCAACTAGAGGCTTACTAAGGACATGGTGTTGTCTATGTATCCACACATGTATCTGAGTTTCCTATCAATACAATTCTAGCATGGATAATAAATGATTATCATGAACAAGGAAATATAATAATAATCAATTTATTATTGCCTCTAGGGCATATTTCCAAAAGTCTGTACATGCTAGGCTCATCAAGTCAACCTAAGTGTTTTGCATGTGTTCCGAGGCCATGTCTGTACATGCTAGGCTCGTCAACACCCGTTGTATTCGAACGTAAGAATCTATCACACCCGATCATCACATGGTGCTTCGAAACGACGAACTTTCGCAACGGTGCACAGTTAGGGGGAACACTTTCTTGAAATTTTAATGAGGGATCATCTTATTTACTACCATCGTTCTAAGCAAATAAGATGTATAAACATGATAAACATCACATGCAATCAAATAGTGACATGATATGGCCAATATCATATTGCTCCTTTTGATCTCCATCTTCGGGGCTCCATGATCATCATCGTCACCGGCATGACACCATGATATCCATCATCATGATCTCCATCATCGTGTCTTCATGAAGTTGTCTCGCCAACTATTACTTCTACTACTACAGCTAACGGTTAGCAATAAAGTAAAGTAATTACATGACGTTTATGTTGACACGCAGGTCATAAATAAATTAAGACAACTCCTATGGCTCCTGCCGGTTGTCATACTCATCGACATGCAAGTCGTGATTCCTATTACAAGAACATGATCAATCTCATACATCACATATCATTCATCACATTCTTCTTGGCCATATCACATCACATCGCATACCCTGCAAAAACAAGTTAGACGTCCTCTAATTGTTGTTTGCATGTTTTACGTGGCTGCTATGGGTTTCTAGCAAGAACGTTTCTTACCTATGCAATGACCACAACGTGATATGCCAATTGCTATTTACCCTTCATAAGGACCCTTTTCATCGAATCTGATCCGACTAAAGTGGGAGAGACAGACACCCGCCAGCCACCTTATGCAACTAGTGCATGTCAGTCGGTGGAACCGGTCTCACGTAAGCGTACGTGTAAGGTTGGTCCGGGCCGCTTCATCCCAAAATGCCGCCGAATCAAGATTGGACTAGTAACGGTAAGCATATTGAACAAAATCAACGCCCACAACCACTTTGTGTTCTACTCGTGCATAGAATCTACGCAATAGACATAGCTCATGATGCCACTGTTGGGGAACGTAGCAATAATTCAAAATTTTCCTACGTGTCACCAAGATCAATCTATGGAGTCATCTAGCAACGAGGGAGGAGTGGATCTACATACCCTTGTAGATCGCACGCGGAAGCGTTCAAGAGAACGGGGTTGATGGAGTCGTACTCGTCGTGATCCAAATCACCGATGATCCTAGCGCCGAACGGACGGCACCTCCGCGTTCAACACATGTACGGAGCAGCGACATATCCTGCTTCTTGATCCAGCAAGGGGGGAGGAGAGGTTGATGGAGATCCAGCAGCACGACAGCGTGGTGGTGGAAGTAGCGGGATTCCAACAGGGCTTCGCCAAGCGCTGCGCGAGGAGGGAGATGTGTCACGGGATGGAGAGGGAGGCGCCAGGGCTTAGGTGCGGCTGCCCTCCCTTCCCCCCACTATATATAGGGCCAAGGGAGAGGGGGGAACAGCCTTGGCCCTTCCTCCAAGGAAGGGTGCGGCCAGGGAGGAGTCCATCCTCCCCAAGGCACCTAGGAGGTGCCTTCCCCCCTTTAGGACTCTTCCTTTCCCTTATCTCTTGGCGGATGGGTCTCTTGGGGCTGGTGCCCTTGGCCCATATAGGCCAAGGCGCACACCCCTACAGCCCATGTGGCCCCCCGGGGCAGGTGGACCCCCTTGGTGGACCCCCGAACCCCTTTCGGCACTCCCGGTACAATACCGATAATGCGCGAAACTTTTCCGGCGACCAAAACAAGACTTCCCATATATAAATCTTTACCTCCGGACCATTCCAGAACTCCTCGTGACGTCCGGGATCTCATCCGAGACTCCGAACAACTTTCGGGTTACCGCATACTAATATCTCTATAATCCTAGCGTCACCGAACCTTAAGTGTGTAGACCCTACGGGTTCGGGAACCATGTAGACATGATCGAGACGTTCTCCTGATCAATAACCAACAGCGGGATCTGGATACCCATGTTGGCTCCCACATGCTCCACGATGATCTCATCGGATGAACCACGATGTCAAGGACTTAATCAATCCCGTATACAATTCCCTTTGTCTATCGGTACGATACTTGCCCGAGATTCGATCGTCGGTATCCCGATACCTCGTTCAATCTCGTTACCGGCAATCTCTTTACTCGTTCCATAACACATCATCCCGTGATCAACTTCCTTGATCACATTGTGCACATTATGATGATGTCCTCCCGAGTGGGCCCAGAGATACCTCTCCGTCACACGGAGTGACAAATCCCAGTCTCGATTCGTGCCAACCCAACAGACACTTTCGGAGATACCCGCAGTGCACCTTTATATTCACCCAGTTACGTTGTGACGGTTGGCACACCCAAAGTATTCCTACGGTATCCGGGAGTTGCACAATCTCATGGTCTAAGGAAATGATACTTGACATTAGAAAAGCTTTAGCATACGAACTACATGATCTTGTGCTAGGCTTAGGATTGGGTCGTGTCCATCACATCATTCTTCTAATGATGTGATCCCGTTATCAATGACATCCAATGTCCACGGTCAGGAAACCGTAACCATCAATTGATCAATGAGCTAGTCAACTAGAGGCTTACTAAGGACATGGTGTTGTCTATGTATCCACACATGCATCTGAGTTTCCTATCAATACAATTCTAGCATGGATAATAAACGATTATCATGAACAAGGAAATATAATAATAATCAATTTATTATTGCCTCTAGGGCATATTTCCAACAGTCTGTACATGCCAGGCTCATCAAGTCAACCTAAGTGTTTTGCATGTGTTCCGAGGCCATGTCTGTACATGCTAGGCTCGTCAACACCCGTTGTATTCGAACGTAAGAATCTATCACACCCGATCATCACGTGGTGCTTCGAAACGACGAACTTTCGCAACGGTGCACAGTTAGGGGGAACACTTTCTTGAAATTTTAATGAGGGATCATCTTATTTACTACCGTCGTTCTAAGAAAATAAGATGTATAAACATGATAAACATCACATGCAATCAAATAGTGACATGATATGGCCAATATCATATTGCTCCTTTTGATCTCCATCTTCGGGGCTCCATGATCATCATCGTCACCGGCATGACACCATGATATCCATCATCATGATCTCCATCATCGTGTCTTCATGAAGTTGTCTCGCCAACTATTACTTCTACTACTACAGCTAACGGTTAGCAATAAAGTAAAGTAATTACATGACGTTTATGTTGACACGCAGGTCATAAATAAATTAAGACAACTCCTATGGCTCCTGCCGGTTGTCATACTCATCGACATGCAAGTCGTGATTCCTATTACAAGAACATGATCAATCTCATACATCACATATCATTCATCACATTCTTCTTGGCCATATCACATCACATCGCATACCCTGCAAAAACAAGTTAGACGTCCTCTAATTGTTGTTTGCATGTTTTACGTGGCTGCTATGGGTTTCTAGCAAGAACGTTTCTTACCTATGCAATGACCACAACGTGATATGCCAATTGCTATTTACCCTTCATAAGGACCCTTTTCATCGAATCTGATCCGACTAAAGTGGGAGAGACAGACACCCGCCAGCCACCTTATGCAACTAGTGCATGTCAGTCGGTGGAACCGGTCTCACGTAAGCGTACGTGTAAGGTTGGTCCGGGCCGCTTCATCCCAAAATGCCGCCGAATCAAGATTGGACTAGTAACGGTAAGCATATTGAACAAAATCAACGCCCACAACCACTTTGTGTTCTACTCGTGCATAGAATCTACGCAATAGACATAGCTCATGATGCCACTGTTGGGGAACGTAGCAATAATTCAAAATTTTCCTACGTGTCACCAAGATCAATCTATGGAGTCATCTAGCAACGAGGGAGGAGTGGATCTACATACCCTTGTAGATCGCACGCGGAAGCGTTCAAGAGAACGGGGTTGATGGAGTCGTACTCGTCGTGATCCAAATCACCGATGATCCTAGCGCCGAACGGACGGCACCTCCGCGTTCAACACATGTACGGAGCAGCGACATATCCTGCTTCTTGATCCAGCAAGGGGGGAGGAGAGGTTGATGGAGATCCAGCAGCACGACAGCGTGGTGGTGGAAGTAGCGGGATTCCAACAGGGCTTCGCCAAGCGCTGCGCGAGGAGGGAGATGTGTCACGGGATGGAGAGGGAGGTGCCAGGGCTTAGGTGCGGCTGCCCTCCCTTCCCCCACTATATATAGGGCCAAGGGAGAGGGGGGAACAGCCTTGGCCCTTCCTCCAAGGAAGGGTGCGGCCAGGGAGGAGTCCATCCTCCCCAAGGCACCTAGGAGGTGCCTTCCCCCCTTTAGGACTCTTCCTTTCCCTTATCTCTTGGCGGATGGGTCTCTTGGGGCTGGTGCCCTTGGCCCATATAGGCCAAGGCGCACACCCCTACAGCCCATGTGGCCCCCCGGGGCAGGTGGACCCCCTTGGTGGACCCCCGAACCCCTTTCGGCACTCCCGGTACAATACCGATAATGCGCGAAACTTTTCCGGCGACCAAAACAAGACTTCCCATATATAAATCTTTAACTCCGGACCATTCCAGAACTCCTCGTGACGTCCGGGATCTCATCCGAGACTCCGAACAACTTTCGGGTTACCGCATACTAATATCTCTATAATCCTAGCGTCACCGAACCTTAAGTGTGTAGACCCTACGGGTTCGGGAACCATGTAGACATGATCGAGACGTTCTCCTGATCAATAACCAACAGCGGGATCTGGATACCCATGTTGGCTCCCACATGCTCCACGATGATCTCATCGGATGAACCACGATGTCAAGGACTTAATCAATCCCGTATACAATTCCCTTTGTCTATCGGTACGATACTTGCCCGAGATTCGATCGTCGGTATCCCGATACCTCGTTCAATCTCGTTACCGGCAAGTCTCTTTACTCGTTCCATAACACATCATCCCGTGATCAACTTCCTTGATCACATT
Organism: Triticum urartu; assembly: GCF_056163025.1. Taxonomy (NCBI): domain Eukaryota; kingdom Viridiplantae; phylum Streptophyta; class Magnoliopsida; order Poales; family Poaceae; genus Triticum; species Triticum urartu. The sequence continues at coordinate 584,936,416 of NC_141873.1, read as the reverse complement.
GTGCACATTATGATGATGTCCTACCGAGTGGGCCCAGAGATACCTCTCCGTCACACGGAGTGACAAATCCCAGTCTCGATTCGTGCCAACCCAACAGACACTTTCGGAGATACCCGCAGTGCACCTTTATATTCACCCAGTTACGTTGTGACGGTTGGCACACCCAAAGTATTCCTACGGTATCCGGGAGTTGCACAATCTCATGGTCTAAGGAAATGATACTTGACATTAGAAAAGCTTTAGCATACGAACTACATGATCTTGTGCTAGGCTTAGGATTGGGTCGTGTCCATCACATCATTCTTCTAATGATGTGATCCCGTTATCAATGACATCCAATGTCCATGGTCAGGAAACCGTAACCATCAATTGATCAATGAGCTAGTCAACTAGAGGCTTACTAAGGACATGGTGTTGTCTATGTATCCACACATGCATCTGAGTTTCCTATCAATACAATTCTAGCATGGATAATAAACGATTATCATGAACAAGGAAATATAATAATAATCAATTTATTATTGCCTCTAGGGCATATTTCCAACAGTCTGTACATGCCAGGCTCATCAAGTCAACCTAAGGGTTTTGCATGTGTTCCGAGGCCATGTCTGTACATGCTAGGCTCGTCAACACCCGTTGTATTTGAACGTAAGAATCTATCACACCCGATCATCACGTGGTGCTTCGAAACGACGAACTTTCGCAACGGTGCACAGTTAGGGGGAACACTTTCTTGAAATTTTAATGAGGGATCATCTTATTTACTACCGTCGTTCTAAGAAAATAAGATGTATAAACATGATAAACATCACATGCAATCAAATAGTGACATGATATGGCCAATATCATATTGCTCCTTTTGATCTCCATCTTCGGGGCTCCATGATCATCATCGTCACCGGCATGACACCATGATATCCATCATCATGATCTCCATCATCGTGTCTTCATGAAGTTGTCTCGCCAACTATTACTTCTACTACTACAGCTAACGGTTAGCAATAAAGTAAAGTAATTACATGACGTTTATGTTGACACGCAGGTCATAAATAAATTAAGACAACTCCTATGGCTCCTGCCGGTTGTCATACTCATCGACATGCAAGTCATGATTCCTATTACAAGAACATGATCAATCTCATACATCACATATCATTCATCACATTCTTCTTGGCCATATCACATCACATCGCATACCCTGCAAAAACAAGTTAGACGTCCTCTAATTGTTGTTTGCATGTTTTACGTGGCTGCTATGGGTTTCTAGAAAGAACGTTTCTTCCCTACGCAAAGACCACAACGTGATATGCCAATTGCTATTTACCCTTCATAAGGACCCTTTTCATCGAATCCGATCCGACTAAAGTGGGAGAGACAGACACCCGCCAGCCACCTTATGCAACTAGTGCATGTCAGTCGGTGGAACCGGTCTCACGTAAGCGTACGTGTAAGGTTGGTCCGGGCCGCTTCATCCCACAATGCCGCTGAATCAAGATTGGACTAGTAACGGTAAGCATATTGAACAAAATCAACGCCCACAACTACTTTGTGTTCTACTCGTGCATAGAATCTACGCAATAGACCTAGCTCATGATGCCACTATTGGGGAACGTAGCAATAATTCAAAATTTTCCTACGTGTCACCAAGATCAATCTATGGAGTCATCTAGCAACGAGGGAGGAGTGGATCTACATACCCTTGTAGATCGCACGAGGAAGCGTTCAAGAGAACGGGGTTGATGGAGTCGTACTCGTCGTGATCCAAATCACCGATGATCCTAGCGCCGAACGGACGGCACCTCCGCGTTCAACACACGTACGGAGCAGCGACGTCTCCTCCTTCTTGATCCAGCAAGGGGGGAGGAGAGGTTGATGGAGATCCAGCAGCACGACGGCGTGGTGGTGGAAGTAGCGGGATTCCAACAGGGCTTCGCCAAGCGCTGCGGGAGGAGGGAGATGTGTCACGGGAGGGAGAGGGAGGCGCCAGGGCTTAGGTGCGGCTGCCCTCCCTTACCCCCACTATATATAGGGCCAAGGGAGAGGGGGGGCACAGCCTTGGCCCTTCCTCCAAGGAAGGGTGCGGCCAGGGAGGAGTCCATCCTCCCCAATGCACCTAGGAGGCGCCTTCCCCCCTTTAGGACTCTTCCTTTCCCTTATCTCTTGGCGGATGGGTCTCTTGGGGCTGGTGCCCTTGGCCCATATAGGCCAAGGCGCACACCCCTACAGCCCATGTGCCCCCCCGGGGCAGGTGGACCCCCTTGGTGGACCCCCGGACCCCTTTCGGCACTCCCGGTACAATACCGGTAATGCGCGAAACTTTTCCGGCGACCAAAACAAGACTTCCCATATATAAATCTTTACCTCCGGACCATTCCAGAACTCCTCGTGACGTCCGGGATCTCATCCGGAACTCCGAACAACTTTCGGGTTACCGCATACTAATATCTCTATAACCCTAGTGTCACCGAATCTTTAGTGTGTAGACCCTACGGGTTCGGGAACCATGCAGACATGATCGAGACGTTCTCCTGATCAATAACCAACAGCGGGATCTGGATACCCATGTTGGCTCCCACATGCTCCACGATGATCTCATCGGATGAACCACGATGTCAAGGACTTAATCAATCCCGTATACAATTCCCTTTGTCTATCGGTACGATACTTGCCCGAGATTCGATCGTCGGTATCCCGATACCTTGTTCAATCTCGTTACCGGCAAGTCTCTTTACTCGTTCCGTAACACATCATCCCGTGATCAACTTCCTTGATCACATTGTGCACATTATGATGATGTCCTACCGAGTGGGCCCAGAGATACCTCTCCGTCACACGGAGTGACAAATCCCAGTCTCGGTTCCTGCCAACCCAACAGACACTTTCGGAGATACCCGTAGTGCACCTTTATAGTCACCCAGTTACGTTGTGACGTTTGGCACACCCAAAGTTTTCCTACGGTATCCGGGAGTTGCACAATCTCATGGTCTAAGGAAATGATACTTGACATTAGAAAAGCTTTAGCATACGAACTACATGATCTTGTGCTAGGCTTAGGATTGGGTCTTGTCCATCACATCATTCTTCTAATGATGTGATCCCGTTATCAATGACATCCAATGTGCATGGTCAGGAAACCGTAACCATCAATTGATCAACGAGCTAGTCAACTAGAGGCTTACTAGGGACATGGTGTTGTCTATGTATCCACACATGTATCAGAGTTTCCTATCAATACAATTCTAGCATGGATAATAAACGATTATCATGAACAAGGAAATATAATAATAATCAATTTATTTTTGCCTCTAGGGCATATTTCCAACAGCGTGAGTAGTGAAACTATTTCACATTGTTTTAAATTGAAGGCCAAACTCGTAACTCAAATACTCTTCTCTACGATCAGATCATAGAAACTTTATTTTCTTGTTACGATGATTTTTCACTTCACTCTGAAATTCTTTGAATTTTTCAAATGTTTCAGACTTATGTTTCATCTAGTAGATATACTCATATCTGCTCAAATCATCTATGAAGGTCAGAACATAATGATACTTGTCGCGAGCTTTAATATTCATCGGACCACATACATCAGTATGTATGACTTCCAACAAATCTGTTGCTCGCTCCATTGTTCCGGAGAACGGAGTCTTTAGTCATCTTGCCCATAAGGCATGGTTCGCAAGCACCAAGTGATTCATAATCAAATGATTCCAAAATCCCATCAGCATGGAGTTTCTTCATGCGCTTTACACCAATATGACCTAAACAGCAGTGCCACAAATAAGTTGCACTATCATTATTAACTTTGCATCTTTTGGTTTCAATATTATGAATATGTGTAACACTACGATCGAGATCCAACGAACTATTTTCATTGGGTGTATGACCATCGAAGGTTTTATTCATGTAAACATAACGACAATTATTCTCTAACTTTAATGAATAACCGTATTGCAATAAACATGATCAAATCATATTCATGCTCAACGCAAACACCAAATAACACTTATTTAGTTTCAACACTAATCCCGAAAGTATAGGGAGTGTGCGATGATGATCATATCAATCTTGGAACCACTTCCAACACACATCGTCACTTCACCCTTAACTAGTCTCTGTTTATTCTGCAACTCCCGTTTCGAGTTACTAATCTTAGCAACTGAACCAGTATCAAATACCGAGGGGTTGCTATAAACACTAGTAAAGTACACATCAATAATATGTATATCAAATATACTTATGTTCACTTTGCCATCCTTCTTATCCGCCAATCACTTGGGGTAGTTCCGCTTCCAGTGACCAGTCCCTTTGGAGTAGAAGCACTTAGTCTCAGGCTTAGGACCAGACTTGGGCTTCTTCACTTGAGCAGCAACTTGCTTGCTATTTTTCTTGAAGTTCCCCTTTTTTCCTTTTGCCCTTTTCTTGAAACTAGTGATCTTGTCAACCATCAACACTTGATGCTCTTTCTTGATTTCTACCTTCATCGATTTCATCATCATGAAAAGCTCGGGAGTCGTTTTCGTCATCCCTTGCATACTATAGTTCATCATGAAGTTCTACTAACTTGCTGATGGTTACTAGAGAATTCTGTCAATCACTATCTTATCTGGAAGATTAACTCCCACTTGATTCAAGCGATTGTAGTACCCAGACAATCTGAGCACATGCTCACTAGTTGAGCGATTCTCCTCCATCTTTTAGCTATAGAACTTGTTGGAGACTTCATATCTCTCAACTCGGGTATTTGCTTGAAATATTAACTTCAATTCCTGGAACATCTCATATGGTCAATGACGTTCAAAACGTCTTTGAAGTCCCGATTCTAAGCCGTTTAAGCATGGTGCACTAAACTATCAAGTAGTAATCATATTTAGCTAGCCAAACGTTCATAACGTCTGCATCTGCTCCTGCAATAGGTCTGTCACCTAGTGGTGCATCAAGGACATAATTCTTCTGTGTAGCAATGAGGATAAACCTCAGATCACGGATCTAATCCACATCATTGCTACTAACATCTTTCAACATAATTTTCTCTAGGAACATATCAAAATAAACACAGGGAAGCAACAACGCGAGCTATCGATCTACAACTTGATTTGCAAAATACTACCAGGACTAAGTTCATGATAAATTTAAGTTCAATTAATCATATTACTAAAGAACTCCCACTTAGATAGACATCCCTCTAATCCTCTAAGTGATCACGTGATCCAAATCAACTAAACCATGTCCGATCATCACGTGAGATGGAGTTGTTTCATTGGTGAACATCACTATGTTGATCATATCTACTATATGATTCACGCTCGACCTTTCGGTCTCCGTGTTCTGAGGTCATATCTGTATATGCTTGTCTCGTCAAGTATAACCTGAGTATTCCACGTGTGCAACTGTTTTGCACCCGTTGTATTTGAACGTAGAGCCTATCACACCCGATCATCACGTGGTGTCTCAGCACGAAGAACTTTCGCAACGGTGCATACTCAGGGAGAACACTTCTTGATAATTAGTGAGAGATCATCTTAAAATGCTACCGTCAAACTAAGCAAAAATAAGATGTATAAAAGATAAACATCATATGCAATCAAAATATGTGACATGATATGGCCATCATCATCTTGCTTCTTCGATCTCCATCTCCAAAGTACTGTCATGATCTATATCGTCATCGGCATGACACCATGATCTCCATCATCTTGATCTATATCAATGTGTCGTCACGTGGTCGTCTCGCCAACAATTGCTCTTGCAACTATTGCTATCGCATGGCGATAAAGTAAAGCAATTATTGGACGCTTGCATCTTATGCAATAGAGAGATAACCATAAGGATTTTGCCAGTTGCTGATAACTTCAACAAAACATGATTATCTCATACAACAACTTATATCTCATCATGTCTTGACCATATCACATCACAACATGCCCTGCAAAAACAAGTTAGACGTCCTCTACTTTGTTGTTGCAAGTTTTACGTGGCTGCTACGGGCTTAGCAAGAACCGTTCTTACCTACGCATCAAAAACCACAACGATAGTTTGTTAAGTTGGTGCTGTTTTAACCTTCGCAAGGAATGGGCGTAGCCACACTCTGTTCAACTAAAGTTGGAGAAACTGACACCCGCCAGCCACCTGTGTGCAAAGCACGTCGGTAGAACCAGTCTCGCGTAAGCGTACGCGTAATGTCGGTCCGGGCCGCTTCATCCAACAATACCGCTGAACCAAAGTATGACATGCTGGTAAGCAGTATGCCTTATATCGCCCACAACTCACTTGTGTTCTACTCGTGCATATAACATCAACACATAAAACCTAGGCTCTGATACCACTGATGGGGAACGTAGTAATTTCAAAAAAATTCCTACGCACACGCAAGATCATGGTGATGCATAGCAACGAGATGGGAGAGTGTTGTCTACGTACCCTCGTAGACCGAAGCGGAAGCGTTGATGCAACGTAGAGCAAGTAGTCGTACGTCTTCCTGGTCCAACCGATCCAAGCACCATTACACCGGTACCTCCGAGTTCTTGGCACACGTTCAGCTCGATGACGCTCCCCGGGCTCCGATCCAGCAAAGCTTCGGGGAGGAGTTCCATCAGCACGACGGCGTGGTGACGGTCTTGATGTTCAACCGTCGCAGGGCTTCGCCTAAGCACTGCTACAATATGACCGAGGTGGAATATGGTGGAGGGGGGCACCGCACACGGCTAAGGAACGATCACGAAGATCAACTTGTGTGTCTATGGGGTGCCCCCTGCCCCCGTATATAAAGGAGTGGAGGAGGGGAGGGCCGGCCCTCTCTATGGTGCGTCCTAGGGGAGTCCTACTCCTATCGGGAGTAGGATTCCCCCTTTCCTAGTCCAACTAGGTGTCCTTCCATGTAGTCGGAGTAGGAGACAAGGAAGGGGAAGGGAGAAGGGAAGGAAGGAGGGGGCGCAGCCCCTCCCCCTAGTCCAATTCGGACTAGGCCTTGGGGGGGGGGGCGCGGCCTGCCCTAGGCAGCCCCTATCTCTTTCCCGTATGGCCCAATAAGGCCCAATACTTCTCCCCCCGTATTCCCGTAACTCCCTGGTACTCCGAAAAATATCCGAATCACTCGGAACCTTTCCGATGTCCAAATATAGTCGTCCAATATATCGATCTTTACATCTCGAGCATTTTGAGACTCCTCGTCATGTCCCCGATCTCATCCGGGACTCCGAACTCCTTCGGTACATCAAAACTCATAAACTCATAATATAACTGTCATCGAAACCTTAAGCGTGCGGACCCTACGGTTTGAGAACAATGTAGACATGACCGAGACATGTCTCCAGTCAATAACCAATAGCGGGACCTGGATGCCCATATTGGCTCCTACATATTCTACGAAGATCTTTATCGGTCAGACCGCATAACAACATACGTTGTTCCCTTTGTCATCGGTATGTTACTTGCCTGAGATTCGATCGTCGGTATCCAATACCTAGTTCAATCTCGTTAACGGCAAGTCTCTTTACTCGTTCCGTAATACATCATCCCGCAACTAACTCATTAGTGGCAATGCTTGCAAGGCTTAAGTGATGTGCATTACCGAGAGGGCCCAGAGATACCTATCCGACATTCAGAGTGACAAATCCTAATCTCGAAATACGCCAACCAAACATGTACCTTTGGAGACACCTGTAGAGCTCCTTTATAATCACCCAGTTACGTTGTGACGTTTGGTAGAACACAAAGTGTTCCTCCGGCAAACGGGAGTTGCATAATCTCATAGTCATAGGAACATGTATAAGTCATGAAGAAAGCAATAGCAACATACTTAACGATCGGGTGCTAAGCTAATGGAATGGGTCATGTCAATCAGATCATTCAACTAATGATGTGATCCCGTTAATCAAATAACAACTCTTTGTCCATGGTTAGGAAACATAACCATCTTTGATTAACGAGCTAGTCAAGTAGAGGCATACTAGTGACACTCTGTTTGTCTATGTATTCGCACATGTATTATGTTTCCGGTTAATACAATTCTAGCATGAATAATAAACATTTATCATGAAATAAGGAAATAAGTAATAACTTTATTATTGCCTCTAGGGCATATTTCCTTCACAGGGGCCGAGGGGTTTCTGATCTTGGATGTTCCGATTCTGGTATGTTGCCCGATGAGTCTGGCCGCTGCCTGACTCTAGGTTCAGGGTTTTGATGATGTCCTCCGGTAAATGGGTATCCAGCTCGGAGAGCTCTGGAATTCAGACATAGTTAGTCTTCAATATAGAGGGAGAATCGCTGCATTGTTCCTCCACCACCGCAACATGATGGGTGACTGGTGGAGAGTTAATCTCCCTTCGATCGGGTTTAAGCTCAATCCGATCATAGTCCGTAGCGACTCCCAAGGCGGCTATGCGATCCAAGAGTTCATTTAGGGAGGAGAGCTCCATTGGATCCATCTGCTCGGCGAATTCCGAGCCGATGTGGTGGATGTTCTTGATGACCCGAGAAGTCATCGTTGGTGCAGCGGCCGAACAGGCGGTCATGACGAAACTCCCTAGCTGGAGAGTTTGGCCGACAGCCAGAGCTCCCCCAGCGGTAATGTTGTTTTTGACAACGAGATGAGGCATCCTTCCTTACAGAGACGTCACAGTGGAACTCTCAATGCAAGCACCAATGTCGGTGTCAAAACCGGCAGATCTCGGGTAGGGGCTCCCGAACTATGCGTCTAAGGCAGATGGTAACAGGAGGCAAGGGACACGATGTTTTACCCATGTTCGGGCCCTCTTGATGGAGGTAAAACCCTACGCCCTGCTTGATTTATTCTTGATGATATGAGTATTACAAGAGTTGATCTACCACGAGATCGGAGAGGCTAAACCCTAGAAGCTAGCCTATGGTATGATTGTATGTTGTCCTACGGACCAAAACCCTCCAGTTTATATAGACATCGGAGGGGGCTAGCACTAGTGCAGAACCGGGTAATAGCACCGGTTCGTAAGGGCCTTTAGTGCCGGTTATGGAACCGGCACTAGGGTGTGGGCACTAAAGCCCCCCCCTTTAGTACCAGTTCGGCACGAACCGGCGCTAAAGTGCCACCACGTGGCGTGAGCTCGCGCCCCGGTATGGTGGACCTATAGTACCGGTTGGTGTTACCAACCGGTACTAAAGGTTTTTTTTTATTTTTTTTGAAATTTTTTTTTGATTTTTTTTTTAGTTTTCTGAATTATTTGATGATTTAGTCTCTAATCACCTCTCTTAACTGCTCAAGTGTGGATCACTCATTCCAAATCATCTAACTTCCCGACCGGTCACCCATCCCTCTCACTACTCCTGCCCGAGCACGCTTAACTTTCAGGTTCTATTCTCCTTCGTTTCCGAGTCTACACTTGTTGTTTTCCTGACAATAGTAAGATGTCAATCCTATTAACCCTCAGGAGTTTAGCTTGAGCATGAAGTCACACATTTCACCGTTTGAGTTTGAAACTATTATTCTAAAAAACAGTAATTATTTAGTAACGCTAATATTTCTTGAATAAGTTTGACCATAGTTTGACCACAGTTTGACCATAGTTTGACCAGATTTGACCAAAATTCAAAAAATTGAAATAATTATTTAGTAACACTAATATTCTTGAATAATTATGTAGTAACACTAATATTTCTTGAATAAGTAGTTTGACCATAGTTTGACCACAGTTTGACCAGATTTGAACAAATTCAAAAAAACTGAGATACTTATTTAGTAACACTAATATTATTTCGTAATTATTTAGTAACACTCTATATTTCTTGAATCAGTTGTTTGACCGGTTTGACAAGATTTAACCAAAATTCAAAAAAACATAAATTAGAGCATATCTTTTTTTCCTTTTACAATTTGTCATTTCAAAAATTGTCCTAAACCCTAAACGCGGGACTTAAAACGTCGGAAACTCTATGCTAAACAGTAAAAACTAAGGGTTTAGACCATAAAACCTAACCCTAAACGCTGAAATCTAAACCCTTGCACTAAACGCTAAAAACGTCCAAAAAAACGTCTAAAACGCCCAAAAACTCTATTTTCCCTTTGGAATTTTGTGATTTAAAAAAATTGTCGAAACGGAAAACTGGATCAATCTTTTTGTTCTGCAAATTTTGATATAGTATATGTATTTTTCTGAATTAGGATGATTTAGTTATGATTTTTTCATGTTTGAAAATTGCCCTATAGTCCCGGTTTGTGTCTCCAACCGGTACTATAGGTCAGACCCCTTTAGTACCGGTTCGTGGCACGAACCGGTACTAAAGGTTGGACCTTTAGTACCGGTTCTTGCCACGAACCGGTACTAAAGGTGATCGTGGGGCCCCGGCCTGACGCCAGCCTGCCACCACCCCTTTAGTACCGGTTCGTGCCACGAACCGGTACTAAAGGTTCAACACGAATCGACATTAATGCAAATCCGTTCAAACCGGCACTAATGGTACCATTAGTACTGGGCCAAAATCAAACCGGCACTAATGTGCTTCACGTTCAAACCGGCGATAATGTAGCATGTAATCATATTAAGCGATGCATAACGTAAGTAGACACGGAAGAGTGCGACCTCTCTTGCGGACCCGTGTAGTCCTCAAGGTCATCTTCTCAGTTGATGATGGTAATGTAGTTGTCATGGCTGCCGGCGGCGGGGAAGAAGATCTGAGACGGCGATAGACAGTCTGGAGAGCGGATCCCTGCTGTGGTGAACCCTTCCGTTGTTGGAGTAGCTGAGCTGGGCTGGAACACAGCACCGCAGGAGCAGGACAAACCACACAAGGTTTTCTTTGACACATATCTGTAATGGAAGTAATTGTGTAAGGGCTTGTTTGAATTTGAGGATTCTAACAATGCAGGGATAGGAAATAGACAGAAATACAATAGGAATGCACGTGCAAAACAGAGAATTGAAAAACACAGGATTTTTGCCAATCTGGGTGTTTGGTTCACAAGAATTGGAAGATCACATGATGCAAAGAAGCATGGTGAGATTAAGTCAAACCACAAGAAGTGTACAACCTCTTTGGCGAAGCCATGTCGATCTCAGCGTGATTGGGTTGGCCGATGAGGATGCTCCGGCTGACTTGGCTGTCGGAGGAGGGGAAGAAGATCTTAGGCGTCTGGAGATGGAGCCCGAGGTACTGCTCTGCTGTGATGGAGGGTTTCGTCGTTGGAGCAGCTCCGGTGAGTTGTACGACGCCGAGGCTGAACCAGGACAAGAGAGACAATGTTAACCTGAGTGGAATTCTAATAGCATCTCCAATAGATGACATAAAATACATAACCACAAACTGCTAGATGTATACATCAGCCGCCCATCTCTGAACTTAACTGTCAAAACTAAATTTAACTGTCGAAACTGAACTTACCTGTCGAAACTAAATTTTTCTGTCGAAACTAAATTTTACTATCGAAACTAAATGCACTAGAGGTGAGGCTACAAGTCAGTCGACTGACTTTTTCATCTCTGGTCAGTCGATTTTGCAGCCGTTGGATACGAAATCAAGTGCCTGCAGTTCATCTTCAACCTCCACCCCCCTGAGCCGCCAGCCACCACCGACCAAACAGCCGCCCCGAAAACACTCCCCACCGCCGGTCCGCCACCGCCCCGACCATCCCTGTAGCCCCCCATCCCTGCATAAGTTTGGGCATTTCGCGTGTCAGGATTTCACAGGAGGTGGGAGTTTTCGCGCGTGTTGTAATTTTGGAATAGCAAGGCGCGGGTTGAGATGGAGGGAGTTGTCGGAGCACAACGAGACAAAGATATATCTTTTTGTTCTGCAAATTTTGATATATTATATGTATTTTTTTGAATTAGGATGATTTAGTTATGATTTTTTCAAGTTTGAAAATTGCCCTATAGTCCCGGTTTGTGTCTCCAACCGGTACTATAGGTCAGACCCCTTTAGTACCGGTTCGTGGCACGAATCGGTACTAAAGGTTAGACCTTTAGTACCGGTACTTGCCATGAACCGGTACTAAAGGTGATCGTGGGGCCCCGGCCTGGCGCCAGCCTGCCACCACCCCTTTAGTACCGGTTCGTGCCATGAACCGGTACTAAAGGTTCAACAGGAACCGGCATTAATGAAAATCCATTCGAACCGGCACTAATGGTAACATTAGTACCGGGCCAAAATCAAACCGGCACCAATGTGCTTCACGTTTGACCCTTTTTCTACCAGTGTAGGGTTACACAAGGTCGGTTACAAAGGAGGATATATACATATCCGTATTGCCTAGCTTGCCCTCCACGCCAAGTAGAGTCGCATTCAGACACGAGACGAAGTCTTCAATCTTGTATCTTCATAGTCCAACAGTCCGGCCAAAGGATATAATCCGGCTGTCCGGATACCCCCTAATCCAGGACTCCCTCAATAGGAATAAAACATAGTGGGATTATGCAAGGAGTGCATGCACAAATCCGGAGTGAAGGTAGCAAACTGTGGATAGACCCAAAACCAATGATACCAGACAGATAATAGCTTTAGTTAAAAAATACAGATAATGGCTCCTTCAATGTTTGTTTGCACCCAACATGAAACTCATAGTAGACACCCGAGATTAACCATATAGTAGACATATAGTACTGATTGCTGCCCCAATATGTACCCCACAACCATTTAAAAAATCAAGTTTCAGCATAAGTTTGGACCTGAGTCGGAGTCTAATAGGTGAACAAGGCGATAATGTAGCATGTAATCATATTAAGCGATGCATAACGTAAGCAGACACGGAAGAGTGCGACCTCTCTTGCGGACCCGTGTAGTCCTGAAGGTCATCTTCTCAGTTGATGATGGTAATGCAGTTGTCATGGCTGCCGGCGGGGGGGAAGAAGATCTGAGGCGGCGATAGACAGTCTGGAGAGCGGATCCCTGCTGTGGTGAACCCTTCCATCGTTGGAGTAGCTGAGCTGGGGTGGAACACAGCACCGCATGAGCAGGACAAACCACACAAGGTTTTCTTTGACACATATCTGTAACGGAAGTAATTGTGTAAGGGCTTGTTTGAATTTGAGGATTCTAACAATGCAGGGATAGGAAATAGACAGGAATACGATAGGAATGCACGTGCAAAACAGAGAATTGAAAAACACAAGATTTTTGCCAATCTGGGTGTTTGGTTCACAAGAATTGGAAGATCACATGATGCAAAGAAGCATGGTGAGATTAAGTCAAACCACAAGAAGTGTACAACCTCTTTGGCCAAGCCATGTCGATCTCAACGTGATTGGGTTGGCCGATGAGGATGCTCCGGCAGACTTGGCTGTCGGAGGAGGGGAAGAAGATCTTAGGCGTCTTGAGATGGAGCCCGAGGTACTGCTCCGCTGTGATGGAGGGTTTCGTCGTTGGAGCAGCTCCGATGAGTTGTACGACGCCGAGGCTGAACCAGGACAAGAGAGACAACGTTAACCTGAGTGGAATTCTAATAGCATCTCCAATAGATGACATAAAATACATAACCACAAACTGCTAGATGTATACATCAGCCGCTCATCTCTGAACTTAACTGTCAAAACTAAATTTAACTGTCGAAACTGAACTTACCTGTCGAAACTGAATTTTGCTGTCGAAACTGAACGCACTAGAGGTGAGGCTACAAGTCAGTCGACTGACTTTTTCATCTCTGGTCAGTCGATTTTGCAGCCGTTGGATACGAAATCAAGTGCCTGCAGCTCATCTTCAACCTCCACCCCCCTGAGCCGCCAGCCACCACCGACCAAACAGCCGCCCTGAAAACACTCCCCACCGCCGGTCTGCCACCGCCCCAACCATCCCTGTAGCCCCCCATCCCTGCATAAGTTCGGGCATTTGGCGTGTCAGGATTTCACAGGAGGTGGGAGTTTTCGCGCGTGTTGTAATTTTGGAATAGCAAGGCGCGGGTTGAGATGGAGGGAGTTGTCAGAGCACAACGAGACAAAGATATATCTTTTTGTTCTGCAAATTTTGATATATTATATGTATTTTTCTGAATTAGGATGATTTAGTTATGATTTTTTCAAGTTTGAAAATTGCCCTATAGTCCCGGTTTGTGTCTCCAACTGGTACTATAGGTCAGACCCCTTTAGTACAAGGAGAAAACGGTGAGGACTGGGTGTCTTGGACTAAGTGTCCTTGACTGGGTGTTCGGGACTGTGTGTCCTTTGGTTTAAATACCTAGCCGCTCCAACCAGACGTACAGTTGTCACAGCAATTGGAACTGGTCCAACAAATCATTGAATTCAACGTTTCACCGGTTTCATCTTCACTTCCCTTCAACTTACTGTTATTCATTGTGAAGCCATTGCATGCTTGCTCTATCTTTTGTCTTCACAACATAACTGTATGATTTGATTGGCTTCATAACTTCTTCCTACCTGATCCTTATTACACTGAAGCTTTTGTCACTGCGCTTTCACTTTATTGAATACTTGACCATGGCTTGCCTAGTGTAATCTAACTTCCGCTGTATAGTAATAGGCATAATCTTCACTGTTTGTCTTCATAACTCTCACGTTTTGAAGACTTCCATAAAAATCGCCTATTCACCCCCCCTCTAGTCGATATAACGCACTTTCAATTGGTATCAGAGCAAGGTGCTCCCTTGTTCTGTGTGATTCGGTTTAACCACCTGGAGTTTTAGTTATGTCGACTGCAGGGATAATCAAAGTCTCCGCTGCTTGCCCCGTCTTCGATGGAACTGAATATCCCTACTGGAAGAATAAGATGCGCATGCATCTTGAAGCCATTGACATCGACCTATGGTATGTCGTCGAGAACGGCGTTCCCAAGGCTGGAGAAGGTGTCACTGCTGCTGATGTCAAGAAGTTCGCTCAACTGGACTCCACTGCCAAGAATATAATATGTGGTCATCTGACCAAAGGACAGTATGGCCGTGTGAGTGCTTTGAAGACATCCAAGCTAGTCTGGCACTGGCTCTCAAAGGTCAATGAAGGCATCTCAACCCAGAGAGATCAAAGAATCAGTGTTCTTCGCAACCTCTTCAACCGCTTCAAGCGAAATGACAATGAGAATGTCCAGCACACATTTGACCGGCTCACTGACATCAGAAATGAGCTTCAAGCCCTCGGCGCCACTGAGATCACCAAACATGAAATCGTCAAGACGCTGCTGAGATCACTTGATAGTTCGTTTGACATCCTGGCCCTGATGATTCAAGAATGTCCTGATTTCAAGACACTCGATCCGTCTGACATACTTGAGAGGCTCAACACACATGAGTTTCAGCTTTCTGAGAAAAGAGATATCTACGGCCCAAACTATGGGCGAACTCGTGCCTTGAAGGCAAAAGCTGTATCCTCATTTGAAGAAGAATCTGACTGCAGTTCTGATGATCCTGAAGACATTGGAAGAGAACTTGCAATGCTAGTGAAGAAGTTCCAAAAATTCACTAAGAAGAAAGGCTTCAGGAAATCTTCACGATCAAGCTCAAGGAATGATGAAGCTTCTGCTCATGACTACAAGAAGAAAACATGTCACAAGTGCAAGAAAACTGGACACTTCATCTTTGAGTGTCCACAGTGGGACAATGAGAACAGAAGGAAGAAGAAGAGCAAGGAATATGATTCTGACGACAAGAAGAAGAAGAAATACTCAAAGTCTTCTTCCAAAACTTCATCAAGGTCTTCATCACACAAGAAGAGCTCATCTGGCAAGGCACGTGCGTTTGTTGGAAAGGAGATGGATTCAGAGGAGGAGTCCGCATCTGAGGAGGCAGAGGTGGAGTCTGAGGAGGAGTCTGATTCTGGCATTGCGAGTCTGGCTACAGCATACGTCGCCAAGTCCATCTTCAATACTGAAGACAATGACTGCATCACCGACACCGACGCAAATGACAAGAACGACTCCACTCCTACCTACTGCTTCATGGCACGCGGTGCCAAGGTAAACACATGCACAACTTGCTATGAAACATCTAGTGACGATGACTTTGAATGTGATTCAAAACCTAGCTACAAAACACTTGCTAAAATTGCAACTGAACAACAAAAAGCTATGGAACATATTCAAAAATTGTTAGACAGAAGCGATGATCTGTTGGGTGCTGAAATGACTCGATCTGAATCCTTAATTGAAGACATAAAAAACCTTCACATTAAGTATCAGGAACTTGAAGATCGTCATGATACTCTCTCAACAACTCATGAAAAGCTTTCCTATGATTATCTTCAAAGGAAGCAAGAACTTGAGAAATTGAGGGTGGCTCATGAAGATCTTCAAAAGGAAAACGAGTCACTTCGCGCTGAACACATCAGTCCCGCTCAGGAAGGATTTGAACCACCATGTCTTAAATGCATTGAGCGTGATAATGCTGCTTCTGTTGCTGAATGTTCCACTGCTACTACTGTTTCAATATCTTCAACTGTTGATGTGGTAACTAACCCCTCTGCTGAGGATACCACTGCTATTGCTGATGAGAATGCTAGGTTGAAGACATTGCTTGAAACAGGGATGTACAAAAGTCTTCAAGGGCATCAGACATTATGTGATGTCCTCAAAAAGCAGATCCTGAATCGTAACCCTAGGAAAGAGGGTGTTGGATTTATGAGGAAAATCAATACAGATGGCTCTTACTGGAAACCTGAGCAGTACCCCAAAACTACATGGGTTGCTGCAAAGGAACTTTCAGCAGATCCATCCAATTTATCTGGCTTCACTTGTGCTAACCCTATTATCATTGATGAATCCTTTGATGCAAACTATAAACTGTTTAAGAATCAGAATGGTGAAGTGTTTGCCAGGTACATTGGTACTAACTGCAGGAATGGACCGCCTATGAAAAAGATCTGGGTTCTAAAAAAATGTCTGGAAAATCTTCCTGTGAATGTCTTCATGACACCTCACTTGAAGAAGACAAACCTCAGACCAAAGGCTTCATACGGTCCAAAGGCTTCATATGAACAGAGGACTCACCTGAGTCGCACTAACGCTAATGTTTTGCAGGCAAACCATACTCAGGCATACGAATATCAGAGTGGTTCTTCGAACCGTCATGTTCATATGACCAAAAATTATTCTGCTTATTCTTATGAGTATTATTGTCCACCTGCTAGACTATTTGCTAAGGCTTCAAAGCCAAAATTCTCAGATGCTGCATTTAGACTTATTGCTTCTAAGCCACCCTTGATGTGGGTGGTTAAGAAAGCTTGACTCTCTTTTGCAGGGAAAGTTCTCCAGCGGAAAAACAAAATCTTCTGATGCTATTGCTGGGGACCTTAAAAATCTTGTAGGGCGCAAGATAAAATGTCCAAATGGCATCATTATGTACTTCGTTCCTGAATCGCATGCTACTCTCCCTATTAATCCTAATATGGATTTAAGTTTTCATAATCCACTGGTTCGTCAAATGTTTATGCTTCACAATACCCTTCGTGAAGCCTATCCCCCTAACTGCACTGTAGGGTACGACACCAGTGACTTCAAAGTCTTCAGAATGGATTATTGACAGTGGGTGTACAAATCACATGACTGGCAAAAGAAGCCTTCTCATGGACTCAACTTTACGTCCATCTGACAAGAGCCACATTACTTTCGCTGACACTGGTAAAAGTAAGGTATTGGGTCTAGGTAGAGTTGCAATCTCAAAGGATCAACACATGGATAAAGTCATGCTTGTTGAATCCCTTGGCTTCAACTTAATGTCTGTCTCAATGCTTTGCGATTTGAATATGATTGTAATGTTTGGCAAATATCGTTGCCTGGTGCTAATGGAATCTGACAAATCTCTAGTGTTTGAAGGGTATCGGAAGGGTGATTTGTACGTGGTAGATTTCTCAGCAGGACCACAACTTGCAGTATGTCTTCTTGCAAAAGCTTCAGAATGCTGGCTTTGGCATCGAAGGCTTGGGCATGCTGGCATGAGGAACCTCCACACCCTTGCGAAGAAAAAGCATGTCATAGGCATCGAAGGCGTCAAGTTCCAGAAAGATCACTTATGCGGTGCCTGTGAAGCAGGGAAGATGACAAGGGCAAAACATCCTTCGAAGACAATCATGACCACTACTCAACCCTTCGAACTGCTTCACATGGATCTTTTCGGTCCCACTCACTACTCAACTTTTACTACTTCTGCATGCCTCTATGGCTTCGTAATTGTTGATGATTATTCTAGATATACTTGGGTGCACATAATCCTTTACAAGACTGAAGTGCAGGATGTCTTCAGACGCTTCGCAAATCGAGCTATGAACAATTTTGGCGCCAAGATAAAGCACATCAGAAGTGATAATGGCACTGAATTCAAGAACACTGGCCTTGATACATATCTGGATACCTTGGGGATCACGCATGAATTCTCAGCTCCATACACGCCACAGCAGAATGGCGTCATCGAACGCAAGAACAGAACACTTATTGAGATGGCCAGAACAATGCTAGATGAATACAAGACTCCAAGAAAATTCTGGACTGAAGCCATTGATACTGCTTGCCATACAATCAATCGTGTTTATCTTCACAAGCTTCTGAACAAGACATCTTATGAACTCCTAACTGGCAAGAAGCCAAATGTCAGTTATTTCAGAGTATTTGGCGCAAAATGCTGGATCAAGGACCCACACCACACCTCAAAGTTTGCACCAAAAGCACATGAAGGCTTCATGCTTGGATATGGAAAGGATTCGCACTCCTACAGAGTCTTCAATCTCTTCCACTACAAAGTGGTTGAAACAGTGGATGTGCGATTTGATGAAACCAATGGATCACAAAGAGAGCAATTGCCAAATATGCTAGATGAAGTTCCAGCAAATGAATCAATCAAGCTTATGGGAACTGGAGAAATTGTACCTTCTGACGCTCAACCTGAAGAAGAACTTATCATCTCAGCACCTGATCCACATGAAGACAATGCTCAGCCTGAAGATATACCTTTAAATGACCACATAGATCAGCAAGAGCAAAGTCTTCGCCCCACACACCCTCGTGTTGCAAATGAAGTACAAATTGACAAAATACTGGACAGCATCAATGCACCTGGTCCACTCACTCGTTCAAGGGCAACTCAGCTAACGAACTTCTGTGGGCATTTCGCATTCGTCTCAATATCAGATCCCAAGAAAGTTGAAGAAGCCTTCATGGAACCTGAATGGATTCAAGCTATGCAAGAAGAGCTTCAACAGTTTGAGCTGAATAATGTATGGGAACTGGTTAAGCGTCCTGATCCACGGAAACACAACATAATAGGCACCAAATGGATATACCGCAACAAGCAAGATGAGCATGGTCAAGTTGTCAGAAACAAAGCTCGTCTAGTTGCTCAAGGATATACTCAAGTGGAGGGCATTGACTTCGATGAAACATTTGCTCCTGTGGCTAGGCTTGAAGCCATACGCATACTGCTGGCCTATGCAAATCATCATAACATACTTCTCTATCAGATGGATGTGAAAAGTGCCTTTCTCAATGGCAAGATTGAAGAAGAAGTATATGTTGCACAACCACCTGGCTTTGAAAATCCAAAACATCCTGATATGGTATACAAGCTCAACAAGGCACTGTATGGCCTCAAACAAGCCCCCAGGGCCTGGTATTACACTCAAGTACTTTCTGAAGAGCAAAGGCTTCATACCTGGTTCCCTGGATCCCACTCTTTTCACGAAGACATATGATGGTGAACTGTTTGTGTGCCAAATATATGTGGATGACATTATCTTCGGCTGCACCAATCAGAAGTATAGTGAAGAGTTTGGATACATGATGCAAGAGCAATATCAGATGTCCATGATGGGGGAGCTGAAGTTCTTTCTCGGTCTTCAAATACGGCAACATCGCAACGGCATCTTCATATCATAAGAGAAATATCTTAAAGAGTGCCTGAAGAAGTTCGGTATGCAAGACTGCAAAGGCTTCACAACACCAATGCCAGCCAAGCATCATCTGGGTCCCGACGACAATGGTAAAGAGTTCGATCAAAAGGTATACCGCTCCATGATTGGGTCTTTGCTTTATTTATGTGCATCTAGGCCAGATATCATGCTTAGTGTTTGCATGTGTGCTCGATTTCAAGCGACACCAAAGGAGTCGCATCACTTAGCTGTGAAGCGAATTCTTCGATATTTGGCTCACACCCCAACTCTAGGATTATGGTATCCAAAGGGCCCAGAGTTTGATTTAGTTGGATTTTCGGATGCTGATTATGCTGGTGACAAAGTTGATCGCAAATCTACATCAGGCACATGTCACTTTCTGGGACGATCACTTGTATGTTGGTCTTCAAAGAAGCAGAACTGTGTATCACTCTCCACTGCTGAATCTGAATACATTGCTGCTGGATCTTGCTGCGCTCAGCTTCTGTGGATGAAGCAAACACTCAAGGATTACGGCATTCATCTGAAGCAAGTGCCACTTTACTGCGACAACGAAAGCGCCATCAAGACTGCCAACAACCCAGTTCAGCACTCGAAGACAAAGCACATTGAAATTCGTCATCACTTTCTCAGAGATCATGTTGTGAAGGAAGACATTGATATCATACACGTCAATATTGAAGAGCAATTGGCAGATATCTTCACCAAGCCCTTGGATGAGAAGAGATTTTGCAAGTTACGGTGTGAGCTAAATATCTTGGAATCCTCAAATGTCCTGTGATCATGCACACATCCTAACACTTATGCATATTGATGACTTAGATGTGCAACACACGAAGTAGCGTATATCTTCAAACAATGAAGACATACATTCTAAGTGTGAATACATTAATATGGAATTTGACTTCGGAGCGCCACGACAATTGTGCGCCGTGTCTGGGTCTAATACTTCCTATACGGTGGGTAACGCCACCACCAAAAATTCCATTTTGAAGTGTTTCTCTCATGGCGTTACCTCTCAATGTCTTCACAATTGGTTTGGTTTCATTCTCAATATGTCTTCATGATTATCTTCACTGCGTTGATTATATGGATATATATGTACTGATGTTCTGTCCTCTACAGCATTCACTTATAGCTATGTCTTCTTGGTTGAATCTTTTTGAACTAAGTGAATGTGATCGGACCCTAACCTCTCTATGCTTTCTATCTCAAACTCTATCTCTCCAAGTCATATGCATTCTATTGAAACTGTCGAATGTCTTCACTGTGTCCTTGTCAGCCGAAGACATTGAGACAGCCATAAAAGTCCGTTTTTAATGCTCATTTCTCCACATAAATCCGGAGAAGAAGGAAGGACCGCCCGACAATTTAGGCGTGCGTGGGACATGGAACAAATCCCAATCTTCCTCTAACTGGCCACGCGTGCCTCAAATGCGAACCGCCAGGGGTACCTGCGTAATAGCGCAGTGCCGCCTCTATCCCTATAAATACACGATTCACTGCGGTCATTATCTCCTTCTTCCACCCTCGCACGAACCCTAGCGACACTGCTAGCACTCGACGACGCCGGCGACGAAGCGCTTCACTGCCGCAACCTCTCCGACGCCGTTTTCACGCCGACTGCGGACATCGCTCTTTCCGCCGTCGCCGTAGGTGTCTTCCGTTGCCAAGTTAGGGCACGGAGGATCGAACTGCTCGGCCTCAACTCTCACTTCGTCTAGCAGTTCCAAGTGTGGTAAATAAAACCTCTTTTTACAGCTTCTTTTGATCCTACAGTTCAGTCACTTTCAGCCATAAGAAGTTTCTCTTCACACCAGTTAAATCTCTCGCTGCATCTCATAACATGCCTAGTATATTCACTTGTGCTTCATAAAGTAGTTAGATTCCTCACTTGTACTGATCTATGGGTTCGTACAAATCTGGAACCAACTTCTTATCTACAAGTGAATGTCTTCGCATAATGAGGTCAATGTCTTCTAAACCAATTTATCTTCAAAATCTTCTGAGAATGCATATGACCTCTTCCCCTTCCCTCGCACCTTAATGCTGTCACAGGTACATGTCCGTGGGAGAATCCTTTGGTTCTCATAGTCTGCATTCATTTGCAGAGTACTTGCAGCATCACATCAACTCGCCCGAAGCCAGTTCTTGCAAAAGCAAGCCTTTGAAGCCTTTGAACATCTTGAAGCCTTCCAAGTTATTCATGGCTTCAGAAACAGCAGCAAGGAAGGGAGGAAGACAGCGACGTGGTGAAACATCCAATGATCTGCCTGATGAATTGGCAGAGATGTACAAAACTGATCCTGAAGAAAGCTATGGTCAGCGCAAGACACGAATCCAATGGATTCGAAGATATTGGGCAGAGCAATGGTTCCACTACCGCTTCGTCACCCAGGAATATGCGGAGAAGTGCGCCATTAAGAGACCGTGGGGAGATGTATTATACAAAAATCTCGTACCCAGGTCCAGAGACGAAGCCATTGCTCAAGGCTTCTACCCATGCATGGTGAGAGGACCACAGCCAGCTGAGGCACATCCGTCATCACTTCTCTGGTGCCGCGATGATAATCTCTTCAAGCGCAACTTTCAGTTTGCACAACAGTCAGCGAAGATAAACAAGAAGAAATTTGGGCTTGACTTCAACCCTGGTCCCTCCTCACCAAGGGCAGATGGCACACGCAACGCCGATCCCAATATCATCGGGCCGTATGCCAATCTTGCAGGCCTCATCACTCGCATCCTAGTCCAAGGGATTGCTGTGAATGACCCTCCAGCAGATACTGAGTCAGATGACGCCCCTGCTGCTCCGAAGCCAAAGCAGAAGAAGCCAAAAGCTCCAAAAGCTTCAAAGCCAGCCGCTTCTCCCAAGATAGCAAGAATGAAGCCTTTAGCAACTGCACCTCCTGAAGCCAGTGTGCAGTCAGAAGGCTTATCACGAGTGTCCAAGCCCCAAGAAGCCAAGAAGCCTCAGCCACTCACAGGCAAAGAGCTCACAGCTGCTGACATTCTGCGCTGCGAAGCCATTGATCTCTCAAGCGATGAAGATCTTGGAGATGATGCTCTTGAGCAGCTCATCAAGAGCAAGGAGGAGGCTGAAATCTTCAACAATCTGCCTCTGTTTGATGTCGCGATCATCCACAACTTCATCGATGAATGGTTTGACACACCAGACATAAGCTTCAATGATCTGCAGCTACCCATAGGCCTCAACGTTGCCTTTCAAGGTGCAATCGCTTCAGAACTTGCAATAGCCCAGCGAATTGTAGAACCGAAGCAGAAAATTGATTATGAAAAGGCTCAGTTCAAGAAGCACGTGGCCAAGCTCAGTGTGCAAGAAGTGAAAAACTTCAAGATCATGTTGCACGAGCTGAAAGAAAACTTTTTGAAGACGCGTGCCGAAGCTCAAGGCTCGCGAGAACGCATGAAGACTTTGGCTGATCACTGCGTGCAAGCCTACAATGAGGCAGAAAAGCGCAAGGCACTTGGGTGTCCCGGCATTGACCCCAGGATGGCCGCGAAGAAGAAAAAGAAGGCGTCTGTGCCCGAACCTGAAGCGCCAAGGTCAGAACCTGATGCTCCGATTGTCTTCCCCGCTGCAACGACTGGCTCGAAGCCAAAGAGTCGATCAATCACCTCACAGCATAAGAAGACACGGACTGCAGAGGCTAAAGCTATGAAGAGAAAACATTCTGAAGCCTCTCCTTCTGAACCCATCATCAAGAAGCGCAAGACCAAGAAATCTCGGGCTGCTCCCATAGAGCCCCTGATAGTTGAACCACTCTGCGTCCGCTATCCTGACGCAGATCGTCAGATGACAGTGCATGAGCCTGCTTACATAGAGGCTCCGCACGCTGAAGACATTCCAGCAGCCAACCCCAATGCTGCTGAAGACATTGGTCCCCAAGACAATGTGCAAGGTGATGCAGCCCTTCCTCAGCTTGAGACAAGCGAACAGATCAGTATTGGTCGTCCATTGACGCCAATCACACAAGATGCGTCGTGGGCAGATCGCCCACAGGAGGAAGATGAGCTCCAACCCACTGCAACTCCACTAGCGCTTACACTCCATAGGCTTGGCAGAGGGCCAAGGGCTCAGGCTGCTGAAGACATTCCGGCTGCATCAGCCGAAGAACAAGCTGAGATACCACAAGCTCCAACTCCCCCGCACCAACAAAAAGCAGTTCTCAAAGAGAACATGCCTGAAGCTGAAAATGTTGAGGCTGCCACAAACAACGCCGAAGCAAATGTGGAGCCCTTCCCAACAACAGCTTCAGAAGACACCGAAGCTACTGCTCCTGAACATTCTGTGCCTGAGTCTGCTGCCGGACCACAATTCAACTATCATATTGCGCACAGACCCCAGGTCCAGAAGCCGATCCCACGGCTACCAAGGTTCCCAGGTCCTGCATCAGCTCCTGGTTCCTTCAACATCAACGGCTTCAGGGCAGATAACACATTTTTCGACCGCTCCAAGAACCCTTATTCAAGGGAACGGATTGTATCAGATAGGTTCTGGAGCCATCAACAGCGCAGCTATTAGTCATGCATCCTCTACAACCAAGGCCGCATCTTTCCTCACAAGCGCCTTGAGGTTGAAGCTGTTGCAGGGCTGCCTGGTCTGGAAGAAGCACTGGATTGCTTCAAGCAAGTGGGGTTGCTGCCATTTATCACTGACGAAGAGCACTGGAACGAAGAGCTTCTGCTCAAATATGCTTTCGACCTAATTGAGCTTACCGGCCTTCCCACTCCTGGCGAATTCTTTGAAGAAGGGTGCCAACTCCATGCTGAAGCCATTGAAAGCATATTTCAGCGTCCTGAGCCAGATATGAGTCAGATGCTCTCAATGATGAAGCCATTTCCTCCAAATGCACCCTATCCAACTAGGTTCTTCGTTGAAGACTTAGAGTACCTGCCCAAAAAAATATATCACATCATAAGGCGGACTCTCTGGCCAGTCAAGGGACACTCTCGATATGCAACGATTGATGGTGCAATGAAGACTCTCATCTTCTGCATTCTTCATGGCAAATGCTTCAATGCACAGGATCTCTTCATCCGTCAATTTGCAGCGTCTGCTTCAGAACTGTTTGGCTTAAAGTTTTATGCTCCTTGGGTTATGAGGCTGATCAAGCTTCACTCTGCAATCTCCTATCAACCCTCAGCCCGAAATCATAAGATATTTTTGCCCGACATGGACACATCTACTGAAGCAATATATCCAGAGCCGGCCAAGCAACCACTAAGTCTTCAGAATGCAGAACACCAGAGCTTCACTCAAAATATTGAAGGTGTTGAAGCTCTCTCCCGAGTGTATCCAATGGCTGGCACCACACGTGCCCCTGCATCAACTGAAGCCACCAACAGCACAGCTGCAAAGAGACCCAAGAAGTGCGCTCGTGCACTCAATGACAGAGAGCTTCTTGTGGCTCTTCACGAAAAGCAAGATAGGCATCACGACTGGCTCAAGAGGCAGATGAAAAGCATCATGCAAGAAGTCAATCGCATCAGAAATCTGGCAACCAAGAATGCATTTGTCACACACGAGAACTGTCGCCGCACTTGGAAGGGCCTCACCATGATGTGCCCTGAAGCTGAACTGCATGAGGATGGCTTCACAGAGCACTTAAAATTTGACTCCACGCCTCCAAGAAGAGCGGTGATGCGCAGCACACCATCACTTGAAGAGTCAGAGTTCTCTTCTTCTGCTGCCACCATGTCTGCTCGGATTATTGAAGAAGAAGACGACGCGACATCATCTCCACCTGCTTCAACGCGCGTCGAAACTGCACCAAGCTCGTCTGCACCACCGCCAAACAACTCCACCGACCCTGCTGCGCCTGGGAACGTGTAGAAACGTCTATGTCTTCAAACCTTTTTGGTCATCACTGACAAAAGGGGGAGAAGCATATGATGGTTATAGTCTTCAAGCGGGTCACTATGGGCGGGTGCCTTCATATTTTTGCTACACTTTGCTTCGTGCTTACAACTCCCGTTTTTTGCTACATTTGCTTCTTTGAGTTGTAACACTTAGACTTGATGGTCATCTGCTACCTGTTATGCGAAGATAAATTCCGCATGTGCGACGATAAATTCCGCACTTAGATCATTCTGCAGATCTCCATTTTCCATTATGCATGTCATTATCTTCGTCTACTCTTACATGCATAGTGGATTGTCATCATAAGATGAAGTGGATCTCCACAAGTAAAACCTGCCATGTGCATTTGCATTCAAGAAGCAAATTACTTACATGCACATCTTCAGGGGGAGTCCTTGCAGCTTATGAAGACAATTCTTACACAATCTCACAAATTATGTTCCCCGTTGAAAATTTCAACTAGTTTGTCATCAATCACCAAAAAGGGGGAGATTGTAAGTGCATCTAGTGCCACCCCTAGTTGGTTTTGGAGTATTGACGACAAACCTAGTTGAGGGACTAATGTGTTTGTGAGAATTGCAGGAAAACACAGGTAGAAGTCCCTCATTGATTCGGTTTTACTACCAAAGATGACCCCCAAAAATGTACGAAGACATTGAAGACAATGGTGGTTTATGAAGATATTCATATTGAAGACAATGACATGAGAAGACTCCCTATGAAGCTTTTGAAACTCGAAGACCTAGATCCTTCGTAGTTTTATTTCATTCATGTTGTGTCATAGGAACCACCGTACTGTTAAGTGGGGTCGAAGAGAACCAGTCAGAATGACTGAAGTGATGCCTAATTCAAATCCTATGTCTTCGAGCGAAGCCTATGAGATAAAATGTTGTCCAGAGTCAGACAAGTCAGCTTTACTTGTAGCCCAAGTAAAGTTGCCGTGTGAGTTCGAAATCTGACCGTTGGTACACGTGTCAGTTCCTTAGTGACCCAGGGTCATTTCGGACAGATCAGGTCGGGTTGCCAAGTGGCTATAAATAGTCCACCCCCCACAACCTTAAATGGTTGGCTGCTCAGATTTCAGTACACGGCTTTTGTCGTTTGAGAGCAACCCACCTCGAAGCCTTTGAAAGAAAAATTCCTAGTAAGGAGAAAAGCCCTGACCACCCAGAGCCAGAGTAAATTGGGCATCACTTAAGTCTTCGTGTCTGTGTGATCTGAGGACTTATTACACTTGAGGACTGTGCATCCTCCAGACGGTTAGGCGTCGCGTTCAGAGCATCCAGGAGAAATTGTGGATTGCCAGTGAACGAAGTCTGTGAAGGTTTGGGAGTCTACCTTGAAGACTTACCAGAGTGATTGGGCGAGGTCTGTGTGACCTTAGCTCAAGGAGAAAACGGTGAGGACTGGGTGTCTTGGACTAAGTGTCCTTGACTGGGTGTCTGGGACTGTGTGTCCTTTGGTTTAAATACCTAGCCGCTCCAACCAGACGTACAGTTGTCACAGCAACTGGAACTGGTCCAACAAATCATTGTCTTCAACGTTTCACTGGTTTCATCTTCACTTCCCTTCAACTTACTGTTATTCATTGTGAAGCCATTGCATGCTTGCTCTACCTTTTGTCTTCACAACATAACTGTATGATTTGATTGGCTTCATAACTTCTTCCTACCTGATCCTTATTACACTGAAGCTTTTGTCACTGCGCTTTCACTTTATTGAATACTTGACCATGGCTTGCCTAGTGTAATCTAACTTCCGCTGTGTAGTAATAGGCATAATCTTCACTGTTTGTCTTCATAACTCTCACGTTTTGAAGACTTTCATAAAAATCGCCTATTCACCCCGCTCTAGTCGATATAACGCACTTTCAGATACCCCCTAATCCAGGACTCCCTCAATGGGAATAACACATAGTGGGATTATGCAAGGAGTGCATGCACAAATCTGGAGTGAAGGTAGCAAACTGTGGAGAGACCCAAAACCAATGATACCAGACAGATAATAGCTTTAGTTAGAAAATACAGATAATGGCTCCTTTAATGTTTGTTTGCACCCAACATGAAACTCATAGTAGACACCCGAGATTAACCATATAGTAGACATATAGTACTGATTGCTGCCCCAATATGTACCCCACAACCATTTAAAAAATCAAGTTTCAGCATAAGTTTGGACCTGAGTCGGAGTCTAATAGGTGAACACGGCGATAAAGTAGCATGTAATCATATTAAGCGATGCATAACGTAAGCATACACGGAAGAGTGCGACCTCTCTTGCGGACCCGTGTAGTCCTCAAGGTCATCTTCTCAGTTGATGATGGTAATGCAGTTGTCATGGCTGCCGACGGCGGGGAAGAAGATCTGAGGCGGTGATAGACAGTGCGGAGAGCGGATCCCTGCTGTGGTGAACCCTTCCGTCGTTGGAGTAGCTGAGCTGGGGTGGAACACAGCACCGCATGAGCAGGACAAACCACACAAGGTTTTCTTTGACACATATCTGTAACGGAAGTAATTGTGTAAGGGCTTGTTTGAATTTGAGGATTCTAACAATGCAGGGATAGGAAATAGATAGGAATACGATAGGAATGCACGTGCAAAACAAAGAATTGAAAAACACAAGATTTTTGCCAATCTGGGTGTTTGGTTCACAAGAATTGGAAGATCACATGATGCAAAGAAGCATGGTGAGATTAAGTCAAACCACAAGAAGTGTACAACCTCTTTGGCGAAGCCATTTCGATCTCAGCGTGATTGGGTTGGCCGATGAGGATGCTCCGGCTGACTTGGCTGTCGGAGGAGGGGAAGAAGATCTTAGGCGTCTGGAGATGGAGCCCGAGGTACTGCTCCGCTGTGATGGAGGGTTTCGTCGTTGGAGCATCTCCGGTGAGTTGTACGACGCCGAGGCTGAACCAGGACAAGAGAGACAACGTTAACCTGAGTGGAATTCTAATAGCATCTCCAATAGATGACATAAAATACATAACCACAAACTGCTAGATGTATACATCAGCCGCTCATCTCTGAACTTAACTGTCAAAACTAAATTTAACTGTCGAAACTGAACTTACCTGTCGAAACTGAATTTTGCTGTCGAAACTAAATTTTACTGTCGAAACTGAACGCACTAGAGGTGAGGCTACAAGTCAGTCGACTGTCTTTTTCATCTCTGGTCAGTCGATTTTGCAGCCGTTGGATACGAAATCAAGTGCCTGCAGTTCATCTTCAACCTCCACCCCCCTGAGCCGCCAGCCACCACCGACCAAACAGCCACCCCGAAAACACTCCCCACCGCCGGTCCGCCACGGCCCCGACCATCCCTGTAGCCCCCCATCCCTGCATAAGTTTGGGCATTTCGCGGGTCAGGATTTCACAGGAGGTGGGAGTTTTCGCGCGTTGTAATTTTGGAATAGCAAGGCGCGGTTGAGATGGAGGGAGTTGTCGGAGCACAACGAGACAAAGATATATCTTTTTGTTCTGCAAATTTTGATATATTATATGTATTTTTCTGAATTAGGATGATTTAGTTATGATTTTTTCAAGTTTGAAAATTGCCCTATAGTCCCGGTTTGTGTCTCCAACCGGTACTATAGGTCAGACCCCTTTAGTACCGGTTCGTGGCACGAACCGCTACTAAAGGTTAGACCTTTAGTACCGGTTCTTGCCACGAACCGGTACTAAAGGTGATCGTGGGGCCCCGGCCTGACGCCAGCCTGCCACCACCCCTTTAGTACCGGTTCGTGGCACGAACTGGTACTAAAGGTTCAACACGAACCGGCATTAATGCAAATCCGTTCGAACCGGCACTAATGGTAACATTAGTACCGGGCCAAAATCAAACCGGCACTAATGTGCTTCACGTTTGACCCTTTTTCTACTAGTGTAGGGTTACACAAGGTCGGTTACAAAGGAGGATATATACATATTCGTATTGCCTAGCTTGCCCTCCACGCCAAGTAGAGTCCCATTCGTACACGAGACGAAGTCTTCAATCTTGTATCTTCATAGTCCAACAGTCCGGCCAAAGGATATAATCCGGCTGTCCGGATACCCCCTAATCCAGGACTCCCTCAATACGAATAAAACATAGTGGGATTATGCAAGGAGTGCATGCACAAATCCGGAGTGAAGGTAGCAAACTGTGGACAGACCCAAAACCAATGATACCAGACAGATAATAGCTTTAGTTAGAAAATACAGATAATGGCTCCTTTAATGTTTGTTTGCAGCCAACATGATACTCATAGTAGACACCCGAGATTAACCATATAGTAGACATATAGTACTGATTGCTGCCCCGATATGTACCCCACAACCATTTAAAAAATCAAGTTTCAGCATAAGTTTGGACCTGAGTCGGAGACTAATAGGTGAACACGGCGATAAAGTAGCATGTAATCATATTAAGCGATGCATAACGTAAGCATACACGGAAGAGTGCGACCTCTCTTGCGGACCCATGTAGTCCTCAAGGTCATCTTCTCAGTTGATGATGGTAATGCAGTTGTCATGGCTGCCGACGGCGGGGAAGAAGATCTGAGGCGGCGATAGACAGTGCGGAGAGCGGATCCCTGCTGTGGTGAACCCTTCCGTCGTTGGAGTAGCTGAGCTGGGGTGGAACACATCACCGCATGAGCAGGACAAACCACACAAGGTTTTCTTTGACACATATCTGTAACGGAAGTAATTGTGTAAGGGCTTGTTTGAATTTGAGGATTCTAACAATGCAGGGATAGGAAATAGACAGGAATACGATAGGAATGCACGTGCAAAACAGAGAATTGAAAAACACAAGATTTTTGCCAATCTGGGTGTTTGGTTCACAAGAATTGGAAGATCACATGATGCAAAGAAGCATGGTGAGATTAAGTCAAACCACAAGAAGTGTACAACCTCTTTGGCGAAGCCATTTCGATCTCAGCGTGATTGTGTTGGCCGATGAGGATGCTCCGGCTGACTTGGCTGTCGGAGGAGGGGAAGAAGATCTTAGGCGTCTGGAGATGGAGCCCGAGGTACTGCTCCGCTGTGATGGAGGGTTTCGTCGTTGGAGCATCTCCGGTGAGTTGTACGACGCCGAGGCTGAACCAGGACAAGAGAGACAACATTAACCTGAGTGGAATTCTGATAGCATCTCCAATAGATGACATAAAATACATAACCACAAACTGCTAGATGTATACATCAGCCGCTCATCTCTGAACTTAACTGTCAAAACTAAATTTAACTGTCGAAACTGAACTTACCTATCGAAACTGAATTTTGCTGTCGAAACTAAATTTTACTGTCGAAACTGAACGCACTAGAGGTGAGGCTACAAATTAGTCGACTGAATTTTTCATCTCTGGTCAGTCGATTTTGCATCCGTTGGATACGAAATCAAGTGACTGCAGTTCATCTTCAACCTCCATCCCCCTGAGCCGCCAGCCACCACCGACCAAACAACCGCCCCGAAAACACTCCCCACCGCCGGTCCGCCACCGCCCCGACCATCCCTGTAGCCCCCCATCCCTGCATAAGTTTGGGCATTTCGCGGGTCAGGATTTCACAGGAGGTGTGTAGCGACCCGACCCGAATGGATCAAGTCTCTGTGCTTAAGTGTCAACCCTGGATCGGTATGCTGACACACACAGTACTCGAAGGATTTATAACAGAGGTAAATCACATGTATAAAGTAACGTAAATACTATTACCTCAAAACCAAAATAGCGGAAGCAACAAGGTTGTGGATTCCCATCAACACCAACGGCAAAGTTGAGTGTAGAAATCGTAACCCTAACGTATCACTTACTCATCGTAAGACAATCCTGCAACATGAGACGTTGCAGCCACAGAGGGTCAGTACATTGAATGTACTGGAAAATTCACACCATAGAGAATGATGAATAAAGGCTATCACTACATGCATATTTGGCTGATGGAAAAGCTCTATGGTTATAAGGTTTTTGCGTAAAGCCAATTTTTCCCTACTGCAAAGGAATAAATTTATTTAACTATCAAGGTGGTTGTTGAACATTGAGAATGGTTGACAGCATTCTCAATCCCAATTAAGTAACAATTAAAACCCAACAACATTAATTAGAAGTAACGTGATGAGATTCACATGATATTCAAGTACTAGATACTCAAGTTGTCCATAACCGAGGACACGGCTAATCATGATTAGTTTGTACACTCTGCAGAGGTTTGCGCACTTTTCCCCACAAGCCTCGATCGCCTCCGTTGGATTTCTCGCACGGCATGGTGTTTGAGAAACGGATGACCGAGACATAGTCTTTCAGAAGCGCTAGCACCTTACATGTGGGTAGACCGGTACACCTACTTTCCCCTACATCTGCTAGTCTACCCGTAAGAGTTCGCACGACTTAATCAACTATGCCAGAGCCCATAATGGCTTGTGGCTGCACACGTAAGTTTCTAGTTTGAATAATCTCATGATCCCTTTGAGCCTGGGTGGCGGTCCGAAGAAATACAGGCAAGTCCTGATAGAAACCAGGTGCCTCAATCCACCCAGATGTGTGTTTAAGTTGCCACCTTAAATAAACCATTAATTAACAATCTCACATCTGTCATGGATACACTCACCAAATCCACGTCTACTAGCGTAGCATGGCATAATAAGCAAACGTAGAGTAACTCCCAAGGGTTTGATAATAAAGAGGTAATAGGTAGTACCTCAACTACTTCCCATCCCACAGTTTAATTAGATCCTAATCATGCAATATGTGAAGATTGATCTAATGCAAAAAAACTGGGTTGTAGAAAAAGGTATGATCAAAGTGTGAACTTGCCTGCAATGTTGATGAGGATGATTCGCACTAAAAATCTTGATAGCTCTACTCGTCACACTCCGGTCAATCTATCGTAAGCAAGCAATAGTAACCACACGTAAGCAATCACTCAAAAGATCAGAAAGAAAGAAGAAGATGATTCGGAAAACATCAAAACCAAGCAAATAGCTCTTGCAACATAAAACAATTTCTAACAGTACCAAAATTATGTGAATTTGGCCTTATTAGAAGGTTTAGGTCAAGAGCTTCGATTTGCAAAAAGAATCAACTCAAACGGAGCTACGAAACGCAAGTTATGATCAAACGAAGTTTGAATTCAAATCTGATCTAATTCAAATTTTAAACTTTTTCAAAAACATGTTTAAGTTGGATTACTGGATAGAGGAGATCGTAACGAAGAAGTGGGCGTTGGTTTCGTTGGATTTGGACTAACGAGTAAAAAGTTATGATTGATTGAAGCATAGGGACTAAATTGTAATTAAAATCATCACATATAGGTCCCTGGCCGGAAATAAAACAGAAAAAGAAAAAGACTAAGTAGCGAACGTTCGCTGCAGATGCCTATAAGACGAAAACTGTTCGCTACAAATCCTAAACTAGCGAACGTCCACTAATTAACCTAACTATTAAATAAAACCGGCTTTAGAAGAAAACCAGAGAAAACCAAAATAAAATAAACCGGACCGGGCGGTTAATTACCGGTTCGGGCGGTTTTCGTCGAAAAGACCACCGGCGGTGGTTAGCGGATCGGCGGCGACGGTTTCCGGCGAGGCGAGGCGAGGCGAGCGGCCACGGCGGCGCGCGGCAAGCGGCGCGAGGCAGTGCGGGCGAGGGCAGCGCGGGCGAGGGCAGCATGGTGGCGAAGCAAGGCGGCGGCGCAGGCGAGCGGGCGGCGCAGCAGCAGCGGCGAAGGGCGCGGCGAGGCGGCGGGCAGCGGCGCGGATCTGCGGCGGCGCGGGAGTGCGAGGGAGGAGAGAGAGGCGGGCCCGGGGCGGCGGCTTTATAGTAGGGGAGGGGAGGGGGTGGCCTTGGAGGAGGGGTAAGGCGGAGGAGGACTCCGGGCGGCGCACGGACGTCGAGGCGGCGGCGGTTGCGGCAATGCTCGGGACTCTGTCCCGAGCTGGAGGGCGAGGCGGACGGCCGGTTGGGCTGGGCCTGGCCTGGCTGGCTAGCTGGGCCGGCCCAGTCGGGGAAAGGTTTCTCTTTTTTTTTTAAACATTTTTTTCAGACAACCTAACAGATAAAAACAAAATAAAAGAAAATATTATATAGGCATATAATATATCAAAATTTTCAGAAAAAGAATATCTACAACATGGACATTTTTATAACTTCAAATAAAATCCACACAAATTCAGATAAATCAAAGAGTGCTACTGGTCTATTAAAATCCAACAAAAATCATTTTAAAATACCAAAATGATTTCAAATTAATTTTTCTACAATTTTCTAATGTAGGGAATCATGTTACCCTAATTTCCATATATTTTATTTTTGGAGAAAAATAATTTGAATAAAACTCAAATAACTCCAAATTGAAAATAAATACAAAAGAACTTTGAAATTGATCCTTTGAAACTCCCAACTCATATTTCATAATTGTAAGAAGTCATTTTATCTTCTCTCGTGAAAATCATTGAGTTGCATAAAGTTTCTGAAGTGGAAAATATTTCCCAATGGAATTCAAATATTTTTCAAACACCCCTTTCATTTTAAATGGAAGAAGTCATGTCATCTTCTCTCTAGGGTTTTGTGTTGAAAAGAATTTGAATTCATGGAGATCAGAAAGAAAAATGAAAGTTTGGGAAAGTCCTTTTATTCCCTCTCATTTAACTTTCAAAAGGTTTCGAATTCACTCACTTTCAGACAATCAATCAAACAATCAATCAAGCTATCTATTTATTATAACATTCCAAAATTTAGAATTTTGGGATGTTACAAACCTACCACCCTTAAAAGGAATCTCGTCCTCGAGATTCGGAGAGGCTAGAAAGAAAAGGTTAGGGTTTGGGGGTCTCCTCAAATTCCATCAATCATCACCAGGGTCTAGGATGCTACCACCCTTAGAAGCATGGTTATGGTTCTATCAAAACTCATATACTCCATCCTTATTCTTGACAGTGTCGGTCTTCTCAGATCTTCAGTATAATTCCTTTCTCTGGGCTCTTCCGGTGATGGCATAACCTTTTCCTGAATTCTTTTGTACTTTGTCGGTGTACTAGAGTAGGGGTACCCTAGTATCCCGAACTTGTGCACGGGCAGTCGCAGCATCCCGCGGCAAGGTTTGCCGGGTGACCGCCAAGGTCCTCTGCGGCTACTTTGAAGACCATTCAAGAACACAGTACTCAAACCGAGGCCCCGGCAAGAGGAGCTTGCCGGGAAGGCCAACCAAGGCCCCGGCAAGAGAAGCTGGCCGGGAAGAAGGCAAGACCCCGGCAAGAGGAGCTTGCCGGGAAGGCCACTCAAGGCATCTCAAGGAACTTGCCGCGGCACGCCACGCGGTCCGGCAAGGCCCGGTGAGCGATAAGCCCCCGAACACGACAAGGCAACGACTGCGGCAAGGAGCTTGCCGCGGGAAACCCCCACTTCGTGCCCGCGCTCCAGCACACCTGCCAACGTGTCGCTCTAGGACCCTCCCGAGCGCACGTGGCAGGAGGCCGTGCAGCTAGGGGTACGAGGTGGCAAGCAGGCGCTGACAAGATAACCATCGTGGCAAACGGTGGCGTCCCTAGCGGTCCCTTTCGGTACTGTTTAGGCGACACAGACGGGCAATTAATGCCCTTGTCCCCTGCCGCCAGGGTTAGGTATGATACACTGTACACGTAGTTGTACCAACCACCACTCTTCCATTTTTGCCCTTTACCTCCGTTGCCACCTGTGGGTAACCCCTTGAGCATATAAAAGGAGGCCCGTGAGCAACGTAGAGGGGGGTTGGCCAGTTCGAACCCTCACGCTCAGTCTTGCTAGCCGCCGGTGTGTACTGTAGCATTCCGCGCTCCCGAGCAAGAAATCAATACAAACCACAAAGCAGGAGTAGGGTTTTACGCATCCGTGCGGCCCGAACCTGGGCAAATCGCTCGCGTGCTCCGCCTCGATCTGCTCTTTGCGCGACCTCCGCCCCCGCCGAACCGAAAGGGACCCGGTCCGCCGGTCCCATAGGTGCCCGTGGATCAGCAACCCCGGCATCTTTGGCGCGCCAGGTAGGGGGCGTCGAAGTTGTGTGAACCAGATCCGGCGTTCTTGCGAGCTAGATCTTCATCATCTTCATCAGCATGCCGCCGAAGAAGAAAGTTTCGGAGGCAGCCCCTCCGTCCGCGCCGAGCCAGCCACCGCCGGAGCAAACGGTCAGTGGGGCAGGCACCGGCGGAAGGGCACGCGTCGACGAGGGAACTCACGGTGCTGCCAGGTCCCCGGACAAGGCTGCGCTGCCCATCAGCGGCGTAGCCGGCTCCCACAACGACCGGGCACACTCCAAGACCTCGGCGTCCGTGCATGCACCGCGCCCATCTCAGGAGGCGCGGGACCGGCAGCGTCATGGTACTCACGGTACCATGCGTTCGCTAGATCAAGATCGAGCTGGTGTATCTCGGAGCGCTCAGGACCACCATGCACGTCAACCTGTTGGCGCGAGCGAGACACGGTCGCCTGGACGAGATACTGCTCCTTCTAACGTAGTTAGAAGTCCGAGCATATCCCGCTCCTCGCACCGTTCGCCACCGCCACCCGCCACCGTAGCAGAAGCTTTGGCGCGAGCTCAGCTGCTCCTAGACTACCCTCCAGCGGCGGACAAGGTCGACGACTGGAGGGCCACTATCCAGAGTCTCATCGGCTTCGCCAACGGCGACACTCGACGGCAGCCGAGCGTGTCTCAGCCGCGGCAAGCCAGCCAGGCACGAGCCAGAGACGACAAGACTGGTGGGGGTGCAACTACTGTGCACTCTCCACCCCGAAGGCCAAGATCGTCGACTCGCCGGGTCCACCTCGACAGCGACTCCACCGCGTCGTCAGATCCGCGAGCTCGTCGAGATCAGCGCCGAGTTCTTCAAGAACGACAACAAGAAGACGGTCGTACTCGCATCGAGCGCCGGAGAGAAGCGCGGCATCAATCAGACCAGCGCGTTGGGCCCTCTGTTGACATGCATGCGCCGGAGGAGCCAGGCGACTTGCCATACGCGGTAGGTTGCCCTGCGTTCACTCGTGAGCTGCGGCAAGTCCAGTGGCCCAGTACGAAGAATTTCAAACCAGATGTACCCGAGAAGTACGACGGCAAGTCGCATCCGTCGGAGTTTCTTAGCATCTACACCATCGCGGTGCAGGCTGCTGGGGGGCGGGACGATAAGATCCTTGCCAACTACTTCCCATTGGTGCTCAAGCCCAACGTCAGGTCCTGGCTCATGCACTTGCCGGACAACTCCATATCCTCCTGGGCTGATCTATGCCATCAATTTGTCGGCGCCTTCATAGGCGGCCACAAACCTCATGGCCAAGAGAGTGATTTTCATCTGCTCGTCCAGAAGGAAGGAGAGCCCCTGCGCAAGTATATCCAGAGGTTCAGCCGTGTACAGCACAACATCCCAAATATCCACCCTGCCGCGGTAATCAGCGTGTTCCATCAGAACGTGCGTAACCGCAGGATGCGGGAGGAGATGGCGATGTGCAAGATTCGGGACGTCAGCGAGCTATATGCCCTGGCCGACAAGTGTGCACGCGCTGAGGAAGGGAGAAAATTCCCCGGAGAAAGCACTGGAGCAGGGGGATCTGACAGCGAGGATGCCGCCCCGGCAAAGAAAAACCGGCGGCGCAACAAGAGGAAGAAGCAGAACAAAGAGGTTCTGGTCGTTGAGCAGTCCGGCAGCGACGGCGGCGCCAATCGAGCCAAGGTCAGTAGCTCCGGCAAGGAGGTTGCCGCGTGCACCAACTGCCAGGCTGTGGCGGCCGCCGACAAGCAGGACGGCTCCGACAACCAATACTGCAAGATTCACCGCACCAAGGGTCATGACCTCCGGAGCTGCAAGAAAGTCGAGCAGCTTGTCCAGCAGCAAAAAGCTGAGTACGAGCGGCGCGACAAGGAGAGGGCCCAAGGGGGTGCTGGAGAATCCGGCAGGAAGCGCACCGGACAGGGAGGACGCCGCGGCAAGGTCAAGCAGCGGCAAGGAGACAGGCCTCCCCGCGGCCGCGACAACGATGAAGATGACGACGACGAAGACATGGATGATGTTGAGACCAGTGAATAGGAGTTTCAGAAAGCCACAGAGGTCTTGTGCGTTGACGGCGGTGCTTCTCTGCACACTTCACACCGCCAACTCAAGCAATGGGCGCGGGAAGTCAATGCAGCGGAACCGCCTGTCGAATCGCGCAAGCTTCTGAAATGGTCCAGCACGCCTATCATCTTTGACATTGAGGACCACCCTGATCGCACAACTGCGGTCGGGTGCCTGCCGATGTTGGTTTCACCAACTATCCGCAACCTCAAGGTCACTAAGATGTTAGTTGACGGTGGGGCCGGCTTGAACCTGATCTCCTCCGCTGTGCTCCAGAAACTCCAAATCCCTGACAGCGAGCTCGAAGAGACCGGCACATTCCAAGGAATCAACCCGGGAAGGAGCAAGCCGAAGGGAAGGTCACGCTGCCGGTAACATTTGGCAGCGAGCTAAACTTCAGGACTGAGAAGGTCACATTCGACGTTGCCGATATCCCATTGCCCTAAATGGGATACTTGGCCATCCAGCACTGGCCAAGTTCATGGCAGCCTCTCACTACGCATATAACATGCTGAAGATGCCAGGCCCGATAAGCGTCATTTCTGTCCCTGGCGACAAGAAGGATGCTCTTATCTGTGCCGACAAGATCTACCGGGAAGCAGCAGCCACGGAGGATCGCAATCCACTTGCCGCGGAAGCTCCCGGGGGAAAGAAGACCAAGTCCGGCAAGAGTTCTGATTCCCACTCCGGCAAGCGCACCTCTTCGGAGTGCTGCGCTGCCGTTGAGGACGCACCATCGAGCTCCACCGACAAGTGCAAGAAGACGATGGCAGCTCCGCCAGAGACGAAGAAGGTACCCGCCAAGGAGGACGGCACTGGTGGTACCTTCACCATCAGTGCCACGCTCGGCCCTAAATAGGAAAGCGCGCTCATTACTTTCCTGCGGGCGAATGTCGACGTGTTTGCATGGCAGCCGTCTGACATCCCCGGTGTTCCCAGGAAAGTGATTGAGCACCACCTTGCCGTTTGTCCTCATGCGCGGCCCATCAAGCAGAAAGTCAGGAAGCAGGCAGTGGAGCGCCAAGAATTCATTGCAGAAGAGATCAAGAAACTGGAAGCAGCAGGCCTTGTCAGAGGAGTGCTCCATCCCATGTGGTTGGCCAATCCTGTAGTCGTGCGCAAGGCAAACGGGAAATGGAG
The DNA here is from genome assembly GCF_056163025.1 of Triticum urartu. NCBI lineage: Eukaryota > Viridiplantae > Streptophyta > Magnoliopsida > Poales > Poaceae > Triticum > Triticum urartu. The sequence continues at coordinate 584,897,560 of NC_141873.1, read as the reverse complement.
ACTTTGCATCGATTTTACCGATGTTAACAAAGCTTGTCCCAAAGACCCATTTCCTTTGCCGCGCATTGACCAGATTGTTGACTCCACAGCCGGATGTGATTTGCTTTCATTCCTTGACGCATACTCAGGATATCATCAGATCTTCATGGCAGAAGAGGATGAGGAGAAGACCACATTTATTACTCCATGTAGCACGTACTGTTTCGTACGGATGCCTTTCGGATTAAAAAATGCTGGTTCGACATTTGCAAGAGTATTCCATGTTGCTCTTGAGCCACAAATACACAGAAATGTGGAAGCCTACATGGATGATATAGTAGTCAAGAGCAAGGACAGAGCAACCCTGACTCAAGACTTAGACGAGACCTTTGCAAATCTGCGCAAGATCAGCCTCAAGCTCAACCCAGAGAAGTGTGTGTTTGGAGTTCCCTCCGACAAGCTTCTCGGGTTCTTCGTATCTCAGCGGGGAATTGAAGCCAATCCTGACAAGATCAAGACCATTGAGCAGATTGAAGCACCAAAGCGCGTCAAGGATGTACAGAAACTTGCCGGTTGCGTGGCTGCTCTCAGCAGGTTTATCTCTCGGTCTGTTGAGCGCACCCTGTCATTTTTCAACTTATTGAAAAAGGCAGGTCCAATGAAATGGACTCCGGAAGCAGAGGCTGCGCTGCGAGACCTGAAGAGATACCTGTCCTCCCCTCCAATACTTGTCGCACCTAAGCCACAAGAGAAGTTGCTGCTGTACATAGCGGCAACCAATCAAGTGGTTAGTGTTGCGTTAGTAGCAGAGAGGGAGGCAGATGATGAGCCAGTGACCGCGGCAAGCGCATCCAGCGACAAGCAGGGGGCTTCCCCAGCAAGCTCTGGTCCCGACAAAGGTGGATCTGCGCAGACGCACGAGGAGACACAGAAGAAAATGGTGCAGCGCCCAGTTTACTTTGTCAGTTCCCTCCTGCAGGGGGCTAGGTCAAGGTATTCTGGTGTGCAGAAATTGCTTTTCGGCCTTCTCATGGCCTCGAGAAAGCTGCGCCATTACTTCCAAGCACATGAGATCACAGTTGTCACTCGCTTTCCGCTGAAGAGGATACTGCAGAATCCAGAAGCGACAGGCAGGATTGTTGAGTGGGCACTGGAACTGTCAAGCTTTGGCCTCAAGTTTGAAAGCACTTCAACTATCCAGAGCAGAGCATTGGCAGAATTCATAGCAGAATGGACGCCAACACCAGATGAAGAAATTCCAGAAACGAGCATCCCCGACAAGGAAGCAAGCAAAGAGTGGCTGATGTACTTTGATGGTGCCTTTTCGCTGCAAGGCGCCGGTGCTGGTGTGCTGCTTATCGCACCCACCAGAGAGCACCTCAAGTACGTAGTCCAGATGCACTTTCCCAAGGAGCAAGCAACAAACAATACTGCAGAGTACGAGGGATTGCTTGCCGGTCTCAGGATCGCGGCAGACCTTGGGATCAAGAAGCTCATTGTCAGGGGTGACTCACAGCTTGTCGTCCGCCAAGTAAACAAGAATTATCAGAGTCCGTTGAAGGAAGCTTATGTTGACGAAGTGAGAAAGCTAGAAGAGCGCTTTGACGGCCTACAAATGGAGCATGTTCCAAGAGCTCACAACGCCATCGCTGATGGCCTGTCAAAGTGTGCCACACTTAAGTTACCTGTGGAACCAGGGACCTTTGTGCTCAAGCTGACTCAGCCGTCCGTAACGCCATCAACTGGACAGAGCAAGAAGAGGAAGTTGATTTCAAGTGACTATTTGCCGGCAGAGCTTCTTGAAGCCGCCGCCAAGAAGGTCCGTAAGATCAACGCCGAAGGCGCTGAGGAGCAGTCTGCTCCGGCAAGCCCTAGGGTTTGTTCCGTCGAAGCAAAAGCTCCCGATAAGTTTTGCTCCGGCAATCTTGTCGGGGAATGTCAAGCTCCGGCAGAGACGCAGCTTCTCGCCGTAGAAGCGGATGTTCCCGCAGCAGTCTCCAAGATCAACACTAAGAGCGCTGTGGAGCAAGATGCTCCGGCAAGCCCTAGGGTTTGTTCCGTTGAAGCAGAAGCTCCCGGCAAGTTTCGCCCCAGCAAGCTTGTCGGGGAACGTCAAGCTCCGGCAGAGCCGCAGGTTCTTGCCGTAGAAGCGGATGTTCCCGCAGCAGCAGAGTTGCCTTTAGTCCTTGTTGTCGAGCCACAAGCTCCAACATGGGCGCAGCAGATTGTCCGTTTCCTTCAGACAGGAGAACTTCCCGAAGAGCAAGAAGAAGCAGAAAGAGTAGCCCGGCAGTCAAGTATGTACCAGTTTGTCGACAAGACACTGTACAGAAGAAGACTCAACGGTGTGAAATTGAAGTGTATTCACCAGGAAGACGGACAAAAGCTGTTGGCAAAGATACACGGAGGCATATGTGGTCACCACATTGGCGCAAGAGCACTTGTCGGCAAAGCATTCCGGCAAGGTTTCTTCTGGCCAACAGCCCTCCAGGATGCAACTGCACAAGTAACCAAGTGTGAAGCGTGCCAGTTCCATTCCAAGCAGATACACCAGCCAGCTCAAGCTCTCCAGACGATCCCTTTATCCTGGCCATTTTCGGTCTGGGGGCTCGACATCCTCGGCCCCTTTCCCCGAGCTGCCAGGGGCTTTGAGTACTTGTACGTCGCAATCGACAAGTTCACAAAGTGGCCGGAAGTGGAACCAGTGAGGAAGGTGACCGCACAGTCAGCCGTCAAGTTCTTCAGGTCGATTGTTTGCCGCTTTGGGATCCCCAACAGGATAATCACCGACAACGGTACACAATTCATGAGCCGCACCTTCATGCAATACGTCCAAGATCTTGGCGCCAAGATCTGCTTCGCTTCTGTTGCTCACCCGAGAAGCAACGGTCAAGCGGAGAGGGCAAATGCTGAAGTGCTGCGCGGGCTCAAGACTAGAACTTTCGACAGGCTGCACAAGTGCGGAAGGAACTGGATCGAGGAGCTGCCGGTGGCTCTTTGGTCGATCAGAACGACGCCAAATCGAGCCACTGGACAGACACCCTTTGCTCTAGTCTATGGAGCAGAGGCAGTTACCCCCACGGAACTCGTATACGGGTCACCTCGAGTGCTCACTTATGATGAGCTCGAGCAAGAGCGGCTGCGACAAGATGACGCGCTGCTCCTTGAGGAAGACCATCTCCAGGCTGTTGTGCGAGCTGCTCGCTACCAGCAAGCTCTGCGCCGCTACCATAGCCGCAGAGTCAATGCCAGGAGTCTCGAGGAAGGCGACCTTGTTCTTCGGCGCGTTCAGTCCGCCAAGAATTCCAACAAGTTGACGCCGAAGTGGGAAGGCCCTTACTGGGTGAAGCGAGTCACAAGGCCTGGCGCTGTCCGCCTTGAGACCGAAGATGGTGTACCAGTGAGCAACTCCTGGAACATCGAGCATCTTCGTAAGTTTTACCCGTAAGGCGCGGTTGTCGGACCCTGTCCGGCAACCATCCTTTTGTAAAAGTCTTGCCGCTGTTGCATGTAATCCTTTGTACAAAGCCAGGCGCAGACCCTGAGCACCAGTAAATGAAGCGCTGACACCCCGGGGTTATAGCATGCATGCTAGGTCGAGTCTCGTCCTTGGTTAGGGTTGATAGTGCCTAACAGCAGCTAACCCCTAGCTTAGAGGTCGAGTGTCCGTCCCTTTGCTTTTCCTTCGTTCGCAGGGCTCGCATATCCTGGCCAGACTGCTTGAGGACGAAAAGGAGAAGAAGGGCGCGCCGGCACCTGGGCCCCGGCAAGCCAGTATTGCTGGGGGCTGCGAGTGCCAAGATTCGTCCACGGCAAGCCAGAGTTGCCGGGGGCTGCAATATCAGATAAGTCTTTCGTCCCTCATCATGCATCCTCTTATGGACTGGGGAATGCGAAACCGCGTTTCTTCCCGAAAACTGCCGTGCTCCCTCAACTCTAGGCCCTGGGGCCAGTTCCCGGGGCCAAGTTTGGTCGTAGTCGCGGCAGCAAAGGGATGAAACGAGGAGGCCGCACCCACCTCGTTCCCGCCTCCGTCAAAGGCGTGAGAAAGGTCGAGCGATGTGGGAAGGCGGCAGGGCCTGTTGCCGGGAGATGAACTGTCTGTCCGAGGGATACCAAGGATTTGCTCCTTGGCGTGGGTTCAACCCGCGAGACAAATAACCCGGCAAACATCCCCTTTTCATTAAAAAACATCCCACTCAGTACAGTCCATAGAGGGTGAAAAACATGAAAGAGAGGATTACAAGTTTTAGATGCAGCTAAGGCCCGAAGGCTTACAAATTAAAAAGATAAGATGCCCGTAATCCCTTTCCTGTCCCTCTCTTCAGGAGGTAGGTCAAGGAGGCAAAAAGGGCAAAAGGGGCGCCTAGGCGAGCTACGGGTGCCAGAAGACACCAAGAGAACATCCCGGGGGCCGTCCGAAGGCTGGACGGTGATGGCGGCGCCGGAAGCAGGGCTCGAAGACGGGGCGGCAGGACGTCAGCACGCTGTCGAGGGCACCACGCCCTCGTACTCCGACCTGACGGCCTTGTCGCCAGCCCTCTTCCCCTTCCGCAGCCTCCCTACACCAGCCGCCCAAGGAGACGACCCCGGGGAGTTCAAGGAGCCGGCGACACGGATGATGGGGTCACCGGTGCCGCACAAGGCGGCGCCCGACACCTAGTCGGACCCGCCATCCCGCCGCCCGCTACCTTCATCGTCGCTGTCGCTCTCCTCCTCGTCACTCTCGCTCGAGGGGGAGCCTTCACTATCGGAGGAGCTGTCCACGCAGCACTTTGCCCGAGTGCCGAAGCACCCGAAGACCTTGACGGAGAGGAGATCGCCCTCCATCAACTTAAAATGGAGGGTAAACCCCTCCATCAGGCTGTGGATACGGGCGAACGTCTTCCACCCTCGATCAAGATACATCACATTAGGGGCTGGGAATACAACGCGGACTCGCGTGCCGCTGATCCCACAGCCCCTCATGTGCAGTCTCAGTGTCTCGGGCGGGTCCAACTCCATCGCGCTCGCGAACGGAGCTGGAAGCCGGAGGCGACGACGAGGCGCCCGCTGCAGCCTGATGAAGAACTCGCAAGGGTCGTCCCCTATATGGACCACCGTGGGGGGAGGAACCGCCGGCGGAGGCGAAGCTGGCGCGCCGCCCCGTCCGCCTCTTCCCCGAGCGCCTCGACCTCGTCCTCGACCTCGTCCACGACCTCGCCCCCTCCCTCTTCCCCTTATGGCTGGCTCTGCCACCACGGGCGCGGGAGAGGGAGAGGTGCGCTGTCTGGCGGCGACCCTCGCCGCCACCGATGAAGGGCCAGGGTTCCCTTTCTCCATGGCAAATGGGAGAAAGGGGAGCAGAAGCTGAAGAAAGGAGGAGATTGGAGAGTGCGGGTTTCTAGGCTCCCCTCCCGCTCTTTATAAAGGAGCGAGGTGGGGGTTCGGCCGCCCCGCTTAAGGAATCAAGGCACGGGAAGAGCAGGGAGTCAGGGCCGACCTGCTGCCTCTCCTCGCGACGGCCCAGATTCCCACGTCCACCGTCCGCGACCCCAAGCGCATGGGAGCCGCGTGGCGGGGACGCAGAACCAAGGCGACGAATGAGGCGGCCTCGCCCCACCCCGTGATCGCGGGGAGTGGACGCCTCGTAAACCGTGCACCGGCCCCGTCCAGTAAATGCACCATGCCCCCGCGCCTACCTCCGTTTAGGTAGGAGGGCATGAACCGTCCCCTTCATCATGGCTTGACGCATGCTCGCGGGGCTTAGCCCCGCGCACGCCGCCCACGTCACCCACGACGCCGCGTTTGACGTGTGCTGTTCTGGGCGTGCGCGGTGGAAGCGGAGAGATATGCGGCGTGACCTAGGCCGCGCGTGCCCGTGCACTGTTTTGGGCCTGGACCAACAGAGCTCGGCACCGTGTCTGGCCCAGGCCCGGGGGCTCCTGTCGGTGTACTAGAGTAGGGGTACCCTAGTATCCCGAACTTGTGCACGGGCAGTCGCAGCATCCCGCGGCAAGGTTTGTCGGGTGACCGCCAAGGTCCTCCGCGGCTACTTTGAAGACCATTCAAGAACAAAGTACTCAAACCGAGGCCCCGGCAAGAGGAGCTTGCCGGGAAGGCCAACCAAGGCCCCGGCAAGAGAAGCTGGCCGGGAAGAAGGCAAGACCCCGGCAAGAGGAGCTTGCCGGGAAGGCCACTCAAGGCATCTCAAGGAACTTGCCGCGGCACGCCACGCGGTCCGGCAAGGCCCGGTGAGCGACAAGCCCCCGAACACGACAAGACAACGACCGCGGCAAGGAGCTTGCCGCGGGAAACCCCCACTTCGTGCCCGCGCTCCAGCACACCTGCCAACGTGTCGCTCTAGGACCCTCCCGAGCGCACGTGGCAGGAGGCCGTGCAGCTAGGGGTACGAGGTGGCAAGCAGGCGCTGACAAGATAACCATCATGGCAAACGGTGGCGTCCCTAGCGGTCCCTTTCGATACTGTTTAGGCGACACAGACGGGCAATTAATGCCCTTGTCCCCTGCCGCCAGGGTTAGGTATGATACACTGTACAGGTAGTTGTACCAACCACCACTCTTCCATTTTTGCCCTTTACCTCCGTTGCCACCTGTGGGTAACCCCTTGATCATATAAAAGGAGGCCCGTGAGCAACGTAGAGGGGGGTTGGCTAGTTCGAACCCTCACGCTCGGTCTTGCTAGCCGCCGGTGTGTACTGTAGCACTCCGCGCTCCCGAGCAAGAAATCAATACAAACCACAAAGCAGGAGTAGGGTTTTACGCATTCGTGCGGCCCAAACCTGGGTAAATCGCTCGCGTGCTCCGCCTCGATCTGCTCTTTGCGTGACCTCCGCCCCCGCCGAACCGAAAGGGACCCAGTCCGCCGGTCCCATAGGTGCCCGTGGATCAGCAACCCCGGCATCCTTTCATCTTGGTAAGGTTATTCCGAGATTGGGTCTTCTTAGCTGACGGTCTGGCGCCAAAACTAAACAACTATCGATATCTCATGGTGGTCAACAATTTATGGTTTCTCCTGCAGGAAATGGGTCTGGGTTGATCCTCACCATATAACCTACGGTTGGCAAAAACTGAAAAAGGGAAAATTCTTATACCATTCTAAGGCTTAAACAAGGTTTTGATCGTCGTCTCTCCACTATAGGTTAGTCACTCAGATTTACCATCCCATATAGCAAGGCGAATAATAAGAGTAAGTCGGTATGGTGATCAATCCATCCCGCACGCAAATCATTACCTTGTATATGGTTTAGCGAATCTCGCATTGTAACACTCGGTCATCCTCACAAGCATTGCAGAATTTCTCTCGTCGCCGAACCAAGTTCGGATATATCCATAGATTCTGCAAGCCAAACAATCATCTATCGTTCCTTCACCACTCTCAGGTTTGCGTAAACTCCTATAAAATCGTCTGTCGACAAAGGTATATCCTCTTCCAGGGTTCTTCCTTCAGCAAGAATGTGCTTGCTTCTTGGCAGGTACTGGGGCCTGTGGGTTATGGCACATCTCATCACTTGTAGTCTTTGAACTTATCATCGGGCAACCGATCATTGTTCCAACTTCCTAGTATTCTTAAATCCATCCAATTGTACTATCTTCCTTCCTTCTATTGGCACCAAACCAAGACGCGAGTACTCAAACTTGTCATGGGGTTGCCATTGCTCCATATTACCAACATCATACCGCCTTTATATCCAATAGTACTTCATCTCTTCATCCTCGTGGGATTTCCCACATACCGAGGTAAAAACTTATACTTACGAAGTCCATACTCTACTTCGTGGAACATCATTATCCTTTCCAGGGTCAAGCGTCCTTACAGGGGAATATTGGCCATCTCTGCATGGCACTTCTTCAACTGGGAAATGTGAAACACATCATGAACTCCTGACAGTCCTTCGGGTGACTCCAACTTGTTGGCCACTTCTCCCATACGCTCCAAAACTCGGTATGGTCCTACAAATCTCGGGGCTAGCTTTACCTTAACTCCAATTCGTTTAACTCCTCGCTGAGGGAACACATGAAGACATGCTCTGTCTCCAATTTCATAGACTACCTCCTTGAGTTTTTGAGTCTACATAACTCTTCTGCCTGGACTGAGCTACCTTCAGTCTATCTCGAATCAACTTAACATTCTCTTCTGACTCCTTGATCACATTTGGTCCAAACAACTGACGGTCTCCAACTTCATCCCACATACTCTTGGGGTATCACACATATCAAGACAAAACTCATATTCATTTTTGTCCAAAATCCACTCAGTGGAGTATCCTTATCTTTTCCAGCGGTCAATGGTTCTTACAGGGTACTACCACCCTTAAAATGCACAAACCTTCCATAGACCATATTTCTCTTATCCTCAAAAATGGTCAAAATACTTCTTCATAGAGTAACAACTCATAAAATCCATATCAGTACCAACGACGCTACTTTATTAATTCTCAAATGATTTCAATCTCTCGCTTCTCCATTACATGTCTCAACTCAACACCTCAATATAAAAGAAAATGTTCTCACTTCTACTACTCCATTACTTCTGTTGCAAACTCAACTATCTAGCACAAGTTTCCTTCTCCTTGGGGCATTCTCTGGCAAAGTGCCCTGCTCCATTACCACTAAAACATATTACTTCTGACAAGTATCGAGGTTTCCTTTTTGGGCAATTGTTGAGGTAGTGTCCTGACTCCTTGCACCTGTAACAGGTGATATGACTCAGATTCTTCCTGGAATCCAATCCGCTTCTCTTCCTAGACCTTTCCATTCCAATCAGGGCTTCTATTTCTTGTGGGTCATATTCTACGTCCTCTGTCGAGAATTCTACTAGATCCCCATTCAAACAATTTTGGGAGATGTGTCCTTCTTCTCCACATGAATAGCATGACTTGGTGCAGGGTATAATTGGCTCTTCTTTGGGGGTGTCCTCCACATCTTCCTTCATTAAGGTTCTTCTAAACTTTCCATAAGGGCTCCTTTCATTACTTCTTTTTTCTGCTGGATGGTTCTTTGTACCATGGTGTAAATGTGACACTGTGGAGGGTAGTGGGTAGTCCCTTCACACAAGAAACAAGTGATCTGCCTAGTTGGGCATTCTTCATCTGGGTGACTTCCTTCACAATTAGGGCATTCACCCTTGTGTTCTTTATGGTGGTGTCCTATTTCGCCACAAAGCTTACATGCATAAGTTTTCTTCATATCCTTTCCATAAGGCTTCAATTTCTGCGACACAAACTGAGACTTTAGCAAAGTCAACTTAAATTCTTTCCAAGTGGTTACTCCTTGCCATCCATTGATGGTTTGATACATCCTCCACCAAGTAGCAGCACCTCTTTCAAAGCACCGAAGAGCATGCTGGGTCATATCATGTCCAACTATAGGGTTATTCTCCATGTGATCCTCCCTGTTCTGAATCCATCGGTCTGTCTCCAATTGACTCAACGGTCCAGAAAATACAAGCTCATCTCCATTCATCCTCTATTGGATCCAAGGGTTTTGGGGTAAGATAAGAGAGATCAAGAGGGATGCACACAATACAAACAATGGTTTTGAAAAGACAGATTTTTATTGTGGCTGTCGGAAAACAACAATTAAATGACAGCTCACAATCATCGCATCTAACGTAGGTATAAAACAGGGGTTTGGTCTGCTAAGGTCAACGTCGCCAAACTCTTCAAGTCTTGGTCATGTCTCCAATGGCTTCTTCCGATCGTGTTTGTCCTTCTCAAGTTCTTTTGCCAGATCATCTCTGTTGACGTGAAATCTCTCGTGACATCCTTTAATATTCCGGAGTTGCATTTCAATCTTCTGGTTTCAACATCCTTCACATGAACCATGGTCATACTGTCCTTCAGTTCCTGACAATTCTCCGGTATCTTGAGGTTGTAGCTCCTCCAGCTTGGCTACTCTCATCTTCAGGATCCTGAGTTCCTCATGAAATACTTCCTTGTCTAATACGACTTCCTGGAGCTCCATTTTAAACTTCTTGATGTACTACTCCAGATCCTGGTGAGACACCAGCTAAGTTTAAAACTGCATCCTTTGCTGATAGATGCTCCATCAGCCTTCTACCATCCAATCCTTTCGAAAGAATGCATGCTTAGCTCAGCTCGGTGACCACAGTACCAATGGTGATGACATCACGGATAACCGTGTTTCTGCTCTTGTCATTTCCATGAGCTATCTCTCCACAGTCGATATCCCTGCCTTAGGGTTTCTTTGACAAAACTTCGAGTTCTCATACTCCATGTTTCAGTCTTTCTCCGATACACCTTGATCTCGGGTATTGACAACTTCCATAGTCTGCCAAGTTCCACAAGGGTAGCATTCCTAGGTCATACAAATCTGGGGATTCTTCAAAGCCTCCAATTCTCCTAGTCTTCAGAGTCTTCAACAGCTGTAGTTTCCATTATCATAATGTATGCTGAAATCCTCTTCATTCCGAATGGTCTTACTTGTCTGATATCCTGTACTTCTTGGAGTGGTCTCATCAGTCGAATCTTCGTGTGGTCAAAAGGGGAAAGGGGTATGGTCTCACTAAAAGGAATTTTTGAATAAGCTCAGAAGAGAAGAGAGATAAAAGATCTTTTTGAAAGGGAAAGTTGTAGAGAAAAGTCTTTGCTATGGGCTTGCCAGTTTCTAGGGTCACGTCCTACAGTCAACATGTGCTCTGATACCATCTTGTAGCGACCCGACCCAAATGGATCAAGTCTCTGTGCTTAAGTGTCATCCCTGGATCGGTATGCTGACACACACAGTACTCGAAGGATTTATAACAGAGGTAAATCACATGTATAAAGTAACGTAAATACTGTTACCTCAAAACCAAAATAGCGGAAGCAACAAGGTTGTGGATTCCCATCAACACCAACGGCAAAGTTGAGTGTAGAAATCGTAACCCTAACGTATCACTTACTCGTCGTAAGATAATCCTGCAACATGAGACGTTGCAGCCACAGAGGGTTAGTACATTGAATGTACTGGAAAATTCACACCATAGAGACTGATGAATAAAGGCTATCACTACATGCATATTTGGCTGGTGGAAAAGCTCTATGGTTATAAGGTTTTTGCGTAAAGCCAATTTTTCCCTACTGCAAAGGAATAAATTTATTTAACTATCAAGGTGGTTGTTGAACATTGAGAATGGTTGACAGCATTCTCAATCCCAATTAAGTAACAATTAAAACCCAACAACATTAATTATAAGTAACGTGATGAGATTCACATGATATTCAAGTACTAGATACTCAAGTTGTCCATAACCGGGGACACGGCTAATCATGATTAGTTTGTACACTCTGCAGAGGTTTGCGCACTTTTCCCCACAAGACTCGATCGCCTCCGTTGGATTTCTCGCACGGTATGGTGTTTGAGAAACGGATGACCGAGACATAGTCTTTCAGAAGTGCTAGCACCTTACATGTGGGTAGACCGGTACACCTACTTTCCCCTACATCTGCTAGTCTACCCGTAAGAGTTCGCACGACTTAATCAACTATGCCAGAGCCCATAATGGCTTGTGGCTGCACACGTAAGTTTCTAGTTTGAATAATCTCATGATCCCTTTGAGCCTGGGTGGTGGTCCGAAGAAATACAGGCAAGTCCTGATAGAAACCAGGTGCCTCAATCCACCCAGATGTGTGTTTAAGTTGCCACCTTAAGTAAACCATTAATTAACAATCTCACATCTGTCATGGATACACTCACCCAATCCACGTCTACTAGCGTAGCATGGCATAATAAGCAAACTTAGAGTAACTCCCAAGGGATTGAAAATAAACAGGTAATAGGTACTACCTCAACTACTTCCCATCCCACAGTTTAATTAGATCCTAATCATGCAATGTGTGAAGATTGATCTAATGCAAAAAAAACTAGGTTGTAGAAAAAGGTATGATCAAAGTGTGAACTTGGCTGCAATGTTGATGAAGATGATTCGCACTCAAAATCCTGATAGCTCTACTCGTCACACTCCGGTCAATCTATCGTAAGCAAGCAATAGTAAGCACACATAAGCAATCACTCAAAAGATCAGAAAGAACGAAGAAGATGATTCGGAAAACATCAAAACCAAGAAAATAGCTCTTGCAACATAAAACAATTTCTAACAGTACCAAAGTTATGTGAATTTGGCCTTATTAGAAGGTTTAGGTCAAGAGCTTCGATTTGCAAAAAGAATCAACTCAAACGGAGCTACGAAACTCAAGTTATGATCAAACGAAGCTTGAATCCAAATCTGATCTAATTCAAATTTTAAACTTTTCAAAAACATGTTTAAGTTGGATTACTGCATAGAGGGGATCGTAACGAAGAAGTGGGCGTTGGTTTCGTTGGATTTGGACTAATGAGTAAAAAGTTATGATTGATTGAAGCACAGGGACTAAACTGTAATTAAAATCATCACATATAGGTCCCTGGCCGGAATTAAAAAAGAAAAAGAAAAAGACTAAGTAGCGAACGTTCGCTGCAGATGCCTATAAGATGAAAACTGTTCGCTACAAATCCTAAACTAGCGAACGTCCACTAATTAACCTAACTATTAAATAAAACCGGCTTTAGAAGAAAACCAGAGAAAACCAAAATAAAATAAACCGGACCGGGCGGTTAATTACCGATTCGGGTGGTGTTCGTCGAAAAGACGACCGGCGGTGGTTAGCAGATCGGCGGCGACGGTTTCTGGCGAGGCGAGGCGAGGCGAGCGGCCACGGCGGCGCGCGGCAAGCGGCGCGAGGCAGCATGGTGGCGAAGCAAGGCGGGGGCGTAGGCGAGCGGGCGGCGCAGCAGCAGCGGCGAAGGGCGCGGCGAGGCGGCGGGCAGCGGCGCGGATCTGCGGCGGCGCGGGAGTGCGAGGGAGGAGAGAGAGGCGGTCGGGGGCGGCGGCTTTATAGTAGGGGAGGGGAGGGGGTGGCCTTGGAGGAGGGGTAAGGCGGAGGAGGACTCCGGGCGGCGCACGGACGTCGAGGCGGCGGCGGTTGCGGCAATGCTCGGGACTCTGTCCCGAGCTGGAGGGCGAGGCGGACGGCCGGTTGGGCTGGGCCTGGCCTGGCTGGCTAGCTGGGCCGGCCCAGTCGGGGAAAGGTTTCCCTTTTTTTTTAACATTTTTTTTCAGACAACCTAACAGATAAAAACAAAATAAAAGAAAATATTATATAGGCATATAATATATCAACATTTTCAGAAAAAGAATATCTACAACATGGACATTTTTATAGCTTCAAATAAAATCCACACAAATTCAGATAAATCAAAGAGTGCTACTGGTCTATTAAAATCCAACAAAAATCATTTTTAAAATACCAAAATGATTTCAAATTAATTTTTCTACAATTTTCTAATGTAGGGAATCATGTTACCCTAATTTCCATATATTTAATTTTTGGAGAAAACTAATTTGAATAAAACTCAAATAACTCCAAATTGAAAATAAATACAAAAGAACTTTGAAATTGATCCTTTGAAACTCCCAACTCATATTTCATAATTTGAAGAAGTCATTTTATCTTCTCTCGTGAAAATCGTTGAGTTGCATAAAGTTTCTGAAGTGGAAAATATTTCCCAATGGAATTCAAATATTTTTCAAAACCCCCTTTCATTTTAAATGGAAGAAGTCATGTCATCTTCTCTCTAGGGTTTTGTGTTGAAAAGAATTTGAATTCATGGAGATCAGAAAGAAAAATGAAAGTGTGGGAAAGTCCTTTTATTCCCTCTCATTTAACTTTCAAAAGGTTTCGGATTCACTCACTTTCAGACAATCAATCAAACAATCAATCAATCTATCTATTTATTATAACATTCCAAAATTTAGAATTTTGGGATGTTACAAACCTACCACCCTTAAAAGGAATCTCGTCCTCGAGATTCGGAGAGGCTAGAAAGAAAAGGTTAGGGTTTGGGGGTCTCCTCAAATTCCATCAATCATCACCGGGGTCTAGGGTGCTACCACCCTTAGAAGCATGGTTACGGTTCTATCAAAACTCATATACTCCATCCTTATTCTTGACAGTGTCGGTCTTCTCAGATCTTCAGTATAATTCCTTTCTCTGGGCTCTTCCGGTGATGGCATAACCTTTTCCTCAATTCTTTTGTCCTTTCATCTTGGTAAGGTTATTCCCAGATTGGGTCTTCTTAGCTGACGGTCTGGCGCCAAAACTAAACAACTATCGATATCTCATGGTGGTCAACAATTTATGGTTTCTCCTGCAGGAAATGGGTCTGGGTTGATCCTCACCGTATAACCTACGGTTGGCAAAAACTGAAAAAGGGAAAATTCTTATACCATTCTAAGGATTAAACAAGGTTTTGATCGTCGTCTCTCCACTATAGGTAAGTCACTCAGATTTACCATCCCATATAGCAAGGCGAATAATAAGAGTAAGTCGGTATGGTGATCAATCCATCCCGCACCCAAATCATTACCTTGTATATGGTTTAGCGAATCTCGCATTGTAACACTCGGTCATCCTCACAAGCATTGCAGAATTTCTCTCGTCGACGAACCAAGTTCGGATATATCCATAGATTCTGCAAGCCAAACAATCATCTATCGTTCCTTCACCACTCTCAGGTTTGCGTAAACTCCTATAAAATCGTCTGTCGACAAAAGGTATATCCTCTTCCAGGGTTCTTCCTTCAGCAAGAATGTGCTTGCTTCTTGGCAGGTACTGGGGCCTGTGGGTTATGGCACATCTCATCACTTGTAGTCCTTGAACTTATCATCGGGCAACCGATCATTGTTCCAACTTCCTAGTATTCTTAAATCCATCCAATTGTACTGTCTTCCTTCCTTCTATTGGCACCAAACCAAGACGCGAGTACTCAAACTTGTCATGGGGTTGCCATTGCTCCATATTACCAACATCATACCTCCTTTATATCCAGTAGTACTTCATCTCTTCATCCTCGTGGGATTTCCCACATACCGAGGTAAAAACTTATACTTATGAAGTCCATACTCTACTTCGTGGAACATCATTATCCTTTCCAGGGTCAAGCGTCCTTACAGGGGAATATTGGCCATCTCTGCATGGCACTTCTTCAACTGGGAAATGTGAAACACATCATGAACTCCTGACAGTCCTTCGGGTGACTCCAACTTGTTGGCCACTTCTCCCATACGCTCCAAAACTCGGTATGGTCCTACAAATCTCGGGGCTAGCTTTACCTTAACTCCAATTCGTTTAACTCCTCGCTGAGGGAACACATGAAGACATGCTCTGTCTCCAATTTCATAGACTACCTCCTTGAGTTTTTGAGTCTACATAACTCTTCTGCCTGGACTGAGCTACCTTCAGTCTATCTCGAATCAACTTAACATTCTCTTCTGACTCCTTGATCACATTTGGTCCAAACAACTGACGGTCTCCAACTTCATCCCACATACTCTTGGGGTATCACACATATCAAGACAAAACTCATATTCATTTTTGTCCAAAATCCACTCAGTGGAGTATCCTTATCTTTTCCAGCGGTCAATGGTTCTTACAGGGTACTACCACCCTTAAAATGCACAAACCTTCCATAGACCATATTTCTCTTATCCTCAAAAATGGTCAAAATACTTCTTCATAGAGTAACAACTCATAAAATCCATATCAGTACCAACGACGCTACTTTATTAATTCTCAAATGATTTCAATCTCTCGCTTCTCCATTACATGTCTCAACTCAACACCTCAATATAAAAGAAAATGTTCTCACTTCTACTACTCCATTACTTCTGTTGCAAACTCAACTATCTAGCACAAGTTTCCTTCTCCTTGGGGCATTCTCTGGCAAAGTGCCCTGCTCCATTACCACTAAAACATATTACTTCTGACAAGTATCGAGGTTTCCTTTTTGGGCAATTGTTGAGGTAGTGTCCTGACTCCTTGCACCTGTAACAGGTGATATGACTCAGATTCTTCCTGGAATCCAATCCGCTTCTCTTCCTAGACCTTTCCATTCCAATCAGGGCTTCTATTTCTTGTGGGTCATATTCTACGTCCTCTGTCGAGAATTCTACTAGATCCCCATTCAAACAATTTTGGGAGATGTGTCCTTCTTCTCCACATGAATAGCATGACTTGGTGCAGGGTTTAATTGGCTCTTCTTTGGGGGTGTCCTCCACATCTTCCTTCATTAAGGTTCTTCTAAACTTTCCATAAGGGCTCCTTTCATTACTTCTTTTTTCTGCTGGATGGTTCTTTGTACCATGGTGTAAATGTGACACTGTGCAGGGTAGTGGGTAGTCCCTTCACACAAGAAACAAGTGATCTGCCTAGTTGGGCATTCTTCAGTTGGGTGACTTCCTTCACAATTAGGGCATTCACCCATGTGTTCTTTATGGTTGTGTCCTATTTCTCCACAAAGCTTGCATGCATAAGTTTTCTTCATATCCTTTCCATAAGGCTTCAATTTCTGGGACACAAACTGAGACTTTAGCAAAGTCAACTTAAATTCTTTCCAAGTGGTTACTCCTTGCCATCCATTGATGGTCTGATACATCCTCCACCAAGTAGCAGCACCTCTTTCAAAGCACCGAAGAGCATGCTGGGTCATATCATGTCCAACTATAGGGTTATTCTCCATGTGATCCTCCATGTTCTGAATCCATCGGTCTGTCTCCAATTGACTCATCAGTCCAGAAAATACAAGCTCATCTCCATTCATCCTCTATTGGGTCCAAGGGTTTTGGGGTAAGATAAGAGAGATCAAGAGGGATGCACACAATACAAACAATGGTTTTGAAAAGACAGATTTTTATTGTGGCTGTTGGAAAACAACAATTAAATGATAGCTCACAATCATCGCATCTAACGTAGGTATAAAACAGGGGTTTGGTCTGCTAAGGTCAACGTCGCCAAACTCTTCAAGTCTTGGTCATGTCTCCAATGGCTTCTTCCGATCGTGTTTGTCCTTCTCAAGTTCTTTTGCCAGATCATCTCTGTTGACGTGAAATCTCTCGTGACATCCTTTAATATTTTGGAGTTGCATTTCAAACTTCTGGTTTCAACATCCTTCACATGAATCATGGTCATACTGTCCTTCAGTTCCTGACAATTCTCCGGTATCTCGAGGTTGTAGCTCCTCCAGCTTGGCTACTCTCATCTTCAGGATCCTGAGTTCCTCATGAAATACTTCCTTGTCTAATACGACTTCCTGGAGCTCCATTTTAAACTTCTTGATGTACTACTCCAGATCCTGGTGATACACCAGCTAAGTTTAAAACTGCATACTTTGCTGATAGATGCTCCATCAGCCTTCTACCATCCAATCCTTTCGAAAGAATGCATGCTTAGCTCAGCTCGGTGACCACAGTATCAATGGTGATGACATCATGGTTAACCGTGTTTCTGCTCTTGTCATTTCCATGAGCTATCTCTCCACAGTCGATATCCCTGCCTTAGGGTTTCTTTGACAAAACTTCGAGTTCTCATACTCCGTGTTTCAGTCTTTCTCTGATACACCTTGATCTCGGGTATTGACAACTTCCATAGTCTGCCAAGTTCCATAAGGGTAGCATTCCTAGGTCATACAAATCTGGGGATTCTTCAGAGCCTCCAATTCTCCTAGTCTTCAGAGTCTTCAACAGCTGTAGTTTCCATTATCATAATGTATGGTGAAATCTTCTTCATTCTGAATGGTCTTACTTGTCTGGTATCCTGTACTTCTTGGAGTGGTCTCATCAGTCGAATCTTCATGTGGTTAAAAGGGGAAAGGGGTATGGTCTCACTAAAAGGAATTTTTGAATAAGCTCAGAAGAGAAGAGAGATAAAAGATCTTTTTGAAAGGGAAAGTTGTAGAGAAAAGTCTTTGCTATGGGCTTGCCAGTTTCTAGGGTCACGTCCTACAGTCAACATGTGCTCTGATACCATCTTGTAGCGACCCGACCCGAATGGATCAAGTCTCTGTGCTTAAGTGTCATCCCTGGATCGATATGCTGACACACAGAGTATTCGAAGGATTTATAACAGAGGTAAATCACATTTATAAAGTAACGTAAATACTATTACCTCAAATCCAAAATAGCGGAAGCAACAAGGTTGTGGATTCCCATCAACACCAACGGCAAAGTTGAGTGTAGAAATCGTAACCCTAACGTATCACTTACTCGTCGTAAGATAATCCTGCAACATGAGACGTTGCAACCACAGAGGGTCAGTACATTGAATGTACTGGCAAATTCACACCATATAGAATGATGAATAAAGGCTATCACTACATGCATATTTGGCTGGTGGAAAAGCTCTATGGTTATAAGGTTTTTGCGTAAAGCCAATTTTTCCCTACTGCAAAGGAATAAATTTATTTAACTATCAAGGTGGTTGTTGAACATTGAGAATGGTTGACAGCATTCTCAATCCCAATTAAGTAACAATTAAAACCCAACAACATTAATTAGAAGTAACGTGATGAGATTCACATGATATTCAAGTACTAGATACTCAAGTTGTCCATAACCGGGGACACGGCTAATCATGATTAGTTTGTACACTCTGCAGAGGTTTGCGCACTTTTCCCCACAAGACTCAATCGCCTCCGTTGGATTTCTCGCACGGCATGGTGTTTGAGAAACGGATGACCGAGACATAGTCTTTCAGAAGCGCTAGCACCTTACATGTGGGTAGACCGGTAAACCTACTTTCCCCTACATCTGCTAGTCTACCCGTAAGAGTTCGCACGACTTAATCAACTATGCCAGAGCCCATAATGGCTTGTGGCTGCACACGTAAGTTTCTAGTTTGAATAATCTCATGATCCCTTTGAGCCTGGGTGGCGGTCCAAAGAAATACAGGCAAGTCCTGATAGAAACCAGGTGCCTCAATCCACCCAGATGTGTGTTTAAGTTGCCACCTTAAATAAACCATTAATTAACAATCTCACATCTGTCATGGATACACTCACCCAATCCATGTCTACTAGCGTAGCATGGCATAATAAGCAAACGTAGAGTAACTCCCAAGGGTTTGAATATAAACAGGTAATAGGTACTACCTCAACTACTTCCCATCCCACAGTTTAATTAGATCCTAATCATGCAATGTGTGAAGATTGATCTAATGCAAAAAAACTGGGTTGTAGAAAAAGGTATGATCAAAGTGTGAACTTGCCTGCAATGTTGATGAAGATGATTCGCACTCAAAATCTTGATAGCTCTACTCGTCACACTCCGGTCAATCTATCGTAAGCAAGCAATAGTAACCACACATAAGCATCACTCAAAAGATCAGAAAGAACGATGAAGATGATTCGGAAAACATCAAAACCAAGCAAATAGCTCTTGCAACATAAAACAATTTCTAACAGTACCAAAATTATGTGAATTTGGCCTTATTAGAAGGTTTAGGTCGAGAGCTTCGATTTGCAAAAAGAATCAACTCAAACGGAGCTACGAAACTCAAGTTATGATCAAAGGAAGTTTGAATTCAAATCTGATCTAATTCAAATTTTAAACTTTTCAAAAACATGTTTATGTTGGATTACTGGATAGAGGAGATCGTAACGAAGAAGTGGGCGTTGGTTTCGTTGGATTTGGACTAACGAGTAAAAAGTTATGATTGATTGAAGCACTAGGACTAAACTGTAATTAAAATCATCAAATATAGGTCCCTGGCCAGAATTAAAACAGAAAAAGAAAAAGACTAAGTAGCGAACGTTCGCTGCAGATGCCTATAAGACGAAAACTGTTCGCTACAAATCCTAAACTAGCGAACGTCCACTAATTAACCTAACTATTAAATAAAACCGGCTTTAGAAGAAAACCAGAGAAAACCAAAATAAAATAAACTGGACCGGGTGGTTAATTACCGGTTCGGGCGGTTTTCGTCGAAAAGACCACCGGCGGTGGTTAGCAGATCGGCGGCGACGGTTTTCGGCGAGGCGAGGCGAGGCGAGCGGCCACGGCGGCGTGCGGCAAGCGGCGCGAGGCAGCGCGGGCGAGGGCAGCGTGGTGGCGAAGCAAGGCGGCCGTGCAGGCGAGCGGGCGGCGCAGCAGCAGCGGTGAAGGGTGCGGCAAGGCGGCGGGCAGCGGCGCGGATCTGCGGCGGCGTGGGAGTGCGAGGGAGGAGAGAGAGGAAGGCCCGGGGCGTGGCTTTATAGTATGGGAGGGGAGGGGGTGGCCTTGGAAGAGGGGTAAGGCGGAGGAGGACTCCGGGCGGGGCACGGACGTCGAGGCGGCGGCGGTTGCGGCAATGCTCGGGACTCTGTCCCGAGCTGGAGGGCGAGGCGGACGGCCAGTTGGGCTGGGCCTGGCCTGGCTGGCTAGCTGGGCCGGCCCAGTCGAGGAAAGGTTTCTCTTTTTTTTTAACATTTTTTTCAGAGAACCTAACAGATAAAAACAAAACAAAAGAAAATATTATATAGGCACATAATATATCAAAATTTTCAGAAAAAGAATATCTACAACATGGACATTTTTACAACTTCAAATAAAATCCACACAAATTCAGATAAATCAAAGAGTGCTACTGGTCTATTAAAATCCAACAAAAATCATTTTTAAAATACCAAAATGATTTCAAATTAATTTTTCTCCAATTTTCTAATGTAGGGAATCATGTTACCCTAATTTCCATATATTTTATTTTTGGAGAAAAATAATTTGAATAAAACTCAAATAACTCCAAATTGAAAATAAATACAAAAGAACTTTGAAATTGATCCTTTGAAACTCCCAACTCATATTTCATAATTTGAATAAGTCATTGTATCTTCTCTCGTGAAAATCATTGAGTTGCATAAAGTTTCTGAAGTGGAAAATATTTCCCAATGGAATTCAAATATTTTTCAAACACCCCTTTCATTTTAAATGGAAGAAGTCATGTCAGCTTCTCTCTAGGGTTTTGTGTTGAAAAGAATTTGAATTCATGGAGATCAGAAAGCAAAATGAAAGTTTGGGAAAGTCCTTTTATTCCCTCTCATTTAACTTTCAAAAGGTTTCGAATTCACTCACTTTCAGACAATCAATCAAACAATCACTCAATCTATCTATTTATTATAACATTCCAAAATTTAGAATTTTGGGATGTTACAAGGTGGGAGTTTTCGCGCGTGTTGTAATTTTGGGATAGCAAGGCGCGGGTTGAGATGGAGGGAGTTGTCGGAGCACAACAAGACAAAGATATATCTTTTTTTTCTGCAAATTTTGATATATTATATGTATTTTTCTGAATTAGGATGATTTAGTTATGATTTTTTCAAGTTTGAAAATTGGCCTATAGTCCCGATTTGTGTCTCCAACCGGTACTATAGGTCAGACCCCTTTAGTACCGGTTCATGGCACGAACCGGTACTAAATGTTAGACCTTTAGTACCGGTTCTTGCCATGAACTGGTACTAAAGGTGATCGTGGGGCCCCGGCCTGACGCCAGCCTGCCACCACCCCTTTAGTACCGGTTCGTGGCACGAACTAGTACTAAAGGTTCAACACGAACCGACATTAATGCAAATCCGTTCGAACTGGCACTAATGGTACCATTAGTACCGGGCCAAAATCAAACCGGCACTAATGTGCTTCACGTTTGACCCTTTTTCTACTAGTGTAGGGTTACACAAGGTCGGTTACAAAGGAGGATATATACATATCCGTATTGCCTAGCTTGCCCTCCATGCCAAGTAGAGTCCCATTCGGACACGAGACGAAGTCTTCAATCTTGTATCTTCATAGTCCAACAGTCCGGCCAAAGGATATAATCTGGCTGTCCGGATACCCCCTAATCCAGGACTCCCTCAATAGGAATAAAACATAGTGGGATTATGCAAGGAGTGCATGCACAAATCCGGAGTGAAGGTAGCAAACTGTGGATAGACCCAAAACCAATGATACCAGACAGATAATAGCTTTAGTTAGAAAATACAGATAATGGCTCCTTTAATGTTTGTTTGCACCCAACATTAAACTCATAGTAGACACCCGAGATTAACCATATAGTAGACATATAGTACTGATTGCTGCCCCAATATGTACCCCACAACCATTTAAAAAATCAAGTTTCTTCATAAGTTTGGACCTGAGTCGTAGTCTAATAGGTGAACACGGCGATAAAGTAGCATGTAATCATATTAAGCGATGCATGACGTAAGCAGACACGGAAGAGTGCGACCTCTCTTGCGGACCCGTGTAGTCCTCAAGGTCATCTTCTCAGTTGATGATGGAAATGCAGTTGTCATGGCTCCCGGCGGCGGGGAAGAAGATCTGAGGCGGCGATAGACAGTCTGGAGAGCGGATCCCTGCTGTGGTGAACCCATCCGTCGTTGGAGTAGCTGAGCTGGGGTGGAACACAGCACCGCATGAGCAGGACAAACCACACAAGGTTTTCTTTGACACATATCTGTAACGGAAGTAATTGTGTAAGGGCTTGTTTGAATTTGAGGATTCTAACAATGCAAGGATAGGAAATAGACAGGAATACGATAGGAATGCACGTGCAAAACAGAGAATTGAAAAACACAGGATTTTTGCCAATCTGGGTGTTTGGTTCACAAGAATTGGAAGATCACATGATGTAAAGAAGCATGGTGAGATTAAGTCAAACCACAAGAAGTGTACAACCTCTTTGGCGAAGCCATGTCGATCTCAGCGTGATTGGGTTGGCCGATGAGGATGCTCCGGCTGACTTGGCTCTCGGAGGAGGGGAAGAAGATCTTAGGCGTCTGGAGATGGAGCCTGAGGTACTCCTCCGCTGTGATGGAGGGTTTCGTCGTTGGAGCATCTCCGGTGAGTTGTACGACGCCGAGGCTGAACCAGGACAAGAGAGACAACGTTAACCTGAGTGGAATTCTAATAGCATCTCCAATAGATGACATAAAATACATAACCACAAATTGCTAGATGTATACATCAGCCGCTCATCTCTGAACTTAACTGTCAAAACTAAATTTAACTGTCGAAACTGAACTTACCTGTCGAAACTGAATTTTGCTGTCGAAACTAAATTTTACTGTCGAAACTGAACGCACTAGAGGTGAGGCTACAAGTCAGTCGACTGACTTTTTCATCTCTGGTCAGTCGATTTTGCAGCTGTTGGATACGAAATCAAGTGCCTGCAGTTCATCTTCAACCTCCACTCCCCTGAGCCGCCAGCCACCACCGACCAAACAGCCGCCCCGAAAACACTCCCCACCGCCGGTCCGCCACCGATCCGACCATCCCTGTAGGCCCCCCATCCCTGCATAAGTTTGGGCATTTCGCGAGTCAGGATTTCACAGGAGGTGGGAGTTTTCGCGCGTGTTGTAATTTTGGAATAGCAAGGCGCGGGTTGAGACGGAGGGAGTTGTCGGAGCACAACGAGACAAAGATATATCTTTTTGTTCTGCAAATTTTGATATATTATATGTATTTTTCTGAATTAGGATGATTTAGTTATGATTTTTTCAAGTTTGAAAATTGCCCTATAGTCCCGGTTTGTGTCTCCAACCGGTACTATAGGTCAGACCCCTTTAGTACCGGTTCGTGGCACGAACCGGTACTAAAGGTTAGACCTTTAGTACCGGTTCTTGCCACGAACCGGTACTAAAGGTGATCGTGGGGCCCCGGCCTGACGCCAGCCTGCCACCACCCCTTTAGTACCGGTTCGTGGCACGAACCGGTACTAAAGGTTCAACACGAACCGGCATTAATGCAAATCCGTTCGAACCGGCACTAATGGTACCATTAGTACCGGGCCAAAATCAAACCGGCACTAATGTGCTTCATGTTTGACCCTTTTTCTACTAGTGTAGGGTTACACAAGGTCGGTTACAAAGGAGGATATATACATATCCGTATTGCCTAGCTTGCCCTCCACGCCAAGTAGAGTCCCATTCGGACACGAGACGAAGTCTTCAATCTTGTATCTTCATAGTCCAACAGTCCGGCCAAAGGATATAATCCGGCTGTTCGGATACCCCCTAATCCAGGACTCCCTCAATAGGAATAAAACATAGTGGGATTATGCAAGGAGTGCATGCACAAATCCGGAGTGAAGGTAGCAAACTGTGGATAGACCCAAAACCAATGATACTAGACAGATAATAGCTTTAGTTAAAAAATACAGATAATGGCTCCTTTAATGTTTGTTTGCACCCAACATGAAACTCATAGTAGACACCCGAGATTAACCATATAGTAGACATATAGTACTGATTGGTGCCCCAATATGTACCCCACAACCATTTAAAAAATCAAGTTTCAGCATAAGTTTGGACCTGAGTCGGAGTCTAATAGGTGAACACGGCGATAAAGTAGCATGTAATCATATTAGGCGATGCATAACGTAAGCAGACATGGAAGAGTGCGACCTCTCTTGCGGACCCGTGTAGTCCTCAAGGTCATCTTCTCAGTTGATGATGGTAATGCAGTTGTCATGGCTGCCGGCGGCGGGGAAGAAGATCTGAGGCGGCGATAGACAGTGTGGAGAGCGGATCCCTGCTGTGGTGAACCCTTCCGTCGTTGGAGTAGCTGAGCTAGGGTGGAACACGGCACCGCATGAGCAGGACAAACCACACAAGGTTTTCTTTGACACATATCTGTAACGGAAGTAATTGTGTAAGGGCATGTTTGAATTTGAGGATTCTAACAATGCAGGGATAGGAAATAGACATGAATACGATAGTAATGCACGTGCAAAACAGAGAATTGAAAAACACAGGATTTTTGCCAATCTGGGTGTTTGGTTCACAAGAATTGGAAGATCACATGATGCAAAGGAGCATGGTGAGATTAAGTCAAACCACAAGAAGTGTACAACCTCTTTGGCGAAGCCATGTCGATCTCAGCGTGATTGGGTTGGCCGATGAGGATGCTCCGGCTGACTTGGCTGTCGGAGGAGGGGAAGAAGATCTTAGTCGTCTGGAGATGGAGCCCGAGGTACTGCTCCACTGTGATGGAGGGTTTCGTCGTTGGAGCATCTCCGGTGAGTTGTACGACGCCGAGGCTGAACCAGGACAAGAGAGACAATGTTAACCCGAGTGGAATTCTAATAGCATCTCCAATAGATTACATAAAATACATAACCACAAACTGCTAGATGTATACATCAGCCGCTCATCTCTGAACTTAACTGTCAAAACTAAATTTAACTGTCGAAACTGAACTTACCTGTCGAAACTGAATTTTGCTGTCGAAACTAAATTTTACTGACGAAACTGAACAAACTAGAGGTGAAGCCACAAGTCAGTCGACTGACTTTTTCATCTCTGGTCAGTCGATTTTGCAGCCGTTGGGTACGAAATCAAGTGCCTGCAGTTCATCTTCAACCTCCACCCCCCTAAGCCGCCAGCCACCACCGACCAAACAGCCGCCCCGAAAACACTCCCCACCGCCGGTCCGCCACCGCCCCGACCATCCCTGTAGCCCCCCCATCCCTGCATAAGTTTGGGCATTTCACGGGTCAGGATTTCACAGGAGGTGGGAGTTTTCGCGCGTGTTGTAATTTTGGAATAGCAAGGCGCGGGTTGAGATGGAGGGAGTTGTCGGAGCACAACGAGACAAAAATATATCTTTTTGTTCTGCAAATTTTGATATATTATATGTATTTTTCTGAATTAGGATGATTTAGTTATGATTTTTTCAAGTTTGAAAATTGCCCTATAGTCCCGGTTTGTGCCACCAACCGGTACTATAGGTCAGACCCCTTTACTACCGGTTCGTGGCACGAACCGGTACTAGAGGTTAGACCTTTAGTACCGGTTCTTGCCACGAACCGGTACTAAAGGTGATCGTGGGGCCCCGGCCTGACGCCAGCCTGCCACCACCCCTTTAGTACCGGTTCGTGGCACGAACCGGTACTAAAGGTTCCACACGAGCCGGCATTAATGCAAATCCGTTCGAACCGGCACTAATGGTACCATTAGTACCGGGCCAAAATCAAACCGGCACTAATGTGCTTCACGTTTGACCCTTTTTCTGCTAGTGTAGGGTTACACAAGGTCGGTTACAAAGGAAGATATATACATATCCGTATTGCCTAGCTTGCCCTCCACGCTAAGTAGAGTCCCATTCGGACACGAGACGAAGTCTTCAATCTTGTATCTTCATAGTCCAACAGTCCGGCCAAAGGATATAATCCGGCTGTCCGGATACCCCCTAATCTAGGACTCCCTCAATAGGAATAAAACATAGTGGGAATATGCAAGGAGTGCATGCACAAATCCGGAGTGAAGGTAGAAAACTGTGGATAGACCCAAAACCAATGATACCAGACAGATAATAGCTTTAGTTAAAAAATACAGATAATGGCTCCTTTAATGTTTGTTTGCACCCAACATGAAACTCATAGTAGACACCCGAGATTAACCATATAGTAGACATATAGTACTGA
This sequence comes from Triticum urartu, assembly GCF_056163025.1. Taxonomy (NCBI): domain Eukaryota; kingdom Viridiplantae; phylum Streptophyta; class Magnoliopsida; order Poales; family Poaceae; genus Triticum; species Triticum urartu. The sequence goes on along the minus strand of NC_141873.1, from coordinate 584,871,312 downwards.
TTGCTGCCCCAATATGTACCCCACAACCATTTAAAAAAACAAGTTTCAGCATAAGTTTGGACCTGAGTCGTAGTCTAATAGGTGAACACGGCGATAAAGTAGCATGTAATCATATTAAGCGATGCATAACGTAAGCAGACACGGAAGAGTGCGACCTCTCTTGCGGACCCGTGTAGTCCTCAAGGTCATCTTCTCAGTTGATGATGGTAATGCAGTTGTCATGGCTGCCGTCGGCGGGGAAGAAGATCTGAGGCGGCGATAGACAGTCTGGAGAGCGGATCCCTGCTGTGGTGAACCCTTCCGTCGTTGGAGTAGCTGAGCTGGGGTGGAACACAGCACCGCATGAGCAGGACAAACCACACAAGGTTTTCTTTGACACATATCTGTAACGGAAGTAATTGTGTAAGGGCTTGTTTGAATTTGAGGATTCTAACAATGCAGGGATAGGAAATAGACAGGAATACGATAGGAATGCACGTGCAAAACAGAGAATTGAAAAACACAGGATTTTTGCCAGTCTGGGTGTTTGGTTCACAAGAATTGGAAGATCACATGATGCAAAGAAGCATGGTGAGATTAAGTCAAACCACAAGAAGTGTACAACCTCTTTGGCGAAGCCATGTCGATCTCAGCGTGATTGGGTTGGCCGATGAGGATGCTCCGGCTGACTTGGCTGTCGGAGGAGGGGAAGAAGATCTTAGACGTCTCGAGATGGAGCCTGAGGTACTGCTCCGCTGTGATGGAGGTTTTCGTCGTTGGAGCAGCTCCGGTGAGTTGTACGACGCCGATGCTGAACCAGGACAAGAGACACAATGTTAACCTGAGTGGAATTCTAATAGCATCTCCAATAGATTACATAAAATACATAACCACAAACTGCTAGATGTATACATCAGCCGCTCATCTCTGAACTTAACTGTCAAAACTAAATTTAACTGTCGAAACTGAACTTACCTGTCGAAACTGAATTTTGCTGTCGAAACTAAATTTTACTGACGAAACTGAACGCACTAGAGGTGAGGCTACAAGTCAGTCGACTGACTTTTTCATCTCTTGTCAGTCGATTTTGCAGCCGTTGGATACGAAATCAAGTGCCTGCAGTTCATCTTCAACCTCCACCCCCCTGAGCCGCCAGCCACCACCGACCAAACAGCCGCCCCGAAAACACTCCCCACCGTCGGTCCGCCACCGCCCCGACCATCCATGTAGCCCCCCCATCCCTGCATAAGTTTGGGCATTTCGTGGGTCAGGATTTCACAGGAGGTGGGAGTTTTCGCGCGTGTTGTAATTTTGGAATAGCAAGGCGCGGGTTGAGATGGAGGGAGTTGCCGGAGCACAACGAGACAAAGATATATCTTTTTGTTCTGCAAATTTTGATATATTATATGTTTTTTTCTGAATTAGGATGATTTAGTTATGATTTTTTCAAGTTTGAAAATTGCCCTATAGTCCCGGTTTGTGTCTCCAACCGGTACTATAGGTCAGACCCCTTTAGTACCGGTTCGTGGCACGAATCGGTACTAAAGGATAGACCTTTAGTACAAGTTCTTGCCACGAACCGGTACTAAAGGTGATCGTGGGGCCCCGGCCTGACGCCAGCCTGCCACCACCCCTTTAGTACCGGTTCGTGGCACGAACCGGTACTAAAGGTTCCACACGAACCGGCATTAATGCAAATCCGTTCGAGTCGGCACTAATGGTACCATTAGTACCGGGCCAAAATCAAACCAGCACTAATGTGCTTCACGTTTGACCCTTTTTCTACTAGTGTAGGGTTACACAAGGTCGGTTACAAAGGAGGATATATACATATCCGTATTGCCTAGCTTGCCCTCCACGCCAAGTAGAGTCCCATTCGGCACGAGACGAAGTCTTCAATCTTGTATCTTCATAGTCCAACAGTCCGGCCAAAGGATATAATCCGGCTGTCCGGATACCCCCTAATCCAGGACTCCCTCAATAGGAATAAAACATAGTGCGATTATGCAAGGAGTGCATGCACAAATCCGGAGTGAAGGTAGCAAACTGTGGATAGACCCAAAACCAATGATACCAGACAGATAATGGCTTTAGTTAAAAAATACAGATAAAGGCCCCTTTAATGTTTGTTTGCACCCAACATGAAACTCATAGTAGACACCCGAGATTAACCATATAGTAGACATATAGTACTGATTGCTGCTCCAATATGTACCCCACAACCATTTAAAAAATCAAGTTTCAGCATAAGTTTGGACCTGAGTCGGAGTCTAATAGGTGAACACGGCGATAAAGTAGCATGTAATCATATTAAGCGATGCATAACGTAAGTAGACACGGAAGAGTGCGACCTCTCTTGCGGACCCGTGTAGTCCTCAAGGTCATCTTCTCGGTTGATGATGGTAATGCAGTTGTCATGGCTGCCGTCGGTGGGGAAGAAGATCTGAGGCGGCGATAGACAGTGTGGAGAGCGGATCCCTGCTGTGGTGAACCCTTCCGTCGTTGGAGTAGCTGAGCTGGGGTGGAACACAGCACCGCATGAGCAGGACAAACCACACAAGGTTTTCTTTGACACATATCTGTAACGGAAGTAATTGTGTAAGGGCTTGTTTAAATTTGAGGATTCTAACAATGCAGGGATAGGAAATAGACAGGAATACGATAGGAATGCACGTGCAAAACAGAGAATTGAAAAACACATGATTTTTCCCAATCTGGGTGTTTGGTTCACAAGAATTGGAAGATCACATGATGCAAAGAAGCATGGTGAGATTAAGTCAAACCACAAGAAGTGTACAACCTCTTTGGCGAAGCCACGTCGATCTCAGCGTGATTGGGTTGGCCGATGAGGATGCTCCGGCTGACTTGGCTGTCGGAGGAGGGGAAGAAGATCTTAGGCGTCTGGAGATGGAGCCCGAGGTACTGCTCCGCTGTGATGGAGGGTTTTGTCGTTGGAGCATCTCCGGTGAGTTGTACGACACCGAGGCTGAACCAGGACAAGAGAGACAACGTTAACCTGAGTGGAATTTTAATAGCATCTCCAATAGATGACATAAAATACATAACCACAAACTACTAGATGTATACATCAGCCGCTCATCTCTGAACTTAACTGTCAAAACTAAATTTAACTGTCGAAACTGAACTTACCTGTCGAAACTAAATTTTGCTGTCGAAACTAAATTTTACTGTCGAAACTGAACGCACTAGAGGTGAGGCTACAAGTCAGTCGACTGACTTTTTCATCTCTGGTCAGCCAATTTTGCAGCCGTTGGATACGAAATCAAGTGCCTGCAGTTCATCTTCAACCTCCACCCCCCTAAGCCGCCAGCCACCACCGACCAAACAGCCGCCCCGAAAACACTCCCCACCGCCGGTCCGCCACCGCCCCGACCATCCCTGTAGCCCCCCCATCCCTGCATAAGTTTGGGCATTTCGCGTGTCAGGATTTCACAGGAGGTGGGAGTTTTCGCGCGTGTTGTAATTTTGGAATAGCAAGGCGCGGGTTGAGATGGAGGGAGTTGTCGGAGCACAACGAGACAAAGATATATCTTTTTGTTCTGCAAATTTTGATATATTGTATGTTTTTTTCTGAATTAGGATGATTTAGTTATGATTTTGTCAAGTTTGAAAATTGCCCTATAGTCCCGGTTTGTGTCCCCAACCGGTACTATAGGTCAGACCCCTTTAGTACCGGTTCGTGGCACGAATCGGTACTAAAGGTTAGACCTTTAGTACCGGTTCTTGCCACGAACCGGTACTAAAGGTGATCGTGGGGCCCCGGCCTGACGCCAGCCTTCCACCACCCCTTTAGTACCGGTTCGTGGCACGAACCCGTACTAAAGGTTCAACACGAACCGGCATTAATGCAAATCCGTTCGAACCGGCACTAATGGTACCATTAGTACCGGGCCAAAATCAAACCGGCACTAATGTGCTTCACGTTTGACCCTTTTTCTACTAGTGTAGGGTTACACAAGGTCGGTTACAAAGGAAGATATATACATATCCGTATTGCCTGGCTTGCCCTCCACGCCAAGTAGAGTCCCATTCGGACACGAGACGAAGTCTTTAATCTTGTATCTTCATAGTCCAACAGTCCGGCCAAAGGATAAAATCCTGCTGTCCGGATACCCCCTAATCCAGGACTCCCTCAATAGGAATAAAACATAGTGGGAATATGCAAGGAGTGCATGCACAAATCCGGAGTGAAGGTAGAAAACTGTGGATAGACCCAAAACCAATGATACCAGACAGATAATAGCTTTAGTTAAAAAATACAGATAATGGCTCCTTTAATGTTTGTTTGCACCCAACATGAAACTCATAGTAGACACCCGAGATTAACCATATAGTAGACATATAGTACTGATTGCTGCCCCAATATGTACCCCACAACCATTTAAAAAAACAAGTTTCAACATAAGTTTGGACTTGAGTCGTAGTCTAATAGGTGAACACGGCGATAAAGTAGCATGTAATCATATTAAGCGATGCATAACGTAAGCAGACACGGAAGAGTGCGACCTCTCTTGCGGACCCGTGTAGTCCTCAAGGTCATCTTCTCGGTTGATGATGGTAATGCAGTTGTCATGGCTGCCGTCGGCGGGGAAGAAGATCTGAGGCGGCGATAGACAGTCTGGAGAGCGGATCCCTGCTGTGGTGAACCCTTCCGTCGTTGGAGTAGCTGAGCTGGGGTGGAACACAGCACCGCATGAGCAGGACAAACCACACAAGGTTTTCTTTGACACATATCTGTAACGGAAGTAATTGTGTAAGGGCTTGTTTGAATTTGAGGATTCTAACAATGCAGGGATAGGAAATAGACAGGAATACGATAGGAATGCACGTGCAAAATAGAGAATTGAAAAACACAGGATTTTTGCCAGTCTGGGTGTTTGGTTCACAAGAATTGGAAGATCACATGATGCAAAGAAGCATGGTGAGATTAAGTCAAACCACAAGAAGTGTACAACCTCTTTGGCGAAGCCATGTCGATCTCAGCGTGATTGGGTTGGCCGATGAGGATGCTCCGGCTGACTTGGCTGTCGGAGGAGGGGAAGAAGATCTTAGGCGTCTGGAGATGGAGCCCGAGGTACTGCTCCGCTGTGATGGAGGGTTTCGTCGTTGGAGCAGCTCCGGTGAGTTGTACGACGCCGAGGCTGAACCAGGACAAGAGAGACAACGTTAACCTGAGTGGAATTCTAATAGCATCTCCAATAGATGACATAAAATACATAACCACAAACTGCTAGATGTATACATCAGCCGCTCATCTCTGAACTTAACTATCAAAACTAAATTTAACTGTCGAAACTAAACTTACCTCTCGAAACTGAATTTTGCTGTCGAAACTAAATTTTACTGTCGAAACTGAACGCACTAGAGGTGAGGCTACAAATTAGTCGACTGACTTTTTCATCTCTGGTCAGTCGATTTTGCAGCCGTTGGATACGAAATCAAGTGCCTGCAGTTCATCTTCAACCTCCACCCCCCTAAGCCACCAGCCACCACCGACCAAACAGCCGCCCCGAAAACACTCCCCACCGCCGGTCCGCCACCGCCCCGACCATCCCTGTAGCCCCCCCATCCCTGCATAAGTTTGGGCATTTCGCGTGTCAGGATTTCACAGGAGGTGGGAGTTTTCGCGCGTGTTGTAATTTTGGAATAGCAAGGCGCGGGTTGAGATGGAGGGAGTTGTCGGAGCACAACGAGACAAAGATATATCTTTTTGTTCTGCAAATTTTGATATATTATATGTATTTTTCTGAATTAGGATGATTTAGTTATGATTTTTTCAAGTTTGAAAATTGCCCTATAGTCCCCGTGTGTGTCTCCAGCCGGTACTATAGGTCAGACCCCTTTAGTACCGGTTCGTGGCACGAACCGGTACTAAAGGTTAGACCTTTAGTACCGGTTCCTGCTACGAACCGGTACTAAAGGTGATCGTGGTGCCCCGGCCTGACGCCAGCCTGCCACCACCCCTTTAGTACCGGTTCGTGCCATGAACCGGTACTAAAGGTTCAACACGAACCGGCATTAATGCAAATCCGTTCGAACCGCCACTAATGGTAGCATTAGTACCGGGCCAAAATCAAACCGGCACTAATGTGCTTCACGTTTGACCCTTTTTCTACTAGTGTAGGGTTACACAAGGTCGGTTACAAAGGAGGATATATACATATCCGTATCACCTAGCTTGCCCTCCACGCCTAGTAGAGTCCCATTCGGACACGAGACGAAGTCTTCAATCTTGTATCTTCATAGTCCAACAGTCCGGCCAAAGGATATAATCCGGCTGTCCGGATACCCCCTAATCCAGGACTCCCTTAATAGGAATAAAACATAGTGGGATTATGCAAGGAGTGCATGCACAAATCCGGAGTGAAGGTAGCAAACTGTGGATAGACCCAAAACCAATGATACCAGACAGATAATAGCTTTAGTTAAAAAATACAGATAATGGCTCCTTTAATGTTTGTTTGCACCCAACATGAAACTCATAGTAGACACCCGAGATTAACCATATAGTAGACATATAGTACTGATTGCTGCCCCAATATGTACCCCACAACCATTTAAAAAATCAAGTATCAGCATAAGTTTGGAACTGAGTCAGAGTCTAATAGGTGAACACGGCGATAAAGTAGCATGTAATCATATTAAGCGAGGCATAATGTAAGCAGACACGGAAGAGTGCGACCTCTCTTGCGGACCCGTGTAGTCCTCAAGGTCATCTTCTCAGTTGATGAGGGTTATGCAGTTGTCATGGCTGCCGGCGGCGGGGAAGAAGATCTGAGGCGGCGATAGACAGTCTGGAGAGCGGATCCCTGCTGTGGTGAACCCTTCCGTCGTTGGAGTAGCTGAGCTGGGGTGGAACACAGCACCGCATGAGCAGGACAAACCACACAAGGTTTTCTTTGACACATATCTGTAACGGAAGTAATTGTGTAAGGGCTTGTTTGAATTTGACGATTCTAACAATGCAGGGATAGGAAATAGACAGGAATACGATAGGAATGCACGTGCAAAACAGAGAATTGAAAAACACATGATTTTTGCCAATCTGGGTGTTTGGTTCACAAGAATTGGAAGATCACATGATGCAAAGATGCATGGTGTGATTAAGTCAAACCACAAGAAGTGTACAACCTCTTTGGCAAAGCCATGTCGATCTCAGCGTGATTGGGTTGGCCGATGAGGATGCTCCGGCTGACTTGGCTATCGGAGGAGGGGAAGAAGATCTTAGGCATCTGGAGATGGAGCCCGAGGTACTGCTCCGCTGTGATGGAGGGTTTCGTCGTTGGAGCAGCTCCAGTGAGTTGTACGACGCCGAGGCTGAACCAGGACAAGAGAGACAATGTTAACCTGAGTGGAATTCTAATAGCATCTCCAATAGATGACATAAAATACATAACCACAAACTGCTAGATGTATACATCAGCCGCTCATCTCTGAACTTAACTGTCAAAACTAAATTTAACTGTCGAAACTGAACTTACCTGTCGAAACTGAATTTTGCTGTCGAAACTGAATTTTACTGTCGAAACTGAACGCACTAGAGGCGAGGCTACAAGTTAGTCGACTGACTTTTTCATCTCTGGTCAGTCGATTTTGCAGCCGTTGGATACGAAATCAAGTGCCTGCAATTCATCTTCATCCTCCACCCCCTGAGCCGCCATCCACCACCGACCAAACAGCCGCCCCGAAAACACTCCCCTCCGCCGGTCCGCCACCGCCCCGACCATCCCTGTAGCCCCCCCATCCCTGCATAAGTTTGGGCATTTCGCGAGTCAGGATTTCACAGGAGGTGGGAGTTTTCGCGCGTGTTGTAATTTTGGAATAGCAAGGCGCGGGTTGAGATGGAGGGAGTTGTCGGAGCACAACGAGACAAAGATATATCTTTTTGTTCTGCAAATTTTGATATATTATATGTATTTTTCTGAATTAGGATGATTTAGTTATGATTTTTTCAAGTTTGAAAATTGCCCTATAGTCCCGGTTTGTGTCTCCAACCGGTACTATAGGTCATTCCCCTTTAGTACCGGTTCGTGGCACGAACCAGTACTAAAGGTTAGACCTTTAGTACCGGTTCTTGCCACGAACCGGTACTAAAGGTGATCGTGGGGCCCCGGCCTGATGCCAGCCTGCCACCACCCCTTTAGTACCGGTTCGTGGCACGAACCGGTACTAAAGGTTCAACACGAACCGGCATTAATCCAAATCCGTTCTAACCGGCACTAATGGTACCATTAGTACCGGGCCAAAATCAAACCGGCACTAATGTGCTTCACGTTTGACCCTTTTTCTGCTACTGTAGGGTTACACAAGGTCGGTTACAAAGGAAGATATATACATATCCGTATTGCCTAGCTTGCCCTCCACGCGAAGTAGAGTCCCATTCGGACACGAGACGAAGTCTTCAATCTTGTATCTTCAAAGTCCAACAGTCCGGCCAAAGGATATAATCCGGCTGTCCGGATACCCCCTAATCCAGGACTCCCTCAATAGGAATAAAACATAGTGGGATTATGCAAGGAGTGCATGCACAAATCCGGAGTGAAGGTAGCAAACTGTGGATAGACCCAAAACGAATGATACCAGACAGATAATAGCTTTAGTTAAAAAATACAGATAATGGCTCCTTTAATGTTTGTTTGCACCCAACATGAAACTCATAGTAGACACCCGAGATTAACCATATAGTAGACATATAGTACTGATTGCTGCCCCAATATGTACCCCACAACCATTTAAAAAATCAAGTTTCAGCATAAGTTTGGACCTGAGTCGGAGTCTAATAGGTGAACACGGTGATAAAGTAGCATGTAATCATATTAGGCGATGCATAACGTAAGCAGACATGGAAGAGTGCGACCTCTCTTGCGGACCCGTGTAGTCCTCAAGGTCATCTTCTCAGTTGATGATGGTAATGCAGTTGTCATGGCTGCCGGCGGTGGGGAAGAAGATCTGAGGCGGCGATAGACAGTTTGGAGAGCGGATCCCTGCTGTGGTGAACCCTTCCGTCGTTGGAGTAGCTGAGCTGGGGTGGAACACGGCACCGCATGAGCAGGACAAACCACACAAGGTTTTCTTTGACACATATTTGTAACGGAAGTAATTGTGTAAGGGCTTGTTTGAATTTGAGGATTCTAACAATTCAGGGATAGGAAATAGACAGGAATATGATAGGAATGCACGTGCAAAACAGAGAATTGAAAAACACAGGATTTTTGCCAGTCTGGGTGTTTGGTTCACAAGAATTGGAAGATCACATGATGCAAAGAAGCATGGTGAGATTAAGTCAAACCACAAGAAGTGTACAACCTCTTTGGCGAAGCCATGTCGATCTCAGCGTGATTGGGTTGGCCGATGAGGATGCTCCGGCTGACTTGGCTGTCGGAGGAGGGGAAGAAGATCTTAGGCGTCTGGAGATGGAGCCCGAGGTACTGCTCCACTGTGATGGAGGGTTTCGTCGTTGGAGCATCTGCGGTGAGTTGTACGACGCCGAGGCTAAACCAGGACAAGAGAGACAACGTTAACCTGAGTGGAATTCTAATAGCATCTCCAATAGATGACATAAAATACATAACCACAAACTGCTAGATGTATACATCAGCCGCTCATCTCTGAACTTAACTGTCAAAACTAAATTTAACTGTCGAAACTGAACTTACCTGTCGAAACTGAATTTTGCTGTCGAAACTAAATTTTACTGTCGAAACTGAACGCACTAGAGGTGAGGCTACAAATTAGTCGACTGACTTTTTCATCTCTGGTCAGTCGTTTTTGCAGCCGTTGGATACGAAATCAAGTGCCTGCAGTTCATCTTCAACCTCCACCCCCCTAAGCCGCCAGCCACCACCGACCAAACAGCCGCCCCGAAAACACTCCCCACCGCCGGTCCGCCACCGCCCCGACCATCCCTGTAGCCCCCCCATCCCTGCATAAGTTTGGGCATTTCGCGTGTCAGGATTTCACAGGAGGTGGGAGTTTTCGCGCGTGTTGTAATTTTGGAATAGCAAGGCGCGGGTTGAGATGGAGGGAGTTGTCGGAGCACAACGAGACAAAGATATATCTTTTTGTTCTGCAAATTTTGATATATTATATGTATTTTTCTGAATTAGGATGATTTAGTTATGATTTTTTCAAGTTTGAAAATTTCCCTATAGTCCCGGTGTGTGTCTCCAGCCGGTACTATAGGTCAGACCCCTTTAGTACCGGTTCGTGGCACGAACCGGTACTAAAGGTTAGACCTTTAGTACCGGTTCTTGCTACGAACCGGTACTAAAGGTGATCGTGGGGCCCCGGCCTGACGCCAGCCTGCCACCACCCCTTTAGTACCGGTTCGTGCCACGAACCGGTACTAAAGGTTCAACACGAACCGGCATTAATGCAAATCCGTTCAAACCGGCACTAATGGTACCATTAGTACCGGGCCAAAATCAAACTGGCACTAATGTGCTTCACGTTTGACCCTTTTTCTACTAGTGTAGGGTTACACAAGGTCAGTTAGAAAGGAGGATATATACATATCCGTATTACCTAGCTTGCCCTCCACGCCTAGTAGAGTCCCATTCGAACACGAGACGAAGTCTTCAATCTTGTATCTTCATAGTCCAACAGTCCGGCCAAAGGATATAATCCGGCTGTCCGGATACCCCCTAATCCAGGACTCCCTCAATAGGAATAAAACATAGTGGGATTATGCAAGGAGTGCATGCACAAATCCGGAGTGAAGGTAGCAAACTGTGGATAGACCCAAAACCAATGATACCAGACAGATAATAGCTTTAGTTAAAAAATACAGATAATGGCTCCTTTAATGTTTGTTTGCACCCAACATGAAACTCATAGTAGACACCCGAGATTAACCATATAGTAGACATATAGTACTGATTGCTGCCCCAATATGTACCCCACAACCATTTAAAATATCTAGTTTCAGCATAAGTTTGGAACTGAGTCGGAGTCTAATAGGTGAACACGGCGATAAAGTAGCATGTAATCATATTAAGCGAGGCATAATGTAAGCAGACACGGAAGAGTGCGACCTCTCTTGCGGACCCGTGTAGTTCTCAAGGTCATCTTCTCAGTTGATGATGGTTATGCAGTTGTCATGGCTGCCGGCGGCGGGGAAGAAGATCTGAGGTGGCGATAGACAGTCTGGAGAGCGGATCCCTGCTGTGGTGAACCCTTCCGTCGTTGGAGTAGCTGAGCTAGGGTGGAACACAGCACCGCATGAGCAGGACAAACCACACAAGGTTTTCTTTGACACATATCTGTAACGGAAGTAATTGTGTAAGGGCTTGTTTGAATTTGAGTATTCTAACAATGCAGGGATAGGAAATAGACAGGAATACGATAGGAATGCACGTGCAAAACAGAGAATTGAAAAACACATGATTTTTGCCAATCTGGGTGTTTGGTTCACAAGAATTGGAAGATCACATGATGCAAAGATGCATGGTGTGATTAAGTCAAACCACAAGAAGTGTACAACCTCTTTGGCAAAGCCATGTCGATCTCAGCGTGATTGGGTTGGCCGATGAGGATGCTCCGGCTGACTTGGCAGTCGGAGGAGGGGAAGAAGATCTTAGGCGTCTGGAGATGGAGCCCGAGGTACTGCTCCACTGTGATGGAGGGTTTCGTCGTTGGAGCATCTGCGGTGAGTTGTACGACGCCGAGGCTGAACCAGGACAAGAGAGACAACGTTAACCTGAGTGGAATTCTAATAGCATCTCCAATAGATGACATAAAATACATAACCACAAACTGCTAGATGTATACATCAGCCGCTCATCTCTGAACTTAACTGTCAAAACTAAATTTAACTGTCGAAACTAAACTTACCTGTCGAAATTGAATTTTGCTGTCGAAACTAAATTTTACTGTCGAAACTGAACGCACTAGAGGTGAGGCTACAAATTAGTCGACTGACTTTTTCATCTCTGGTCAGTCGATTTTGCAGCCGTTGGATACGAAATCAAGTGCCTGCAGTTCATCTTCAACCTCCACCCCCCTAAGCCGCCAGCCACCACCGACCAAACAGCCGCCCCGAAAACACTCCCCACCGCCGGTCCGCCACCGCCCCGACCATCCCTGTAGCCCCCCCATCCCTGCATAAGTTTGGGCATTTCGCGTGTCAGGATTTCACAGGAGGTGGGAGTTTTCGCGCGTGTTGTAATTTTGGAATAGCAAGGCGCGGGTTGAGATGGAGGGAGTTGTCGGAGCACAACGAGACAAAGATATATCTTTTTGTTCTGCAAATTTTGATATATTATATGTATTTTTCTGAATTAGGATGATTTAGTTATTTTTTTTCAAGTTTGAAAATTGCCCTATAGTCCCGGTTTGTGTCTCCAGCCGGTACTATAGGTCAGACCCCTTTAGTACCGGTTCGTGGCACGAACCGGTACTAAAGGTTAGACCTTTAGTACCGGTTCTTGCTACGAACCGGTACTAAAGGTGATCGTGGGGCCCCGGCCTGACGCCAGCCTGCCACCACCCCTTTAGTACCGGTTCGTGCCACGAACCGGTACTAAAGGTTCAACACGAACCGGCATTAATGCAAATCCGTTCGAACCGGCACTAATGGTACCATTAGTACCGGGCCAAAATCAAACCGGCACTAATGTGCTTCATGTTTGACCCTTTTTCTACTAGTGTAGGGTTACACAAGGTCGGTTACAAAGGAGGATATATACATATCCGTATTACCTAGCTTGCCCTCCACGCCTAGTAGAGTCCCATTCGGACACGAGACGAAGTCTTCAATCTTGTATCTTCATAGTCCAACAGTCCGGCCAAAGGTTATAATCCAGCTGTCCGGATACCCCCTAATCCAGGACTCCCTCAATAGGAATAAAACATAGTGGGATTATGCAAGGAGTGCATGCACAAATCCGGAGTGAAGGTAGCAAACTGTGGATAGACCCAAAACCAATGATACCAGACAGATAATAGCTTTAGTTAAAAAATACAGATAATGGCTCCTTTAATGTTTGTTTGCACCCAACATGAAACTCATAGTAGACACCCGAGATTAACCATATAATAGACATATAGTACTGATTGCTGCCCCAATATGTACCCCACAACCATTTAAAATATCAAGTTTCAGCATAAGTTTGGAACTGAGTCGGAGTCTAATAGGTGAACACGGCGATAAAGTAGCATGTAATCATATTAAGCGAGGCATAATGTAAGCAGACACGGAAGAGTGCGACCTCTCTTGCGGACCCGTGTAGTCCTCAAGGTCATCTTCTCAGTTGATGATGGTTATGCAGTTGTCATGGCTGCCGGCGGCGGGGAAGAAGATCTGAGGCGGCGATAGACAGTCTGGAGAGCGGATCCCTGCTGTGGTGAACCCTTCCGTCGTTGGAGTAGCTGAGCAGGGGTGGAACACAGCACCGCATGAGCAGGACAAACCACACAAGGTTTTCTTTGACACATATCTGTAGCGGAAGTAATTGTGTAAGGGCTTGTTTTAATTTGACGATTCTAACAATGCAGGGATAGGAAATAGACAGGAATACGATAGGAATGCACGTGCAAAACAGAGAATTGAAAAACACATGATTTTTGCCAATCTGGGTGTTTGGTTCACAAGAATTGGAAGATCACATGATGCAAAGATGCATGGGGTGATTAAGTCAAACCACAAGAAGTGTACAACCTCTTTGGCAAAGCCATGTCGATCTCAGCGTGATTGGGTTGGACGATGAGGATGCTCCGGCTGACTTGGCTGTCAGAGGAGGGGAAGAAGATCTTAGGCGTCTGGAGATGGAGCCCGAGGTACTGCTCCGCTGTGATGGAGGGTTTCATCGTTGGAGCAGCTCCGGTGAGTTGTACGACGCCGAGGCTGAACCAGGACAAGAGAGACAACGTTAACCTGAGTGGAATTCTAATAGCATCTCCAATAGATGACATAAAATACATAACCACAAACTGCTAGATGTATACATCAGCCGCTCATCTCTGAACTTAACTGTCAAAACTAAATTTAACTGTTGAAACTGAACTTACCTGTCGAAACTGAATTTTGCTGTCGAAACTAAATTTTACTGTCGAAACTGAACGCACTAGAGGCGAGGCTACAAGTTAGTCGACTGACTTTTTCATCTCTGGTCAGTCGATTTTGCAGCCGTTGGATACGAAATCAAGTGCCTGCAATTCATCTTCAACCTCCACCCCCTGAGCCGCCATCCACCACCGACCAAACAGACGCCCCGAAAACACTCCCCACCGCCGGTCCGCCACCGCCCCGACCATCCCTGTAGCCCCCCCATCCCTGCATAAGTTTGGGCATTTCGCGAGTCAGGATTTCACAGGAGGTGGGAGTTTTCGCGCGTGTTGTAATTTTGGAATAGCAAGGCGCGGGTTGAGATGGAGGGAGTTGTCGGAGCACAACGAGACAAAGATATATCTTTTTGTTCTGCAAATTTTGATATATTATATGTATTTTTCTGAATTAGGATGATTTAGTTATGATTTTTTCAAGTTTGAAAATTGCCCTATAGTCCCGGTTTGTGTCTCCAACCGGTACTATAGGCCAGACCCCTTTAGTACCGGTTCGTGGCACGAACCGGTACTAAAGGTTAGACCTTTAGTACCGGTTCTTGCCACGAACTGGTACTAAAGGTGATCGTGGGGCCCCGGCCTGATGCCAGCCTGCCACCACCCCTTTAGTACCGGTTCGTGGCACGAACCGGTACTAAAGGTTCAACACGAACCGGCATTAATGCAAATCCGTTCGAACCGGCACTAATGGTACCATTAGTACCGGGCCAAAATCAAACCGGCACTAATGTGCTTCACGTTTGACCCTTTTTCTGCTAGTGTAGGGTTACACAAGGTCGGTTACAAAGGAGGATATATACATATCCGTATTGCCTAGCTTGCCCTCCACGCCAAGTAGAGTCCCATTCGGCATGAGACGAAGTCTTCAATCTTGTATCTTCATAGTCCAACAGTCCGGCCAAAGGATATAATCCGGCTGTCCGGATACCCCCTAATCCAGGACTCCCTCAATAGGAATAAAACATAGTGGGATTATGCAAGGAGTGCATGCACAAATCCGGAGTGAAGGTAGCAAACTGTGGATAGACCCAAAACCAATGATACCAGACAGATAATAGCTTTAGTTAAAAAATACAGATAATGGCTCCTTTAATGTTTGTTTGCACCCAACATGAAACTCATAGTTGACACCCGAGATTAACCATATAGTAGACATATAGTACTGATTGCTGCCCCAATATGTACCCCACAACCATTTAAAAAATTAAGTTTCAGCATAAGTTTGGACCTGAGTCGGAGTCTAATAGGTGAACACGGCGATAAAGTAGCATGTAATCATATTAAGCGATGCATAACGTAAGCAGACACGGAAGAGTGCGACCTCTCTTGCAGACCCGTGTAGTCCTCAAGGTCATCTTCTCAGTTGATGATGGTAATGCAGTTGTCATGGCTGCCGGCGGCGGGGAAGAAGATCTGAGGCGGCGATAGACAGTGTGGAGAGCGGATCCCTGCTGTGGTGAACCCTTCCGTCGTTGGAGTAGCTGAGCTGGGGTGGAACACAGCACCGCATGAGCAGGACAAACCACACAAGGTTTTCTTTGACACATATCTGTAACGGAAGTAATTGTGTAAGGGCTTGTTTAAACTTGAGGATTCTAACAATGCAGGGATAGGAAATAGACAGGAATACGATAGGAATGCACGTGCAAAACAGAGAATTGAAAAACACAGGATTTTTGCCAATCTGGGTGTTTGGTTCACAAGAATTGGAAGATCACATGATGCAAAGAAGCATGGTGAGATTAAGTCAAACCACAAGAAGTGTACAACCTCTTTGGCGAAGCCATGTCGATCTCAGCGTGATTGGGTTGGCCGATGAGGATGCTCCGGCTGACTTGGCTGTCGGAGGAGGGGAAGAAGATCTTAGGCGTCTGGAGATGGAGCCCGAGGTACTGCTCCGCTGTGATGGAGGCTTTCGTCGTTGGAGCATCTCCGGTGAGTTGTACGACGCCGAGGCTGAACCAGGACAAGAGAGACAACGTTAACCTGAGTGGAATTCTAATAGCATCTCCAATAGATGACATAAAATACATAACCACAAACTACTAGATGTATACATCAGCCGCTCATCTCTGAACTTAACTGTCAAAACTAAATTTAACTGTCGAAACTGAACTTACCTGTCGAAACTAAATTTTGCTGTCGAAACTAAATTTTACTGTCGAAACTGAACGCACTAGAGGTGAGGCTACAAGTCAGTCGACTGACTTTTTCATCTCTGGTCAGTCGATTTTGCAGCCGTTGGATACGAAATCAAGTGCCTGCAGTTCATCTTCAACCTCCACCCCCCTAAGCCGCCAGCCACCACCGACCAAACAGCCGCCCCGAAAACACTCCCCACCGCCGGTCCGCCACCGCCCCGACTATCCCTGTACCCCCCCATCCCTGCATAAGTTTGGGCATTTCGCGTGTCAGGATTTCACAGGAGGTGGGAGTTTTCACGCGTGTTGTAATTTTGGAATAGCAAGGCGCGGGTTGAGATGGAGGGAGTTGTCGGAGCACAACGAGACAAAGATATATCTTTTTGTTCTGCAAATTTTGATATATTATATGTATTTTTCTGAATTAGGATGATTTAGTTATGATTTTTTCAAGTTTGAAAATTGCCCTATAGTCCCGGTGTGTGTCTCCAGCCGGTACTATAGGTCAGACCCCTTTAGTACCGGTTCGTGGCACGAACCGGTACTAAAGGTTAGACCTTTAGTACCGGTTCTTGCTACGAACCGGTACTAAAGGTGATCGTGGGGCCCCGGCCTGACGGCAGCCTGCCACCACCCCTTTAGTACCGGTTCGTGCCACGAACCGGTACTAAAGGTTCAACACGAACCGGCATTAATGCAAACCGTTCGAACCGGCACTAATGGTACCATTAGTTCCGGGCCAAAATCAAACCGGCACTAATGTGCTTCACGTTTGACCCTTTTTCTACTAGTGTAGTGTTACACAAGGTCGGTTACAAAGGAGGATATATACATATCCGTATTGCCTAGCTTGCCCTCCACGCCTAGTAGAGTCCCATTCGGACACGAGACGAAGTCTTCAATCTTGTATCTTCATAGTCCAACAGTCCGGCTAAAGGATATAATCCGGCTGTCCGGATACCCCCTAATCCAGGACTCCATCAATAGGAATAAAACATAGTGGGATTATGCAAGGAGTGCATGCACAAATCCGGAGTGAAGGTAGCAAACTGTGGATAGACCCAAAACCAATGATACCAGACAGATAATAGCTTTAGTTAAAAAATACAGATAATGGCTCCTTTAATGTTTGTTTGCACCCAACATGAAACTCATAGTAGACACCCGAGATTAACCATATAGTAGACATATAGTACTGATTGCTGCCCCAATATGTACCCCACAACCATTTAAAATATCAAGTTTCAGCATAACTTTGGAACTGAGTCGGAGTCTAATAGGTGAACAAGGCGATAAAGTAGCATGTAATCATATTAAGCGAGGCATAATGTAAGCAGACACGGAAGAGTGCGACCTCTCTTGCGGACCCGTGTAGTCCTCAAGGTCATCTTCTCAGTTGATGATGGTAATGAAGTTGTCATGGCTGCCGGCGGCGGGGAAGAAGATCTGAGGCGGCGATAGACAGTCTGGAGAGCAGATCCCTGCTGTGGTGAACCCTTCCGTCATTAGAGTAGCTGAGCTGGGGTGGAACACAGCACCGCATGAGCAGGACAAACCACACAAGGTTTTCTTTGACACATATCTGTAACGGAAGTAATTGTGTAAGGGCTTGTTTGAATTTGAGGATTCTAACAATGCAGGGATAGGAAGTAGACAGGAATACAATAGGAATGCACGTGCAAAACAGAGAATTGAAAAACACATGATTTTTGCCAATCTGGGTGTTTGGTTCACAAGAATTGGAAGATGACATGATGCAAAGATGCATGGTGTGATTAAGTCAAACCATAAGAAGTGTACAACCTCTTTGGCAAAGCCATGTCGATCTCAGCGTGATTGGGTTGGCCGATGAGGATGCTCCGGCTGACTTTGCTGTCGGAGGAGGGGAAGAAGATCTTAGGCGTCTGGAGATGGAGCCCGAGGTACTGCTCCGCTGTGATGGAGGGTTTCGTCGTTGGAGCAGCTCCGGTGAGTTGTACGACGCCGAGGCTGAACCAGGACAAGAGAGACAACGTTAACCTGAGTGGAATTCTAATAGCATCTCCAATAGATGACATAAAATACATAACCACAAACTGCTAGATGTATACATCAGCCGCTCATCTCTGAACTTAACTGTCAAAACTAAATTTAACTGTCGAAACTGAACTTACCTCTCGAAACTGAATTTTGCTGTCGAAACTAAATTTTACTGTCGAAACTGAACGCACTAGAGGTGAGGCTACAAGTCAGTCGATTGACTTTTTCATCTCTGGTCAGTCGATTTTGCAGCCGTTGGATACGAAATCAAGTGCCTGCAGTTCATCTTCAATCTCCACCCCCCTGAGCCGCCAGCCACCACCGACCAAACAGCCGCCCCGAAAACACTCCCCACCGCCGGTCGGCCACCGCCCCGACCATCCCTGTAGCCCCCCATCCCTGCATAAGTTTGGGCATTTCGCGGGTCAGGATTTCACAGGAGGTGGGAGTTTTCGCGCGTGTTGTAATTTTGGAATAGCTAGGCGCGGGTTGAGATGGAGGGAGTTGTCGGAGGACAACGAGACAAAGATATATCTTTTTCTTCTGCAAATTTTGATATATTATATGTATTTTTCTGAATTAGGATGATTTAGTTATGATTTTTTTCAAGTTTGAAAATTGCCCTATAGTCCCGGTTTGTGTCTCCAACCGGTACTATAGGTAAGACCCCTTTAGTAACGGTTCGTGGCAGAACCGGTACTAAAGGTTAGACCTTTAGTACCCGTTCTTGCCACGAACCGGAACTAAAGGTGATCGTAGGGCCCCGGCCTGACGCCAGCCTGCCACCACCCCTTTAGTACCGGTTCGGTGCACGAACCGGTACTAAAGGTTCAACACGAACCAGCATTAATGCAAATCCGTTCGAACCGGTACTAATGGTACCATTAGTACCGGGCCAAAATCAAACCGGCACTAATGTGCTTCACGTTTGACCCTTTTTCTACTAGTGTAGGGTTACACAAGGTCGGTTACAAAGGAGGATATATACATATCCGTATTGCCTAGCTTGCCCTCCATGCCAAGTAGAGTCCCATTCGGACACGAGACGAAGTATTCAATCTTGTATCTTCATAGTCCAACAGTCTGGCCAAAGGATATAATCCGGCTGTCCAGATACCCCCTAATCCAGGACTCCCTCAATAGGAATAAAACATAGTGGGATTATGCAAGGAGTGCATGCACAAATCCGGAGTGAAGGTAGCAAGCTGTGGATAGGCCCAAAACCAATGATACCAGACAGATAATAGCTTTAGTTAAAAAATACAGATAATGTCTCCTTTAATGTTTGTTTGCACCCAACATGAAACTCATAGTTGACACTCGAGATTAACTATATAGTAGACATATAGTACTGATTGCTGCCCCAATATGTACCCCACAACCATTTAAAAAATCAAGTTTCAGCATAAGTTTGGACCTGAGTCGGAGTCTAATAGGTGAACACGACGATAAAGTAGCATGTAATCATATTAAGCGATGCATAACGTAAGCAGACACTGAAGAGTGCGACCTCTCTTGCGGACCGGTGTAGTCCTCAAGGTCATCTTCTCAGTTGATGATGGTAATGCAGTTGTCATGGCTGCCGGCGGCGGGGAAGAAGTTCTGAGGCGGCGATAGACAGTCTGGAGAGCGGATCCCTGCTGTGGTGAACCCTTCCGTCGTTGGAGTAGCTGAGCTGGGGTGGAACACAGCACAGCTGGAGCAGGACAAACCACACAAGGTTTTCTTTGACACATATCTGTAACGGAAGTAATTGTGTAAGGGCTTGTTTGAATTTGAGGATTCTAACAATTCAGGGATAGGAAATAGAAAGGAATACGATAGGAATGCACGTGCAAAACAGAGAATTGAAAAACACAGGATTTTTGCCAATCTGGGTGTTTGGTTCACAAGAATTGGAAGATCACATGATACAAAGAAGCATGGTGAGATTAAGTCAAACCACAAGAAGTGTACAACCTCTTTGGCGAACCCATGTCAATCTCAGCGTGATTGGGTTGGCCGATGAGGATGCTCCGGCTGACTTGGCTGTCGGAGGAGGGGAAGAAGATCTTAGGCGTCTGGAGATGGAGCCCGAGGTACTGCTCCGCTGTGATGGAGGGTTTCGTCGTTGGAGCAGCTCCGGTGAGTTGTACGACGCCGAGGCTGAACCAGGACAAGAGAGACAACGTTAACCTGAGTGGAATTCTAATAGCATCTCCAATAGATGACATAAAATACGTAACCACAAACTGCTAGATGTATACATCAGCCGCTCATCTCTGAACTTAACTGTCAAAACTAAATTTAACTGTCAAAACTGAACTTACCTGTCGAAACTGAATTTTGCTGTCGAAACTAAATTTTACTGTCGAAACTGAATGCACTAGAGGTGAGGCTACAAGTCAGTCGACTGACTTTTTCATCTCTGGTCAGTCAATTTTGCAGCCGTTGGATACGAAATCAAGTGCCTGTAGTTCATCTTCAACCTCCACCCCCCTGAGCCGCCAGCCACCACCGACCAAACAGCCGCCCCGAAAACACTCCCCACCGCCGGTCCGCTACCGCCCTGACCATCCCTGTAGCCCCCCCCCATCCCTGCATAAGTTTGGGCATTTCGCGTGTCAGGATTTCGCGTGTGTGTTGTAATTTTGGAATAGCAAGGCGCGGGTTGAGATGGAGGGAGTTGACGGAGCACAACGAGACAAAGATATATCTTTTTGTTCTGCAAATTTTGATATATTATATGTATTTTTCTAAATTAGGATGATTTAGTTATGATTTTTTCAAGTTTGAAAATTGCCCTATAGTCCCGGTTTGTGTCTCCAACCGGTACTATAGGTCAGACCCCTTTAGTACCGGTTCCTGGCACGAACCGGTACTAAAGGTTAGACCTTTAGTACTGGTTCTTGCCACGAACCGGTACTAAAGGTGATCGTGGGGCCCCGGCCTGACGGCAGCCTCCCACCACCCCTTTAGTACCGGTTCGTACCACGAACCGGTACTAAAGGTTCAACACGAACCGGCATTAATGCAAATCCTTTCGAACCGGCAATAATGGTACCATTAGTACCGGGCCAAAATCAAACCGGCACTAATGTGCTTCACGTTTGACCCTTTTTCTACTAGTGTAGTGTTACACAAGGTCGGTTACAAAGGAGGATATATACATATCCGTATTGCCTAGCTTGCCCTCCACGCCTAGTAGAGTCCCATTCGGACACGAGACGAAGTCTTCAATCTTGTATCTTCATAGTCCAACAGTCCGGCCAAAGGATATAATCCGGCTGTCCGGATACCCCCTAATCCAGGACTCCATCAATAGGAATAAAACATAGTGGGATTATGCAAGGAGTGCATGCACAAATCCGGAGTGAAGGTTGCAAACTTTGGATAGACCCAAAACCAATGATACCAGACAGATAATAGCTTTAGTTAAAAAATACAGATAATGGCTCCTTTAATGTTTGTTTGCACCCAACATGAAACTCATAGTAGACACCCGAGATTAACCATATAGTAGACATATAGTACTGATTGCTGCCCCAATATGTACCCCACAACCATTTAAAAAACAAGTTTCAGCATATGTTTGGACCTGAGTCGGAGTCTAATAGGTGAACACGGCGATAAAGTAGCATGTAATCATATTAAGCGATGCATAACGTAATCAGACACGGAAGAGTGCGACCTCTCTTGCGGACCCGTGTAGTCCTCAAGGTCATCTTCTCAGTTGATGATGGTAATGCAGTTGTCATGGCTGCCGGCGGCGGGGAAGAAGATCTGAGGCGGCGATAGACAGTCTGGAGAGCGGATCCCTGCTGTGGTGAACCCTTCCGTCGTTGGAGTAGCTGAGCTGGGATGGAACACAGCACCGCAGGAGCAGGACAAACCACACAAGGTTTTCTTTGACACATATCTGTAACGGAAGTAATTGTGTAAGGGCTTGTTTGAATTTGAGGATTCTAACAATGCAGGGATAGGGAATAGACAGGAATACGATAGGAATGCACGTGCAAAACAGAGAATTGAAAAACACAGGATTTTTGCCAATCTGGGTGTTTGGTTCACAAGAATTGGAAGATCACATGATGCAAAGAAGCATGGTGAGATTAAGTCAAACCACAAGAAGTGTACAACCTCTTTGGCGAAGCCATGTCGATCTCAGCGTGATTGGGTTGGCCGATGAGGATGCTCCGGCTGACTTGGCTGTCGGAGGAGGGGAAGAAGATCTTAGGCGTCTAGAGATGGAGCCCGAGGTACTGCTCCGCTGTGATGGAGGGTTTCGTCGTTGGAGCAGCTCCGGTGAGTTGTACGACGCCGAGGCTGAACCAGGACAAGAGAGACAACGTTAACCTGAGTGGAATTCTAATAGCATCTCCAATAGATGACATAAAATACATAAGCACAAACTGCTAGATGTATACATCAGCCGCTCATCTCTGAACTTAACTGTCAAAACTAAATTTAACTGTCAAAACTGAACTTACCTGTCGAAACTGAATTTTGCTGTCGAAACTAAATTTTACTATCGAAACTGAACGCACTACAGGTGAGGCTACAAGTCAGTCGACTGACTTTTTCATCTCTGGTCAGTCGATTTTGCAGCCGTTGGATACGAAATCAAGTGCCTGCAGTTCATCTTCAACCTCCACCCCCCTGAGCCGCCAGCCACGACCGACCAAACGGCCGCCCCGAAAACACTCCCCACCGCTGGTCCGCCACCGCCCTGACCATCCCTATAGCCCCCCCATCCCTGCATTAGTTTGGGCATTTCGCGGGTCGGGATTTCAAAGGAGGTGGGAGTTTTCGCGCGTGTTGTAATTTTGGAATAGCAAGGCGTGGGTTGAGATGGAGGGAGTTGTCGGAGCACAACGAGACAAAGATATATCTTTTTGTTGTGCAAATTTTGATATATTATATGTATTTTTTTGAATTAGGATGATTTAGTTATGATTTTTTCAAGTTTGAAAATTACCCTATAGTCCCGGTTTGTGTCTCCAACCGGTACTGTAGGTCAGACCCCTTTAGTACCGGTTCGTGGCACGAACCGGTACTAAAGGTTAGACCTTTAGTACCGGTTCTTGCCACGAACCGGTACTAAAGGTGATCGTTCGGCCCCGGCCTGACGCAGGCCTGCCACCACCCCTTTAGTACCGGTTCGTGCCACGAACCGGTACTAAAGGTTCAACACGAACCGGCATTAATGCAAATCCGTTCGAACCGGCACTAATGGTACCATTAGTACCGGGCCAAAATCAAACCAGCACTAATGTGTTTCACGTTTGACCCTTTTTCTACTAGTGTAGGGTTACACAAGGTCGGTTACAAAGGAGGATATACACATATCCGTATTGCCTAGCTTGCCCTCCACGCCAAGTAGAGTCCCATTCGGACACGAGATGAAGTCTTCAATCTTGTATCTTCATAGTCCAACAGTCCAGCGAAAGGATATAATCCGGCTGTCCGGATACCCCTAATCCAGGAGTCCCTCAATAGGAATAAAACATAGTGGGATTATGCAAGGAGTGCATGCACAAATCCGGAGTGAAGGTAGCAAACTGTGGATAGACCCAAAACCAATGATACCAGACAGATAATAGCTTTAGTTAAAAAATACAGATAATGGCTCCTTTAATGTTTGTTTGCACCCAACATGAAATTCATAGTAGACACCCGAGATTAACCATATAGTAGACATATAGTACTGATTGCTGCCCCAATATGTACCCCACAACCATTTAAAAAATCAAGTTTCAGCATAAGTTTGGACCTGAGTCGGAGTCTAATAGGTGAACACGGCGATAAAGTAGCATGTAATCATATTAAGCGATGCATAACGTAAGCAGACACGGAAGAGTGCGACCTCTCTTGCGGACCCGTGTAGTCCTCAAGGTCATCTTCTCAGTTGATGATGGTAATGCAGTTGTCAAGGCTGCTGGCGGCGGGGAAGAAGATCTGAGGCGGCGATAGACAGTGTGGAGAGCGGATCCCTGCTGTGGTGAACCCTTCCGTCGTTGGAGTAGCTGAGCTGGGGTGGAACACAGCACCGCAGGAGCAGGACAAACCACACAAGGTTTTCTTTGACACATATCTGTAACGGAAGTAATTGTGTAAGGACTTGTTTGAATTTGAGGATTCTAACAATGCAGGGATAGGGAATAGACAGGAATACGATAGGAATGCACGTGCAAAACAGAGAATTGAAAAACACAGGATTTTTGCCAATCTGGGTGTTTGGTTCACAAGAATTGGAAGATCACATGATGCAAAGAAGCATGGTGAGATTAAGTCAAACCACAAGAAGTGTACAACCTCTTTGGCGAAGCCATGTCGATCTCAGCGTGATTGGGTTGGCCGATGAGGATGCTCCGGCTGACTTGGCTGTCGGAGGAGGGGAAGAAGATCTTAGGCATCTAGAGATTGAGCCCGAGGTACTGCTCCGCTGTGATGGAGGGTTTCGTCGTTGGAGCAGCTCCGGTGAGTTGTACGACGCCGAGGCTGAACCAGGACAAGAGAGACAACGTTAACCTGAGTGGAATTCTAATAGCATCTCCAATAGATGACATAAAATACATAACCACAAACTGCTAGATGTATACATCAGCCGCTCATCTCTGAACTTAACTGTCAAAACTAAATTTAACTGTCGAAACTGAACTTACCTGTTGAAACTGAATTTTGCTCTCGAAACTAAATTTTACTGTCGAAACTGAACGCACTAGAGGTGAGGCTACAAATCAGTCGACTGACTTTTTCATCTCTGGTCAGTCAATTTTGCAGCCGTTGGATACGAAATCAAGTGCCTGCAGTTCATCTTCAACCTCCACCCCCCTGAGCCGCCAGCCACCACCGACCAAACAGCCGGCCCGAAAACACTCCCCACCACTGGTCCGCCACCGCCCTGACCATCCCTGTAGCCCCCCCATCCCTGCATTAGTTTGGGCATTTCGCGGGTCGGGATTTCAAAGGAGGTGGGAGTTTTCGCGCGTGTTGTAATTTTGGAATAGCAAGGCGCGGGTTGAGATGGAGGGAGTTGTCGGAGCACAACGAGAAAAAGATATATCTTTTTGTTGTGCAAATTTTGATATATTATATGTATTTTTCTGAATTAGGATGATTTAGTTATGATTTTTTCAAGTTTGAAAATTGCCCTATAGTCCCGGTTTGTGTCTCCAACCGGTACTGTAGGTCAGACCCCTTTAGAACCGGTTCGTGGCACGAACCGGTACTAAACGTTAGACCTTTAGTACCGGTTCTTGCCACGAACCGGTACTAAAGGTGATCGTGGGGCCCCGGCCTGACGCAGGCCTGCCACCACCCCTTTAGTACCGGTTCGTGCCACGAACCGGTACTAAAGGTTTAACACGAACCGGCATTAATGAAAATCCGTTCGAACCGGCACTGATGGTACCATTAGTACCGGGCCAAAATCAAACCAGCACTAATGTGTTTCATGTTTGACCCTTTTTCTACTAGTGTAGGGTTACACAAGGTCGGTTACAAAGGAGGATATACACATATCCGTATTGCCTAGCTTGCCCTCCACGCCAAGTAGAGTCCCATTCGGACACGAGACGAAGTCTTCAATCTTGTAACTTCATATTCCAACAGTCCGGCCAAAGGATATAATCCGGCTGTCCGGATACCCCTAATCCAGGAGTCCCTCAATAGGAATAAAACATAGTGGGATTATGCAAGGAGTGCATGCACAAATCCGGAGTGAAGGTAGCAAACTGTGGATAGACCCAAAACCAATGATACCAGACAGATAATAGCTTTAGTTAAAAAATACAGATAATGGCTCCTTTAATGTTTGTTTGCACCCAACATGAAACTCATAGTAGACACCCGAGATTAACCATATAGTAGACATATAGTACTGATATCTGCCCCAATATGTACCCCACAAGCATTTAAAAAATCAAGTTTCAGCATAAGTTTGGACCTGAGTCGGAGTCTAATAGGTGAACACGGCGATAAAGTAGCATGAAATCATATTAAGCGATGCATAACATAAGCAGACATGGAAGACTACGACCTCTCTTGCGGACCCATGTAGTCCTCAAGGTCATCTTCTCAGTTGATGATGGTAATGCAGTTGTCATGGCTGCCGGCGGCGGGGAAGAAGATCTGAGGCGGCGATAGACAGTCTGGAGAGCGGATCCCTGCTGTGGTGAACCCTTCCATCGTTGGAGTAGCTGAGCTGGGGTGGAACACAGCACCGCAGGAGTAGGACAAACCACACAAGGTTTTCTTTGACACATATCTGTAACGGAAATAATTGTGTAAGGGCTTGTTTGAATTTGAGGACTCTAACAATGCAGGGATAGGGAATAGACAGGAATACGATAGGAATGTACGTGCAAAACAGAGAATTGAAAAACACAGGATTTTTGCCAATCTGGGTGTTTGGTTCACAAGAATTGGAAGATCACATGATGCAAAGAAGCATGGTGAGATTAAGTCAAACCACAAGAAGTGTACAACCTCTTTGGCGAAGCCATGTCGATCTCAGCGTGATTGCGTTGGCCGATGAGGATGCTCCGGCTGACTTGGCTGTCGGAGGAGGGGAAGAAGATCTTAGGCGTCTAGAGATGGAGCCCGAGGTACTGCTCCGCTGTGATGGAGGGTTTCGTCGTTGGAGCAGCTCCGGTGAGTTGTACGATGCCGAGGCTGAACCAGGACAAGAGAGACAACGTTAACCTGAGTGGAATTCTAATAGCATCTCCAATAGATGACATAAAATACATAACCACAAACTGCTAGATGTATACATCAGCCGCTCATCTCTGAACTTAACTGTCAAAGCTAAATTTAACTGTCGAAACTGAACTTACCTGTCGAAACTGAATTTTGCTGTCGAAACTAAATTTTACTGTCGAAACTGAACGCACTAGAGGTGAGGCTACAAGTAGTCGACTGACTTTTTCATCTCTGGTCAGTCGATTTTGCAGCCGTTGGATACGAAATCAAGTGCCTGCAGTTCATCTTCAACCTCCACCCCCCTGAGCCGCCAGCCACCACCGACCAAACAGCCGCCCCGAAAACACTCCCCACCACCGGTCCGCCACCGCCCCGACCATCCCTGTAGCCCCCCCATCCCTGCGTAAGTTTGGGCATTTCGCGTGTCAGGATTTCACAGGAGGTGGGAGTTTTCGCGTGTGTTGTAATTTTGGAATAGCAAGGCGCGGGTTGAGATGGAGGGAGTTGTCGGAGCACAACGAGACAAAGATATGTCTTTTTGTTCTGCAAATTTTGATATATTATATGTATTTTTCTGAATTAGGATGATTTAGTTATGATTTTTTCAAGTTTGAAAATTGCCCTATAGTCCCGGTTTGTGTCTCCAACCGGTACTATAGGTCAGACCCCTTTAGTACCGGTTCGTGGCACGAACCGGTACTAAAGGTTAGACCTTTAGTACTGGTTCTTGCTACGAATCGGTACTAAAGGTGATCGTGGGGCCCCGGCCTGACGCCAGCCTGCCACCACCCCTTTAGTACCGGTTCGTGCCACTAACCGGTACTAAAGGTTCAACACGAACCGGCATTAATGCAAATCCGTTCGAACCGGCACTAATGTGCTTCACGTTTGACCCTTTTTCTACCAGTGTAGGGTTACACAAGGTCTGTTACAAAGGAGGATATATACATATCCGTATTGCCTAGCTTGCCCTCCACGCCAAGTAGAGTCCCATTCGGACACGAGACGAAGTCTTCAATCTTGTATCTTCATAGTCCAACAGTCCGGCCAAAGGAAATAATCCGGCTGTTCGGATACCCCCTAATCCAGGACTCCCTCAATAGGAATAAAACATAGTGGGATTATGCAAGGAGTGCATGCACAAATCCGGAGTGAAGGTAGCAAACTGTGGATAGACCCAAAACCAATGATACCAGACAGATAATAGCTTTAGTTAAAAAATACAGATAATGGCTCCTTTAATGTTTGTTTGCACCCAACATGAAACTCATAGTAGACACTCGAGATTAACCATATAGTAGACATATAGTACTGATTGCTGCCCCAATATGTACCCCACAACCATTTAAAAATTCAAGTTTCAGCATAAGTTTGGACCTGAGTCGGAGTCTAATAGGTGAAAACGGCGATAAAGTAGCATGTAATCATATTAAGCGATGCATAACGTAAGCAGACACGGAAGAGTGGGACCTCTCTTGCGGACCCGTGTAGTCCTCAAGGTCATCTTCTCAGTTGATGATGGTAATGCAGTTGTCATGGCTGCCGGCGGCGGGGAAGAAGATCTGAGGCGGGGATAGACAATCTGGAGAGTGGATCCCTGCTGTGGTGAACCCTTCCGTCGTTGGAGTAGCTGAGCTGGGGTGGAACACAGCACCGCAGGAGCAGGACAAAACACACAAGGTTTTCTTTGACACATATCTGTAACAGAAGTAATTGTGTAAGGGCTTGTTTGAATTTGAGGATTCTAACAATGCAGGGATAGGAAATAGACAGGAATACGATAGGAATGCATGTGCAAAACAGAGAATTGAAAAACACAGAATTTTTGCCAATCTGGGTGTTTGGTTCACAAGAATTGGATGATCACATGATGCAAAGAAGCATGGTGAGATTAAGTCAAACCACAAGAAGTGTACAACCTCTTTGGCGAAGCCATGTTGATCTCAGCGTGATTGCGTTGGCCGATGATAATGCTCCGGCTGACTTGGCTGTCGGAGGAGGGGAAGAAGATCTTAGGCGTCTGGAGATGGAGCCCGAGGTACTGCTCCGCTGTGATGGAGGGTTTCGTCGTTGGAGCAGCTCCGGTGAGTTGTACGACGCCGAGGCTGAACCGGGACAAGAGAGACAACGTTAACCTGAGTGGAATTCTAATAGTATCTCCAATAGATGACATAAAATACATAACCACAAACTGCTAGATGTATACATCAGCCGCTCATCTCTGAACTTAACTGTCAAAACTAAATTTAACTGTTGAAACTGAACTTACCTGTCGAAACTGAATTTTGCTGTCGAAACTAAATTTTACTGTCAAAACTGAACGCACTAGAGGTGAGGCTACAAGTCAGTCGACTGACTTTTTCATCTCTGGCCAGTCGATTTTGCAGCCGTTGGATACGAAATCAAGTGCCTGCAGTTCATCTTCAACCTCCACCCCCCTGAGCCACCAGCCACCACCGACCAAACAGCCGCCCCAAAAACACTCCCCACCGCCGGTCCGCCACCGCCCCGACCATCCCTGTATCCCCCCCATCCCTGCATAAGTTTGGGCATTTCGCGTGTCAGGATTTCACAGGAGGTGGGAGTTTTCGGGCGTGTTGTAATTTTGGAATAGCAAGGCGCAGGTTGAGATGGAGGGAGTTGTCGGAGCACAACGAGACAAAGATATATCTTTTTGTTCTGCAAATTTTGATATATTATATGTATTTTTCTGAATTAGGATGATTTAGTTATGATTTTTTCAAGTTTGAAAATTGCCCTATAGTCCCGGTTTGTGTCTCCAACCGGTACTATAGGTCAGACCCCTTTAGTACCGGTTCTTGCCACGAACCGATAATAAAGGTCATCGTGGGGCCCCGGCTTGACGCCAGCCTGCCACCTCCCCTTTAGTACCGGTTCATGCCACGAACCAGTACTAAAGGTTCAACACGAACCGGCATTAATGCAAATCCATTCGAACCGGCACTAATGGTACCATTAGTACCGGGCCAAAATCAAACCGGCACTCATGTGCTTCATGTTTGACCCTTTTTCTACCAGTGTAGGGTTACACAAGGTCGGTTAAAAGTAGGATATATACATATCCGTATTGCCTAGCTTGCCCTCCACGCCAAGTAGAGTCCCATTCGGACACGAGACGAAGTCTTCAATCTTGTATCTTCATATACAGGACTCCCTCAATAGGAGTAAAACATAGTGGGATTATGCAAGGAGTGCATGCACAAATCCGGAGTGAAGGTAGCAAACTGTGGATAGTCCCAAAACCAATGATACCAGACAGATAATAGCTTTAGTTAAAAAATACAGATAATGGCTCCTTTAATGTTTGTTTGCACCCAACATGAAACTCATAGTAGACACCCGAGATTAAACATATAGTGGACATACAGTACTGATTGCTGCCCCAATATGTACCCCACAACCATTTAAAAAATCAAGTTTCAGCATAAGTTTGGACCTGAGTCGGAGTCTAATAGGTGAACACGGCGATAAAGTAACATGTAATCATATTAAGCGATGCATAACGTAAGCAGACACGGAAGAGTGCGACCTCTCTTGCGGACCCGTGTAGTCCTCAAGGTCATCTTCTCAGTTGATGATGGTAATGCAGTTGTCATGGCTGCCGGCGGCGGGGAAGAAGATCTGAGGCGGCGATAGACAGTGTGGAGAGCGGATCCCTGCTGTGGTGAACCCTTCCGTCGTTGGAGTAGCTGAGCTGGGGTGGAACACAGCACCGCAGGAGCAGGACAAACCACACAAGGTTTTCTTTGACACATATCTGTAACGGAAGTAATTGTGTAAGGGCTTGTTTGAATTTGAGGATTCTAACAATGCAGGGATAGGAAATAGAGAGGAATACGATAGGAATGCACGTGCAAAACAGAGAATTGAAAAACACAGGATTTATGCCAATCTGGGTGTTTGGTTCACAAGAATTGGAAGATCACATGATGCAAAGAAGCATGGTGAGATTAAGTCAAACCACAAGAAGTGTACAACCTCTTTGGTGAAGCCATGTCGATCTCAGCGCGATTGGGTTGGCCGATGAGGATGCTCTGGCTGACTTGGCTGTCGGAGGAGGGGAAGAAGATCTTAGGCGTCTGGAGATGGAGCCCGAGGTACTGCTCCGCTGTGATGGAGGGTTTCGTCGTTGGAGCAGCTCTGGTGAGTTGTACGACGCCGAGGCTGAACCAGGACAAGAGAGACAACGTTAACCTGAGTGGAATTCTAATAGCATCTCCAATAGATGACATAAAATACATAACCACAAACTGCTAGATGTATACATCAGCCGCTCATCTCTGAACTTAACTGTCAAAACTAAATTTAACTGTCGAAACTGAACTTACCTGTCGAAACTGAATTTTGCTGTCGAAACTAAATTGTACTGTCGAAACTGAACGCACTACAGGTGAGGCTACAAGTCAGTCGACTGACTTTTTCATCTCTGGTCAGTCGATTTTGCAGCCGTTGGATACGAAATCAAGTGCCTGCAGTTCATCTTCAACCTCCACCTCCCTGAGCCGCCAGCCACCACCGACCAAACAGCCGCCCCGAAAACACTCCCCACCGCCAGTCCGCCACCGCCCCGACCATCCCTGTAGCCCCCCCATCCCTGCATAAGTTTGGGCATTTCGCGTGTCAGGATTTCACAGGAGGTGGGAGTTATCGCGCGTGTTGTAATTTTGGAATAGCAAGGCGCGGGTTGAGATGGAGGGAGTTGTCGGAGCACAACGAGACAAAGATATATCTTTTTGTTCTGCAAATTTTGATATATTATATGTATTTTTCTGAATTAGGATGATTTAGTTATGATTTTTTCAAGTTTGAAAATGGCCCTATAGTCCCAGTTTGTGTCTCCAACCGGTACTATAGGTCAGACCCCTTTAGTACCGGTTCGTGGCACGAACCGGTACTAAAGGTTAGACCTTTAGTACTGGTTCTTGCCACGAACCGGTACTAAAGGTGATCGTGGGGCCCCGGCCTGACGCCAGCCTGCCACCACCCCTTTAGTACCGGTTCGTGCCACTAACCGGTACTAAAGGTTCAACACGAACCGGCATTAATGCAAATCCGTTCGAATCGGCACTAATGTGCTTCTCGTTTGACCCTTTTTCTACCAGTGTAGGGTTACACAAGGTCTGTTACAAAGGAGGATATATACATATCCGTATTGCCTAGCTTGCCCTCCACGCCAAGTAGAGTCCCATTCGGACACGAGACGAAGTCTTCAATCTTGTATCTTCATAGTCCAACAGTCCGGCCAAAGGATATAATCCGGCTGTCCGGATACCCCCTAATCCAGGACTCCCTCAATAGGAATAAAACATAGTGGGATTATGCAAGGAGTGCATGCACAAATCCGGAGTGAAGGTAGCAAACTGTGGATAGACCCAGAACCAATGATACCAGACAGATAATAGCTTTAGTTAAAAAATACAGATAATGGCTCCTTTAATGTTTGTTTGCACCCAACATGAAACTCATAGTAGACACCCGAGATTAAACATATAGTGGACATACAGTACTGATTGCTGCCCCAATATGTACCCCACAACCATTTAAAAAATCAAGTTTCAGCATAAGTTTGGACCTGAGTCGGAGTCTAATAGGTGAACACGGCGATAAAGTAGCATGTAATCATATTAAGCGAGGCATAATGTAAGCAGACACGGAAGAGTGCGACCTCTCTTGCGGACCCGTGTAGTCCTCAAGGTCATCTTCTCAGTTGATGATGGTTATGCAGTTGTCATGGCTGCCGGCGGCGGGGAAGAAGATCTGAGGCGGCGATAGACAGTGTGGAGAGCGGATCCCTGCTGTGGTGAACCCTTCCGTCGTTGGAGTAGCTGAGCTGGGGTGGAACACAGCACCGCAGGAGCAGGACAAACCACACAAGGTTTTCTTTGACACATATCTGTAACGGAAGTAATTGTGTAAGGGCTTGTTTGAATTTGAGGATTCTAACAATGCAGGGATAGGAAATAGAGAGGAATACGATAGGAATGCACGTGCAAAACAGAGAATTGAAAAACACAGGATTTATGCCAATCTGGGTGTTTGGTTCACAAAAATTGGAAGATCACATGATGCAAAGAAGCATGGTGAGATTAAGTCAAACCACAAGAAGTGTACAACCTCTTTGGCTAAGCCATGTCGATCTCAGCGCGATTGGGTTGGCCGATGAGGATGCTCTGGCTGACTTGGCTGTCGGAGGAGGGGAAGAAGATCTTAGGCGTCTGGAGATGGAGCCCGAGGTACTGCTCCGCTGTGATGGAGGGTTTCGTCGTTGGAGCAGCTCTGGTGAGTTGTACGACGCCGAGGCTGAACCAGGACAAGAGAGACAACGTTAACCTGAGTGGAATTCTAATAGCATCTCCAATAGATGACATAAAATACATAACCACAAACTGCTAGATGTATACATCAGCCGCTCATCTCTGAACTTAACTGTCAAAACTAAATTTAACTGTCGAAACTGAACTTACCTGTCGAAACTGAATTTTGCTGTCGAAACTAAATTTTACTGTCGAAACTGAACGCACTACAGGTGAGGCTACAAGTCAGTCGACTGACTTTTTCATCTCTGGTCAGTCGATTTTGCAGCCGTTGGATACGAAATCAAGTGCCTACAGTTCATCTTCAACCTCCACCTCCCTGAGCCGCCAGCCACCACCGACCAAACAGCCGCCCCGAAAACACTCCCCACCGCCAGTCCGCCACCGCCCCGACCATCCCTGTAGCCCCCCCATCCCTGCATAAGTTTGGGCATTTCGCGTGTCAGGATTTCACAGGAGGTGGGAGTTATCGCGCGTGTTGTAATTTTGGAATAGCAAGGCGCGGGTTGAGATGGAGGGAGTTGTCGGAGCACAACGAGACAAAGATATATCTTTTTGTTCTGCAAATTTTGATATATTATATGTATTTTTCTGAATTAGGATGATTTAGTTATGATTTTTTCAAGTTTGAAAATGGCCCTATAGTCCCAGTTTGTGTCTCCAACCGGTACTATAGGTCAGACCCCTTTAGTACCGGTTCGTGGCACGAACCGGTACTAAAGGTTAGACCTTTAGTACTGGTTCTTGCCACGAACCGGTACTAAAGGTGATCGTGGGGCCCCGGCCTGACGCCAGCCTGCCACCACCCCTTTAGTACCGGTTCGTGCCACTAACCGGTACTAAAGGTTCAACACGAACCGGCATTAATGCAAATCCGTTCGAATCGGCACTAATGTGCTTCTCGTTTGACCCTTTTTCTACCAGTGTAGGGTTACACAAGGTCTGTTACAAAGGAGGATATATACATATCCGTATTGCCTAGCTTGCCCTCCACGCCAAGTAGAGTCCCATTCGGACACGAGACGAAGTCTTCAATCTTGTATCTTCATAGTCCAACAGTCCGGCGAAAGGATATAATCCGGCTGTCCGGATACCCCCTAATCCAGGACTCCCTCAATAGGAATAAAACATAGTGGGATTATGCAAGGAGTGCATGCACAAATCCGGAGTGAAGGTAGCAAACTGTGGATAGACCCAGAACCAATGATACCAGACAGATAATAGCTTTAGTTAAAAAATACAGATAATGGCTCCTTTAATGTTTGTTTGCACCCAACATGAAACTCATAGTAGACACCCGAGATTAAACATATAGTGGACATACAGTACTGATTGCTGCCCCAATATGTACCCCACAACCATTTAAAAAATCAAGTTTCAGCATAAGTTTGGACCTGAGTCGGAGTCTAATAGGTGAACACGGCGATAAAGTAGCATGTAATCATATTAAGCGAGGCATAATGTAAGCAGACACGGAAGAGTGCGACCTCTCTTGCGGACCCGTGTAGTCCTCAAGGTCATCTTCTCAGTTGATGATGGTTATGCAGTTGTCATGGCTGCCGGCGGCGGGGAAGAAGATCTGAGGCGGCGATAGACAGTGTGGAGAGCGGATCCCTGCTGTGGTGAACCCTTCCGTCGTTGGAGTAGCTGAGCTGGGGTGGAACACAGCACCGCAGGAGCAGGACAAACCACACAAGGTTTTCTTTGACACATATCTGTAACGGAAGTAATTGTGTAAGGGCTTGTTTGAATTTGAGGATTCTAACAATGCAGGGATAGGAAATAGAGAGGAATACGATAGGAATGCACGTGCAAAACAGAGAATTGAAAAACACAGGATTTATGCCAATCTGGGTGTTTGGTTCACAAAAATTGGAAGATCACATGATGCAAAGAAGCATGGTGAGATTAAGTCAAACCACAAGAAGTGTACAACCTCTTTGGCGAAGCCATGTCGATCTCAGCGCGATTGGGTTGGCCGATGAGGATGCTCTGGCTGACTTGGCTGTCGGAGGAGGGGAAGAAGATCTTAGGCGTCTGGAGATGGAGCCCGAGGTACTGCTCCGCTGTGATGGAGGGTTTCGTCGTTGGAGCAGCTCTGGTGAGTTGTACGACGCCGAGGCTGAACCAGGACAAGAGAGACAACGTTAACCTGAGTGGAATTCTAATAGCATCTCCAATAGATGACATAAAATACATAACCACAAACTGCTAGATGTATACATCAGCCGCTCATCTCTAAACTTAACTGTCAAAACTAAATTTAACTGTCGAAACTGAACTTACCTGTCGAAACTGAATTTTGCTGTCGAAACTAAATTTTACTGTCGAAACTGAACGCACTACAGGTGAGGCTACAAGTCAGTCGACTGACTTTTTCATCTCTGGTCAGTCGATTTTGCAGCCGTTGGATACGAAATCAAGTGCCTACAGTTCATCTTCAACCTCCACCTCCCTGAGCCGCCAGCCACCACCGACCAAACAGCCGCCCCGAAAACACTCCCCACCGCCAGTCCGCCACCGCCCCGACCATCCCTGTAGCCCCCCCATCCCTGCATAAGTTTGGGCATTTCGCGTGTCAGGATTTCACAGGAGGTGGGAGTTATCGCGCGTGTTGTAATTTTGGAATAGCAAGGCGCGGGTTGAGATGGAGGGAGTTGTCGGAGCACAACGAGACAAAGATATATCTTTTTGTTCTGCAAATTTTGATATATTATATGTATTTTTCTGAATTAGGATGATTTAGTTATGATTTTTTCAAGTTTGAAAATGGCCCTATAGTCCCAGTTTGTGTCTCCAACCGGTACTATAGGTCAGACCCCTTTAGTACCGGTTCGTGGCACGAACCGGTACTAAAGGTTAGACCTTTAGTACTGGTTCTTGCCACGAACCGGTACTAAAGGTGATCGTGGGGCCCCGGCCTGACGTCAGCCTGCCACCACCCCTTTAGTACCGGTTCGTGCCACTAACCGGTACTAAAGGTTCAACACGAACCGGCATTAATGCAAATCCGTTCGAATCGGCACTAATGTGCTTCTCGTTTGACCCTTTTTCTACCAGTGTAGGGTTACACAAGGTCTGTTACAAAGGAGGATATATACATATCCGTATTGCCTAGCTTGCCCTCCACGCCAAGTAGAGTCCCATTCGGACACGAGACGAAGTCTTCAATCTTGTATCTTCATAGTCCAACAGTCCGGCCAAAGGATATAATCCGGCTGTCCGGATACCCCCTAATCCAGGACTCCCTCAATAGGAATAAAACATAGTGGGATTATGCAAGGAGTGCATGCACAAATCCGGAGTGAAGGTAGCAAACTGTGGATAGACCCAGAACCAATGATACCAGACAGATAATAGCTTTAGTTAAAAAATACAGATAATGGCTCCTTTAATGTTTGTTTGCACCCAACATGAAACTCATAGTAGACACCCGAGATTAAACATATAGTGGACATACAGTACTGATTGCTGCCCCAATATGTACCCCACAACTATTTAAAAAATCAAGTTTCAGCATAAGTTTGGACCTGAGTCGGAGTCTAATAGGTGAACACGGCGATAAAGTAACATGTAATCATATTAAGCGATGCATAACGTAAGCAGACACGGAAGAGTGCGACCTCTCTTGCGGACCCGTGTAGTCCTCAAGGTCATCTTCTCAGTTGATGATGGTAATGCAGTTGTCATGGCTGCCGGCGGCGGGGAAGAAGATCTGAGGCGGCGATAGACAGTGTGGAGAGCGGATCCCTGCTGTGGTGAACCCTTCCGTCGTTGGAGTAGCTGAGCTGGGGTGGAACACAGCACCGCAGGAGCAGGACAAACCACACAAGGTTTTCTTTGACACATATCTGTAACGGAAGTAATTGTGTAAGGGCTTGTTTGAATTTGAGGATTCTAACAATGCAGGGATAGGAAATAGAGAGGAATACGATAGGAATGCACGTGCAAAACAGAGAATTGAAAAACACAGGATTTATGCCAATCTGGGTGTTTGGTTCACAAGAATTGGAAGATCACATGATGCAAAGAAGCATGGTGAGATTAAGTCAAACCACAAGAAGTGTACAACCTCTTTGGCGAAGCCATGTCGATCTCAGCGCGATTGGGTTGGCCGATGAGGATACTCTGGCTGACTTGGCTGTCGGAGGAGGGGAAGAAGATCTTAGGCGTCTGGAGATGGAGCCCGAGGTACTGCTCCGCTGTGATGGAGGGTTTCGTCGTTGGAGCAGCTCTGGTGAGTTGTACGACGCCGAGGCTGAACCAGGACAAGAGAGACAACGTTAACCTGAGTGGAATTCTAATAGCATCTCCAATAGATGACATAAAATACATAACCACAAACTGCTAGATGTATACATCAGCCGCTCATCTCTGAACTTAACTGTCAAAACTAAATTTAACTGTCGAAACTGAACTTACCTGTCGAAACTGAATTTTGCTGTCGAAACTAAATTTTACTGTCGAAACTGAACGCACTACAGGTGAGGCTACAAGTCAGTCGACTGACTTTTTCATCTCTGGTCAGTCGATTTTGCAGCCGTTGGATACGAAATCAAGTGCCTGCAGTTCATCTTCAACCTCCACCTCCCTGAGCCGCCAGCCACCACCGACCAAACAGCCGCCCCGAAAACACTCCCCACCGCCAGTCCGCCACCGCCCCGACCATCCCTGTAGCCCCCCCATCCCTGCATAAGTTTGGGCATTTCGCGTGTCAGGATTTCACAGGAGGTGGGAGTTATCGCGCGTGTTGTAATTTTGGAATAGCAAGGCGCGGGTTGAGATGGAGGGAGTTGTCGGAGCACAACGAGACAAAGATATATCTTTTTGTTCTGCAAATTTTGATATATTATATGTATTTTTCTGAATTAGGATGATTTAGTTATGATTTTTTCAAGTTTGAAAATGGCCCTATAGTCCCAGTTTGTGTCTCCAACCGGTACTATAGGTCCGACCCCTTTAGTACCGGTTCGTGGCACGAACCGGTACTAAAGGTTAGACCTTTATTACTGGTTCTTGCCACGAACCGGTACTAAAGGTGATCGTGGGGCCCCGGCCTGACGCCAGCCTGCCACCACCCCTTTAGTACCGGTTCGTGCCACTAACCGGTACTAAAGGTTCAACACGAACCGGCATTAATGCAAATCCGTTCGAATCGGCACTAATGTGCTTCTCGTTTGACCCTTTTTCTACCAGTGTAGGGTTACACAAGGTCTGTTACAAAGGAGGATATATACATATCCGTATTGCCTAGCTTGCCCTCCACGCCAAGTAGAGTCCCATTCGGACACGAGACGAAGTCTTCAATCTTGTATCTTCATAGTCCAACAGTCCGGCCAAAGGATATAATCCGGCTGTCCGGATACCCCCTAATCCAGGACTCCCTCAATAGGAATAAAACATAGTGGGATTATGCAAGGAGTGCATGCACAAATCCGGAGTGAAGGTAGCAAACTGTGGATAGACCCAGAACCAATGATACCAGACAGATAATAGCTTTAGTTAAAAAATACAGATAATGGCTCCTTTAATGTTTGTTTGCACCCAACATGAAACTCATAGTAGACACCCGAGATTAAACATATAGTGGACATACAGTACTGATTGCTGCCCCAATATGTACCCCACAACCATTTAAAAAATCAAGTTTCAGCATAAGTTTGGACCTGAGTCGGAGTCTAATAGGTGAACACGGCGATAAAGTAGCATGTAATCATATTAAGCGAGGCATAATGTAAGCAGACACGGAAGAGTGCGACCTCTCTTGCGGACCCGTGTAGTCCTCAAGGTCATCTTCTCAGTTGATGATGGTTATGCAGTTGTCATGGCTGCCGGCGGCGGGGAAGAAGATCTGAGGCGGCGATAGACAGTGTGGAGAGCGGATCCCTGCTGTGGTGAACCCTTCCGTCGTTGGAGTAGCTGAGCTGGGGTGGAACACAGCACCGCAGGAGCAGGACAAACCACACAAGGTTTTCTTTGACACATATCTGTAACGGAAGTAATTGTGTAAGGGCTTGTTTGAATTTGAGGATTCTAACAATGCAGGGATAGGAAATAGAGAGGAATACGATAGGAATGCACGTGCAAAACAGAGAATTGAAAAACACAGGATTTATGCCAATCTGGGTGTTTGGTTCACAAGAATTGGAAGATCACATGATGCAAAGAAGCATGGTGAGATTAAGTCAAACCACAAGAAGTGTACAACCTCTTTGGCGAAGCCATGTCGATCTCAGCGCGATTGGGTTGGCCGATGAGGATGCTCTTGCTGACTTGGCTGTCGGAGGAGGGGAAGAAGATCTTAGGCGTCTGGAGATGGAGCCCGAGGTACTGCTCCGCTGTGATGGAGGGTTTCGTCGTTGGAGCAGCTCTGGTGAGTTGTACGACGCCGAGGCTGAACCAGGACAAGAGAGACAACGTTAACCTGAGTGGAATTCTAATAGCATCTCCAATAGATGACATAAAATACATAACCACAAACTGCTAGATGTATACATCAGCCGCTCATCTCTGAACTTAACTGTCAAAACTAAATTTAACTGTCGAAACTGAACTTACCTGTCGAAACTGAATTTTGCTGTCGAAACTAAATTTTACTGTCGAAACTGAACGCACTACAGGTGAGGCTACAAGTCAGTCGACTGACTTTTTCATCTCTGGTCAGTCGATTTTGCAGCCGTTGGATACGAAATCAAGTGCCTGCAGTTCATCTTCAACCTCCACCTCCCTGAGCCGCCAGCCACCACCGACCAAACAGCCGCCCCGAAAACACTCCCCACCGCCAGTCCGCCACCGCCCCGACCATCCCTGTAGCCCCCCCATCCCTGCATAAGTTTGGGCATTTCGCGTGTCAGGATTTCACAGGAGGTGGGAGTTATCGCGCGTGTTGTAATTTTGGAATAGCAAGGCGCGGGTTGAGATGGAGGGAGTTGTCGGAGCACAACGAGACAAAGATATATCTTTTTGTTCTGCAAATTTTGATATATTATATGTATTTTTCTGAATTAGGATGATTTAGTTATGATTTTTTCAAGTTTGAAAATGGCCCTATAGTCCTAGTTTGTGTCTCCAACCGGTACTATAGGTCAGACCCCTTTAGTACCGGTTCGTGGCACGAACCGGTACTAAAGGTTAGACCTTTAGTACTGGTTCTTGCCACGAACCAGTACTAAAGGTGATCGTGGGGCCCCGGCCTGACGCCAGCCTGCCACCACCCCTTTAGTACCGGTTCGTGCCACTAACCGGTACTAAAGGTTCAACACGAACCGGCATTAATGCAAATCCGTTCGAATCGGCACTAATGTGCTTCTCGTTTGACCCTTTTTCTACCAGTGTAGGGTTACACAAGGTCTGTTACAAAGGAGGATATATACATATCCGTATTGCCTAGCTTGCCCTCCACGCCAAGTAGAGTCCCATTCGGACACGAGACGAAGTCTTCAATCTTGTATCTTCATAGTCCAACAGTCCGGCCAAAGGATATAATCCGGCTGTCCGGATACCCCCGAATCCAGGACTCCCTCAATAGGAATAAAACATAGTGGGATTATGCAAGGAGTGCATGCACAAATCCGGAGTGAAGGTAGCAAACTGTGGATAGACCCAGAACCAATGATACCAGACAGATAATAGCTTTAGTTAAAAAATACAGATAATGGCTCCTTTAATGTTTGTTTGCACCCAACATGAAACTCATAGTAGACACCCGAGATTAAACATATAGTGGACATACAGTACTGATTGCTGCCCCAATATGTACCCCACAACCATTTAAAAAATCAAGTTTCAGCATAAGTTTGGACCTGAGTCGGAGTCTAATAGGTGAACACGGCGATAAAGTAACATGTAATCATATTAAGCGATGCATAACGTAAGCAGACACGGAAGAGTGCGACCTCTCTTGCGGACCCGTGTAGTCCTCAAGGTCATCTTCTCAGTTGATGATGGTAATGCAGTTGTCATGGCTGCCGGCGGCGGGGAAGAAGATCTGAGGCGGCGATAGACAGTGTGGAGAGCGGATCCCTGCTGTGGTGAACCCTTCCGTCGTTGGAGTAGCTGAGCTGGGGTGGAACACAGCACCGCAGGAGCAGGACAAACCACACAAGGTTTTCTTTGACACATATCTGTAACGGAAGTAATTGTGTAAGGGCTTGTTTGAATTTGAGGATTCTAACAATGCAGGGATAGGAAATAGAGAGGAATACGATAGGAATGCACGTGCAAAACAGAGAATTGAAAAACACAGGATTTATGCCAATCTGGGTGTTTGGTTCACAAGAATTGGAAGATCACATGATGCAAAGAAGCATGGTGAGATTAAGTCAAACCACAAGAAGTGTACAACCTCTTTGGCAAAGCCATGTCGATCTCAGCGTGATTGGGTTGGCCGATGAGGATGCTCCGGCTGACTTGGCTGTCGGAGGAGGGGAAGAAGATCTTAGGCGTCTGGAGATGGAGCCCGAGGTACTGCTCCGCTGTGATGGAGGGTTTCGTCGTTGGAGCAGCTCTGGTGAGTTGTACGACGCCGAGGCTGAACCAGGACAAGAGAGACAACGTTAACCTGAGTGGAATTCTAATAGCATCTCCAATAGATGACATAAAATACATAACCACAAACTGCTAGATGTATACATCAGCCGCTCATCTATGAACTTAACTGTCAAAACTAAATTTAACTGTCGAAACTGAACTTACCTGTCGAAACTGAATTTTGCTGTCGAAACTAAATTTTACTGTCGAAACTGAACGCACTACAGGTGAGGCTACAAGTCAGTCGACTGACTTTTTCATCTCTGGTCAGTCGATTTTGCAGCCGTTGGATACGAAATCAAGTGCCTGCAGTTCATCTTCAACCTCCACCTCCCTGAGCCGCCAGCCACCACCGACCAAACAGCCGCCCCGAAAACACTCCCCACCGCCGGTCCGCCACCGCCCCGACCATCCCTGTAGCCCCCCCATCCCTGCATAAGTTTGGGCATTTCGCGTGTCAGGATTTCACAGGAGGTGGGAGTTTTCGCGCGTGTTGTAATTTTGGAATAGCAAGGCGCGGGTTGAGATGGAGGGAGCTGTCGGAGCACAACGAGACAAAGATATTTCTTTTTGTTCTGCAAATTTTGATATATTATATGTATTTTTCTGAATTAGGATGATTTAGTTATGATTTTTTCAAGTTTGAAAATTGCCCTATAGTCCCGGTTTGTGTCTCCAACCGGTACTATAGGTCAGACCCCTTTAGTACTGGTTCGTGGCACGAACCGGTACTAAAGGTTAGACCTTTAGTACTGGTTCTTGCCATGAACCGGTACTAAAGGTGATCGTGGGGCCCCGGCCTGACGCCAGCCTGCCACCACCCCTTTAGTACCGGTTTGTGCCACTAACCGGTACTAAAGGTTCAACACGAACCGGCATTAATGCAAATCCGTTCGAACCGGCACTAATGTGCTTCTTGTTTGACCCTTTTTCTACCAGTGTAGGGTTACACAAGGTCTGTTACAAAGGAGGATATATACATATCCGTATTGCCTAGCTTACCCTCCACGCCAAGTAGAGTCCCATTCGGACACGAGACGAAGTCTTCAATCTTGTATCTTCATAGTCCAACAGTCCGGCCAAAGGATATAATCCGGCTGTCCAGATACCCCCTAATCCAGGACTCCCTCAATAGGAATAAAACATAGTGGGATTATGCAAGGAGTGCATGCACAAATCCGGAGTGAAGGTAGCAAACTGTGGATAGACCCAAAACCAATGATACCAGACAGATAATAGCTTTAGTTAAAAAATAAAGATAATGGCTCCTTTAATGTTTGTTTGCACCCAACATAAACTCATAGTAGACACCCGAGATTAACCATATAGTAGAGATATAGTACTGATTGCTGCCCCAATATGTACCCCACAACCATTTAATAATTCAAGTTTCAGCATAAGTTTGGACCTGAGTCGGAGTCTAATAGGTGAAAACGGCGATAAAGTAGCATGTAATCATATTAAGCGATGCATAACGTAAGCAGACACGGAAGAGTGGGACCTCTCTTGCGGACCCGTGTAGTCCTCAAGGTCATCTTCTCAGTTGATGATGGTAATGCAGTTGTCATGGCTGCCGGCGGCGGGGAAGAAGATCTGAGGCGGGGATAGACAATCTGGAGAGTGGATCCCTGCTGTGGTGAACCCTTCCGTCGTTGGAGTAGCTGAGCTGGGGTGGAACACAGCACCGCAGGAGCAGGACAAACCACACAAGGTTTTCTTTGACACATATCTGTAACGGAAGTAATTGTGTAAGGGCTTGTTTGAATTTGAGGATTCTAACACTGCAGGGATAG
Organism: Triticum urartu; assembly: GCF_056163025.1. Lineage (NCBI taxonomy): Eukaryota > Viridiplantae > Streptophyta > Magnoliopsida > Poales > Poaceae > Triticum > Triticum urartu. The sequence goes on along the minus strand of NC_141873.1, from coordinate 584,827,749 downwards.
GAAATAGACAGGAATACGATAGGAATGCATGTGCAAAACAGAGAATTGAAAAACACAGGATTTTTGCCAATCTGGGTGTTTGGTTCACAAGAATTGGAAGATCACATGATGCAAAGAAGCATGGTGAGATTAAGTCAAACCACAAGAAGTGTACAACCTCTTTGGCGAAGCCATGTCGATCTCAGCGTGATTGCGTTGGCCGATGATAATGCTCCGGCTGACTTGGCTGTCGGAGGAGGGGAAGAAGATCTTAGGCGTCTGGAGATGGAGCCCGAGGTACTGCTCCGCTGTGATGGAGGGTTTCGTCGTTGGAGCAGCTCCGGTGAGTTGTACGACGCCGAGGCTGAACCGGGACAAGAGAGGCAACGTTAACCTGAGTGGAATTCTAATAGTATCTCCAATAGATGACATAAAATACATAACCACAAACTGCTAGATGTATACATCAGTCGCTCATCTCTGAACTTAACTGTCAAAACTAAATTTAACTGTCGAAACTGAACTTACCTGTCGAAACTGAATTTTGCTGTCGAAACTAAATTTTACTGTCGAAACTGAACGCACTAGAGGTGAGGCTACAAGTCAGTCGACTGACTTTTTCATCTCTGGTCAGTCGATTTTGCAGCCGTTGGATACGAAATCAAGTGCCTGCAGTTCATCTTCAACATCCACCCCCCTGAGCCACCAGCCACCACCGACCAAACAGCCGTCCCGAAAACATTCCCCACCACCGGTCCGCCACCGCCCCGACCATCCCTGTAGCCCCCCCATCCCTGCATAAGTTTGGGCATTTCGCGTGTCAGGATTTCACAGGAGGTGGGAGTTTTCGGGCGTGTTGTAATTTTGGAATAGCAAGGCGCGGGTTGAGATGGAGGGAGTTGTCGGAGCACAACGAGACAAAGATATATCTTTTTGTTCTGCAAATTTTGATATATTATATGTATTTTTCTAAATTAGGATGATTTAGTTATGATTTTTTCAAGTTTGAAAATTGCCCTATAGTCCCGGTTTGTGTCTCCAACCGGTACTATAGGTCAGACCCCTTTAGTACCGGTTCTTGCCACGAACCGATAATAAAGGTCATCGTGGGGCCCCGGCCTGACGCCAGCCTGCCACCTCCCCTTTAGTACCGGTTCGTGCCACGAACCGGTACTAAAGGTTCAACACGAACCGGCATTAATGCAAATCCATTCGAACCGGCACTAATGGTACCATTAGTACCAGGCCAAAATCAAACTGGCACTAATGTGCTTCACGTTTGACCCTTTTTCTACCAGTGTAGGGTTACACAAGGTCGGTTAAAAGGAGGATATATACATATCCGTATTGCCTAGCTTGCCCTCCACGCCAAGTAGAGTCCCATTCGGACACGAGACGAAGTCTTCAATCTTGTATCTTCATATACAGGACTCCCTCAATAGGAGTAAAACATAGTGGGATTATGCAAGGAGTGCATGCACAAATCCGGAGTGAAGGTAGCAAACTGTGGATAGACCCAAAACCTATGATACCAGACAGATAATAGCTTTAGTTAAGAAATACAGATAATGGCTCCTTTAATGTTTGTTTGCACCCAACATGAAACTCATAGTAGACACCCGAGATTAAACATATAGTAGACATACAGTACTGATTGCTGCCCCAATATGTACCCCACAACCATTTAAAAAATCAAGTTTCAGCATAAGTTTGGACCTGAGTCGGAGTCTAATAGGTGAACACGGCGATAAAGTAACATGTAATCATATTAAGCGATGCATAACGTAAGCAGACACGGAAGAGTGCGACCTCTCTTGCGGACCCGTGTAGTCCTCAAGGTCATCTTCTCAGTTGATGATGGTAATGCAGCTGTCATGGCTGCCGGCGGCGGGGAAGAAGATCTGAGGCGGCGATAGACAGTGTGGAGAGCGGATCCCTGCTGTGGTGAACCCTTCCGTCATTGGAGTAGCTGAGCTGGGGTGGAACACAGCACCGCAGGAGCAGGACAAACCACACAAGGTTTTCTTTGACACATATCTGTAACGGAAGTAATTGTGTAAGGGCTTGTTTGAATTTGAGGATTCTAACAATGCAGGGATAGGAAATAGAGAGGAATACGATAGGAATGCACGTGCAAAACAGAGAATTGAAAAACACAGGATTTATGCCAATCTGGGTGTTTGGTTCACAAGAATTGGAAGATCACATGATGCAAAGAAGCATGGTGAGATTAAGTCAAACCACAAGAAGTGTACAACCTCTTTGGCGAAGCCATGTCGATCTCAGCGTGATTGGGTTGGCCGATGAGGATGCTCCGGCTGACTTGGCTGTCGGAGGAGGGGAAGAAGATCTTAGGCGTCTGGAGATGGAGCCCGAGGTACTGCTCCGCTATGATGGAGGGTTTCGTCGTTGGAGCAGGTCTGGTGAGTTGTACGATGCCAAGGCTGAACCAGGACAAGAGAGACAACGTTAACCTGAGTGGAATTCTAATAGCATCTCCAATAGATGACATAAAATACATAACCACAAACTGCTAGATGTATACATCAGCCGCTCATCTCTGAACTTAACTGTCAAAACTAAATTTAACTGTCGAAACTGAACTTACCTATCGAAATTGAATTTTTCTGTCGAAACTAAATTTTACTGTCAAAACTGAACGCACTAGAGGTGAGGCTACAAGTCAGTCGACTGACTTTTTCATCTCTGGTCAGTCGATTTTGCAGCCGTTGGATACGAAATCAAGTGCCTGCAGTTCATCTTCAACCTCCACCCCCCTGAGCCGCCAGCCACCACCGACCAAACAGCTGCCCCGAAAACACTCCCCACCGCCGGTCCGCCACCGTTCCGACCATCCCTGTAGCCCCCCCATCCCTGCATAAGTTTGGGCCTTTCGCGTGTCAGGATTTCACAGGAGGTGGGAGTTTTCGCGCGTGTTGTAATTTTGGAATAGCAAGGCGCGGGTTGAGATGGAGGGAGTTGTCGGAGCACAACGAGACAAAGATATATCTTTTTGTTGTGCAAATTTTGATATATTATATGTATTTTTCTGAATTAGGATGATTTAGTTATGAGTTTTTCAAGTTTGAAAATTGCCCTATAGTCCCGGTTTGTGTCTCCAACCGGTACTATAGGTCAGACCCCTTTAGTACCGGTTCGTGCCACGAACCGGTAATAAAGGTTAGACCTGTAGTACCGGTTCTTGCCACGAACCGGTACTAAAGGTAATCGTGGGGCCCCGTCCTGACGCCAGCCTGCCACCACCCCTTTAGTACCGGTTCGTGCCACGAACCGGTACTAAAGGTTCAACACGAACCGGCATTAATGCAAATCCGTTCGAACCAGCACTAATGGTACCATTAGTACCGGGCCAAAATCAAACCGGCACTAATGTGCTTCACGTTTGACCCTTTTTCTACCAGTGTAGGGTTACACAAGGTCGGTTACAAAGGAGGATATATACATATCCGTATGGCCTAGCTTGCCCTCCACGCCAAGTAGAATCCCATTCGGACACGAGACGAAGTCTTCAATCTTGTATCTTCAATCTTATATCTTCATATCCAGGACTCCCTCAATAGGAATAAAACATTGTGGGATTATGCAAGGAGTGCATGCACAAATTCGGAGTGAAGGTAGCAAACTGTGGATAGACCCAAAACCAATGATACCAGACAGATAATAGCTTTAGTTAAAAAATAAAGATAATGGCTCCTTTAATGTTTGTTTGCACCCAACATAAACTCATAGTAGACACCCGAGATTAACCATATAGTAGACATATAGTACTGATTGCTGCCCCAATATGTACCCCACAACCATTTAAAAAATCAAGTTTCAGCATAAGTTTGGGTCTGAGTCAGAGTCTAATAGGTGAACACGGCGATAAAGTAACATGTAATCATATTAAGCGATGCATAACGTAAGCAGACACGGAAGAGTGCGACCTCTCTTGCGGACCCGTGTAGTCCTCAAGGTCATCTTCTCAGTTGATGATGGTAATGCAGTTGTCATGGCTGCCGGCGGCGGGGAAGAAGATCTGAGGCGGCGATAGACAGTCTGGAGAGCGGATCCCTGCTGTGGTGAACCCTTCCGTCGTTGGAGTAGCTGAGCTGGGGTGGAACACAGGACCGCATGAGCAGGACAAACCACACAAGGTTTTCTTTGACACATATCTGTAACGGAAGTAATTGTGTAAGGGCTTGTTTGAATTTGAGGGTTCTAACAATGCAGGGATAGGAAATAGACAAGAATACGATAGGAATGCACGTGCAAAACTGAGAATTGAAAAACACAGGATTTTTGACAATCTGGGTGTTTGGTTCACAAGAATTGGAAGATCACATGATGCAAAGAAGCATGGTGAGATTAAGTCAAACCACAAGAAGTGTACAACCTCTTTGGCGAAGCCATGTCGATCTCAGCGTGATTGGGTTGGCCGATGAGGATGCTCCGGCTGACTTGGCTGTCGGAGTAGGGGAAGAAGATCTTAGGCGTCTGGAGATGGAGCCCGAGGTACTGCTCCGCTGTGATGGAGGGTTTCGTCGTTGGAGCAGCTCCGGTGAGTTGTACGACGCCGAGGCTGAACCAGGACAAGAGAGTCAACGTTAACCTGAGTGGAATTCTAATAGCATCTCCAATAGATGACATAAAATACATAACCACAAACTGCTAGATGTATACATCAGCCGCTCATCTCTGAACTTAACTGTCAAAACTAAATTTAACTGTCGAAACTGAACTTACCTATCAAAACTGAATTTTGCTGTCGAAACTAAATTTTACTGTCGAAACTGAACGCGCTAGAGGTGAGGCTACAAGTCAGTCGACTGACTTTTTCATCTCTGGTCAGTCGATTTTGTAGCCGTTGGATACGAAATCAAGTGCCTGCAGTTCATCTTCAACCTCCACCCCCCTGAGCCGCCAGCCACCACCGACCAAACAGCCACCCCGAAAACACTCCCCACCGCCGGTCCGCCACCGCCCCGACCATCCCTGTAGCCCCCCCGTGCCGAGCTTTTTCCCCGGCGATCCCCACGCCACCGCCCCACCCTGAAACCTAAGATAGATGGTGGGGTACCTCTCCGGCGATCCCTCCTCCCAGCTGTGGCTGGTTCTTCCTTAACTCCGGGGAGCCCCCCACCCGCTGAAAATTGACTGATCCAAAAGTTGATTCAGTCGACTGAACTGTAGCTAAATCGGAGCACCATCGCAAGAAAGAGCAAGATCGAGAGCAGCAGCGCGAGCAAGAGCAAGAGCAAGAGTAAGAGTAGACCAGGCAGGGGACCAAGTGCAAGAGTAGAACAGCTACGCGAGCGAGAGCTAATGTAGCAGAAACTCCTACTGATGTGGACGTTGCTACCGAGGGAGAGACGCCGTGGAGGAAGTGGCCGGCGGCGCCGCCGTGGATGGAGCCACGCCGTGTCGGCTCAGGACTGAGCGCAGGCACCACCGTGAGATCGAATCAAGAAGAAAATGCGGTGATTAGTGTACAACCTCTTTGGTGCGCCGATTAGGCCGCAACTTCTTCCGAGGAAACGTTGATGATGATGCTCTTCGGGGCGAACGACGAGGTGGCGGTGTGGGAATGGAGGTGGCGCGAACGACGAGGGGAACGTCGGGGCAGCTCCATGGAGGTGGAGGACAGGGTGGCTGAACCGGCGGGATGAACAGATCGACGACAAACCCTCATCCGGTACGATGGATGAGTGGCGTCGAGGTGTTGCTATGGATGACGTCGTCGGGGAAGAGGCTCCGGCTGGGTGGCGGACGAAGGAGGGTGTGGGGCTTTGCGGGTTTTGCTAGCCTCGGTGTATGAATGGGTGGGAGGATGTGATGGGAGTGGGGGAACCATGGCTTAGGGACGCGCTTGTCCGAAATGTGGGGTAAGTTACGAAAGTACCCCCACCGATTTGAGGCGGTTCTTTTAGTTCAGGGGTATCATGGGCATTTCGCGTGTCAGGATTTCACAGGAGGTGGGAGTTTTCGCGCGTGTTGTAATTTTGGAATAGCAAGGCGCGGGTTGAGATGGAGGGAGTTGTCGGAGCACAACGAGACAAAGATATATATTAAACATTTCGGGCTAACAAGGCGCGGGTTGAAATTACCGGACAAGCCTAACGTGTACTGTTCCAAATCAATTCGCACTACAAATGTCATTCAAAACTTTGAATTCATGTTATGTTCAATTAAAATATTTCGCTACGTGTATAATGCATGCAACCTAGTACTCAAACGAACGTTTTAGTGCATTCCAAACGTATATACTACCACTTCAATATGAACTAAATTTGAATTCATTTCTCTATTTGAATAAGATCTACAATAATGATTGTTGTGAAGTAAAAGCATTTGAATTCGTTTCTCTGTTTTAATAAGATCTACAATCTTCATTATTGTCAAGTTAAACCCTCATTTGTGTATTGTCTTCACAGCACACCACATGATTAGTCTCAAGTTACATATGAACTATGTGTACTATATGATCTCGAACTCGATTTTTTGAATCCACTTTATGATGATTTCAAATCATAGTACATTTCAAGCTCTAGCTAGATCTTCACAAACTAAACCAGGTCTCATATGTATAATGTGTTTATCACATTATGTATGGTGCCCCGCCCCTACGCCTACAAGTATTTAGATGTGAGTTGCAAACACCACACATTACCACAAATTCAAATAAAATGTGAGAATGTTCGATATATAGTATTGTTTAGATTGTTCGATATTTAGTTGTAAGCTGCAAATGCCACACATTATCTCAAATTCAAATAAAATGTGAGATTGTTTGATGTATAGTATGGTTTAGATTGTTCGATAATTAGCTGTGAGTTGCAAACGCCATGCATTCTCAGATTAAGTTATAACATGTGCAAAACCACAACAGGCGTATCACCGCTATATTCATGCATGCATATGTTTAAAACACTACGATCTCCTATTCAAATATATGAATCCACTTTCATATCAAATTATGATCTTTGTTAGTCTCTTACACCTACACAATCCTCAAACCTTTGTAGCTACCACTAACTTTCTCTCGTGCATGCACACGCCCTCCTACCCCTCCCCCTCCCTCAGCATTCTATCCATCGTGCACATTCATTTTTTTCTTTAGGTCATTCTCCCACAGTGTCAACAACTCCTTTTCGACACACACCGATCGATAAACCTCACCAGCGATGTCTGCCTACAACATACACACGCACCTTCAATCTCCTCCTTTATGTGTCCTTGCCTTGTGTATCTCATACAGTCCCACACACGTGTAAACTCTGGCCCCTCTTTTCATCGATCTCACAACCGCACACTCCTCCCCTATCTAGCTAGTAGCTAGGCCTCTCGCACCACCTCCTAGCTCCATTCTCTCTGTCTATCCATCTTGCCGGGCCTTATTTGCCTCTAACAAATGGATGTACACCAACCGATCACCCGCTATACATATAGCTAGCTAGGTCCTTATAACTCATTTTCCCCACGCGTCGATCGATCTACCTCATTAGTTATGTCTCTCCCTTCCTCCGACAAACAACAATTGATCTACCGATCTAGTTAGGTTTTCTTACCAAACACATGGTTCCCCTTCATCATCCATGGACGTGTCCCGACAAATCTATCATGCACAGGCACACACAGAAACACATCCCCACTCTTATTGATAATATTGCAGTTCCACCCTCAGTTTGTCTAGTAGGCCTCTCCCACCATCTTCGAGAAGCAACTCCATCACCCATCCAACACTCTACCCCTCTCCCTCCCTCCCTCTCTCCTCTCTCTCTGTCCCATCCTATTTCCCATCCTTCAGTTATGTATGGATGTCGACCGATCTCCCTCAAGACATAGCTGGGTCTCTCCTTCTCAACACATATACGAGTCGTTCTACCTCTATAGTTAGGCATATGCCTACCCCTCCCCCACCCCCTCCCACCCACACACACACCGATACATCGAGCGCTCTAGTCATGTCTCCCTGCCACACACAAACTTGAACTATGCCCTCTGACGTTCCGGTAGCTAGGTCAGTTGCCCTATATCTTTCACTTGCACACACACACAATTTTGATGGCTCTCTTCATCGATCTCGCACCCAACCACATGATCCTCTCTTTGACTCAATCGATATCTATGACCCCTCCCTCTCTTCTCGTGGATCGCCCGACCCTCTATATATGATATGGATAGGCCTACATTTCACACACATTGCATGCAAAATTTTGTTTGAGATGTCATCGACACATATTCCCGCAAATACATTCACGAAATCAACCCCCCCCCCCAAAACAAAAAACAATCACGAACGCACAAGCCATTTGTCTAGGTTTGTATCTCTCACACACACCCACGTAGGTGGGGACATGCACGAAGGGAAGAGGTGCACGCACGGCGCACGTACTCCCGTCTCTTTCCCAACCACACCCGCGTGGTTACACGGTGGAGCTCATTTCTATACAAAAAGGCAGCCCACGTGGTAATTTGACATGTGTACTGGTTGTCCACTAGATGGAGGGAGGATCGTCTACCACGGGTGAGCAAACAAATTGCGACTTGAGGCGTTATGTTAAAAAAGAGGCAAACCATGTGGGGCCTACCTTAGAGGCAAGGCTTTATACACTGGAGTACTTTTGATGTGTCATGTCAACTCGTAGAACGAGGAGAAGCTTGCTTATACGCCATCTCCCCCGCCCATGGGCGTGGTGGCTCGCAGGATGAGGTGAAGCTTGCTTACTACACCTTACGCCCGCTCCCTCGCCCACGCGCATGGTGGCTCGCGGGACAAGGAGAAAAATTTACTAGTACTCCCTCCGTTTACTCCTCGTCCATACCTTGGTTAGAGAGATTATCATATTGTTTGGAATATATGTCCTTTAGTAGATTTCAATATGAACTACTAGCACATACTCCAAACACTGATGTATATAGACGCATTTTTGAGTGTAGATTCTCTCATTTTGCTCCGTATGTAGTCCATATTGAAACGAACGTAATAGTACGCACTCTCCATCACCCCTCGACCCTCGCCACGTGGTGGACATGCAACAATTCATTCAGTCTCATATAGCCAGAATGATATATACTGCAGTACCATTATTGCTCGACTTCCCGAAGAGGCGAAGAGCCAATCGCAAGGTTAATAGTTTGGAGGTGCCAAGCGCAAGGTTTATAGGAGAACGAGTAGTAGGTGCCGCGTCATCTATAAATAAAGTTGTTGTGTGAGGTGGGCCATGTAATCACTAAGCCTACATGTTTTCACTGCTCTTGCACTCCCCCGCCGTAAGAATGGAGAAAATTGTAATCTAGTAGTACCTCCTTTCGCCGAAAGCGTGGACATCCAGCAGTCCTACCACCTCAGTAATAATGACCAATGAGCCGTCAAATCACATAGACCCAGGAGTAAGTTGGACGGACGAAGCAACCATCACTCTTGAATCCGCTTCTTCCTTCAACACAGGCGCTAGTGAGAGGTCCCGTTCGCTCTGCCCGGGCATGAATGCGGCACTGATTCTTTGGGGCGCACTGACCATTTCGGGTGGGAAGCACGCGCGGGCGATGGAGGGGCTTTGGGTGGGCCAGGTTGGTCAGGAGCAGGCATGGCAGCTGTCTGCCTGTCCCTACCGGATGCCCGGAAACGAGAGGATGCACCGACTCTCGCGGCTAAAATCGTACACTACACACCATCTCTCTGTAAGAGTAGGTCGATCTGTCGCTCTCTCTAACACACACATGTTGCTAAACACACACACGCACACGCACACATAGGTTCATAGAATAGGAAAATCGTGCAAGTGCGAAGCCACAGGAAGTGAGATACAAATGGAGTACGTACAAGAAGAGAAGAGGTGACGAATATTCCATCAAACCTGGACTGAGGAGTAGTTCTCCCTCCGTCTAGGTGTTAAGTTATCCTACGGAAATCAGATATTCCCAAAATGTTTAGGCATCGTCCATTAACTTCGCATCTCAATCCCCTCCTGGCCTCGTTGCTAGCGAGCGTTGTTACTTAGGGAGCGTTTGGATCCTTAGCAAGAACAGCTTATAGCATAGCCGGGCAAGGTTAGGCATTTGGAACTGTTAAAATATGTTAGGTTTTGTGGGCCAGCTAGCTTGGGTGGGCTAGAAAAACCTTGCTAGCTTAGGAGAGCCAGATCGGCTCGCTTCCGACGGCAAACTTCGCGTAGTAGTAACATAGACTAGTAACATATGCATGTTGTACTAGTCCAAGTTCCTCACCACTATGACCAGCCTAAGCAATGTAACCAAACACTCCTTACTCTGCCTTGTTATCTCCCCCTGAAAGCCAATTCATGCAGCGCAACTACACGTTGATCAGTCAAGAAACCAAAGTTGGCTTGCATGCGAGTTAATACGTGGCCCTGCATGGTAGCTAAAACGGCATCTCTTAGTTGTTTGGATTAATTGTTGTGTTTAGAGACAGAAAAATGAGGGCTTTGATTGGAGGAATGACCAGTCAAGTTTCTCCTTCTCCTCCAATCTTCTTGCACCTTGGTCCCGCTGCACCTTCTAATGTGACTTATTACACCTAGACGGAGGTAGTCGTACGAGATACGGTGGTACACTGACTTAGGTCGAATACAAGTGCCCAAAATTGTGTTCATGTTATAATAAGGATTCACTTAAAATAGTACATGAGTGAACAGAGGGATCAATTGGACAGTGTTCCCGAGCAGTAGCGAGATGTGTGAGGTAAGATACACCGTTGGCGCTTTTAATTTTTCTTATTAATTTGTTTGTTTCACCCTCTGACTGGTGGGACCCAATGTACTACATGGAGAGAGGTAAGGTGACTAAGGCTGCATTATTTCTGCACCCCTGTGGATAGTCTTACCACCAAAGCCACATGACACGATTATGATTTAAATCCCATTGACTCCCACACACAAAAAAACACGGCATGCTTGTCACACGAATGCAGGAATGTATAAAAGGTTATTTTCCTCTCGTTGAACATAACGGGAGGGTTGTGTAGCTGGTTAGCCTGTTCGCTCATCAAACTTGAGGTCTCGGGTTCGATAACTACACTTGAGCATAATTCGTGCCAGGAGGATTCTTTGACTAGTCAAAATGGATGGATACGGAGCTATACGATCTCGTAGTGACCGTATAATCACCTCAGCACGTATAAGCTGCAGCCTCGGTGCTTGTTTTCTAGGGTTTGCACTCTTCACACTCTCTCCAGTATATATATACACGCTGGAGCCTCAGCGCTTGTAGTTGCTCTCCTCACACTCTCTCACCCTCTCCAGATCTAAACAAGACTTCGTTGGCTCCTCTCTCCCCTCACTGCTGGCCTGCTTGTAGTTGCTCTCTTCACACTCTCTCACCCTCTCCAGATCTACATAGGACTTTGTTGGCCTCTTTCTCTCCCCTCACTGTTGGTCAAAGAGCCGACAGGATCCGTCCGGCGGGAGGGAAAGGAGGCTTAATGCTGTCGCCATCGGCGAGGGAGGGAATCCACTACCGGCGCAGCTGTTCACTTTCACCCAGCGGCGGCGAGGGAGGGCCTCCGACCCCTTCTTCTTCACCGCCGTACATAGTGTGGGTCGAACGGCCTCCGGTCGCCCACCGAACCACACCCCAAGAACCTTAAGGTATAATTTACTTGTTCCACATGCATTGCTCTAGCTGCATGTGGGCTTTTTCCGCTTCTGCACTCGAATCTAGGAGTTGGATCAAACATGAAAGTAGTAGGGAAAGTTGTATACCATGAATCTAGGATGTGGTTCAAAGAGGAAAGGAATGGGGGAAACTAGTGGGAAAAGTTGTATAGCATGAATCTAGGATGTGGTTCAAAAAGGAAAGTACGGGGGAAAGTAGGGGGGAAAGTTGTATCGCATGAATCTAAGACGTGGTTCAAAGAGGACAGAAATGGGGGAAAGTAGTGGGGAAAGTTGTATAGCATAAATCTAGGACATGGTTCACAGAGGAAAGGAAGTGGGGAAAGTACTAGTACAGATTGGCTATCCAGCACCAACGTTGGTCGAAAAGGGAAAACAATGACAAACACAGTATGCACATCTGTAATGAACTGATCTTTTGTTTTGGGGGACAAGGCTATAGAGTTTGAGCAGGACTAGATTTGCTGCGCTCACATAGGGAAAGGTGTCTAAAGATAATAAAATTGAGACCAACACAAATATGCTCCTTGGTTGTTTGTTCTTTGTTGCAATAGACTGTGCATCACCCCAGGACATCAGTAGATGCACATGGTCCTGGTGTGTCCACTGTCCCGTGCAACTCTTTAGCTGTTGTTAATCTAAGGCCCTGTTTGGTTAAAAACTCCCTAGTCCCTACCTGGTTGGTTCTAGGGACTAAACATGGACTAGAGGTTATTAAATGACATGCTAAAAGACCATGTTACCCCTAGTAATGAACTAATAGAGACAAGGTGCGATGCGTGGCAGGGGCAACTGTTGGATAATGTCCCAAAAAGACTTTCCCTCGGGGTCTTCTTTCTTTAGTCCCAAATGCCCACTTTTAGTGCCTAAAAGTCCCTCCTGTTTGGTTTAGATGGAACTGACACAGAGTTTTTTTAGTCCCTCCACCAAAATGTCCCTGTAAACAAGCACCCTCTAATAATGCCACTAGAAAATTGATGCAATGCCACAGTTAAAAGCAAATTACATGTTTAACGAATTTTATTGTTAATATAATCTCTCTATTAATATTAATCAATGCCACCGTTTGAGAAATGCTACTGTGTTGCTTTCTTTCCCATTTAGATAAGGTATTTGCTTCTTTTTGTTGCCTTCTGTGTCATCCACCTTGATTGACCACTAGTTGTTTCCTTTGCACCTCTGTGTAAACAGGGTTATCTACTTCACCTCGTTGCCATTGTGACCTTTTGTTGCACTACACAAAACACTTTTGTTTTAAGAGTGTTTTGTGCAGTTCAACCAAAGTGTCACACCGACAACGTTGCTTGATTGCTTGATCTTAGTGGAACTGCACAAGAGGAGATCTTACACTAGTAGAAAAAGGGTCAAATGTGAAGCACATTAGTGCCGGTTTGAATTTGAGCCGGCACTAATGTGACCATTAGTGCCGGTTCCAACGGCTAGGCGGGCGAGCGTCATTAGTACCGGTTCGTGGGTAACCTTTAGTACCGGTTCATGCCACGAACCGGTACTAATGAGGCTGTGTCAGGCTATGGTCAGTCTGGGGCCCCCACGAAGACCTTTAGTACCGGTTCATGCCATGAACCGGTACTAGAGTTTCTTTGTAAGCTGATTTTTAGTCCCACCTCGCCAAGAGAGAGGCAGTATGAGCGGTTTATAAGCCGTGAGTGCATAGACAATGACGAAGAGTTGCAATGCTCACCTACATGTTGATTAGCTTCAAGCCTTGCGGAATAGCATAGATTGCACTGAGCTATGTGCAGTGCAGTCTACACTATTCCGAATGGCTTGAAGCAAATTAACCAGCATTGCACCTCTTTTTTATTTTTAATAACTTATTTGAACTCCGGACTTCTTTTGTGTTTAGCATGTAGCATTCAAAGCGACGTCATCAATTTCCAACATGTTGTGACATCATTTGTTGTTTTTCGGTCATTTACCTAATTGTTTTAGAGAGCTAAATGACCGTGAAATTGAAAATCACTACAAAATGAATCCTGAAAATGTTGAAACTTGGCATGGTATCATCATATCACCCGCATAGCATGCGCGAAAGAGTAGAGAGGGTCACGGCAAAAACTGGACGCACTTCGTGTACAAACTGGACATACTCTTTCGGAGTATCAGGGTTTCGGATGAGAACTCATCTGTTACACGGCCACTTCAATGTTTTTAAAACTTATTTGAACTCCGGACTTCTTTTGTGTTTAGTATGTAGCATTCAAAGCGACGTCATCAATTTCCAACATGTTGTAACATCATTTGTTGTTTCTCGGCCATTTACCTAATTGTTTAGAGAGCTAAATGACCGTGAAATTGAAAATCGCTACAAAATGAATCCTGAAAATGTTGAAACTTGGCATGGTATCATCATATCACCCGCATAGCATGCACGAAAGAGTAGAGAGGGTCACGTCAAAAACTGGACGCACTTCGTGTACAAACTGGACAAACTCTTTCAGAGTATCAGGGTTTCGGACGAGAGCTCATCTGTTACACGCCCACTTCAATGTTTTTTAAACTTATTTGAACTCCGAACTTCTTTGTGTTCAGTATGGAGCATTCAAAGCGACGTCATCAATTTCCAACATGTTCTGACATCATTTGTTGTTTTTCGGTCATTTACCTAATTGTTTTAGAGAGCTAAATGACCGTGAAATTGAAAATCACTACAAAATGAATCCTGAAAATGTTAAAACTTGGCATGGTATCATCATATCACCCGCATAGCATGCGTGAAAGAGTAGAGAGGGTCACGACAAAAACTGGACGCACTTCGTGGACAAACTGGACAAACTCTTTCAGAGTATCAGGGTTTCGGACGAGAACTCATCTGTTACATGGCCAACTTCAATGTTTTTTAAACTTATTTGAACTCCGGACTTCTTTTGTGTTCAGTATGCAGCATTCAAAGCGACGTCATCAATTTCCAACATGTTCTGACATCATTTGTTGTTTTTCGGTCATTTTCCTAATTGTTCAGTATGCGGCATTCAATTTCCAGAAGAAAATAAATAGAAGAAAAGAAATAATGCAGAAAATAAAAAAAACTATACAAAACAATTACTCAAAAATAAAATAGAAGAAAATAAAAAATGCAGAAAAGAAAAAACTATATAAAAACTACTCAAAAATAAATAGAAGAATATAAATAATGCAGAAAAGAAAAAAACTATATAAAAAATTTGTTGGCGCGCTGCCCAGTAGGCCTGCCAGACCTAGGGTGTGCAAATGCAGGCCTAGAAGGGCCAGCAGGCTCACAGGGCAGCGCGCCCTAATTAATTAGGCCCAGAAGCCTACTATATAGAGGAGTTCGTAGAGGTAGCCGCGACTGGGTATATAAACCAGTGCGGCTGCCCTTCGCCCGGCGAGGTGGGACTAAACTTTGGGGTGGCAGCGCGAGGCCTTTAGTACCGGTTGGTGGCTCCAACAGGTACTAAAGACCACCGTTTAGTACCGGTTGGAACCACCAACCGGTACTAAAGGCCTGCTCTTCTCGCCTCTTGGCCTAGCCAAAGTTGGCCTTTAGTACTGGTTGGTGGCTCCAACCGGTACTAAAGGCCTCTCCTATATATACAACAGTTATGAAAATTCAGTTAGATCTCCCCACTTCTTTCGTGTCCAACCTCTCGCGCGCCGCTCGAACCCGTCCTCGCCGCCCGTCGCCCGTCGTCCGTCGTCGTCGTCGCTGTCCCCGCCGCCGCACGTCGTCGTCGCCGTCTCGCGCTGCCGCCCCGAACGCCGCGCGTCGCATCCGTCGTCGTCCCGCCGCGGTCCCGTACGTCTCTCGCTCTCCCGTATACCCGCCGCGCCGCCGTCCGCCGTCGTCGCACCCGGCCCGTATGGCGGCGCCCCCGCCCGTACGTACGCCGCCGCCCCCGCCCCGTCCGCCGGCGCCCCCGCTCGTACGTATGGGGCGGCGGCGTACGGGGCCACACACATACACACACATGCATATATAAATACACACACACATACACACACACACATTTTTTTACTTATTTTCTGTTTTTTAGAAAAGTTAATTAGATGATCAAATGTTTGATTAATGTCGAATGTTAGATGAATTAGCTAGATAGAAAATTGTCGAACTAGAGATTTGAACTAGTTGAATAATTAATATAACTAGTTTATTTTTAGTAAGAAAATTATAGAACTAGTTTATTTAGGTATATGAGATTTGAACTAGTTCAATAATTAATATAACTAGTTTATTTTTAGTAAGAAAATTGTCGAACTAGATTATTTAGGTATATGAGATTTGAACTAGTTCAATAATTAATATAACTAGTTTATTTAGGTATATGAGATTTGAACTAGTTCAATAATTAATATAACTAGTTTATTTTTAGTAAGAAAATTTAGGTATCTGAGATTTGATGATCTTATTAAAATATTATTTGTTAATGAGTTTTTCTGTTTATTTAATTTTTTTACATATTTTGAGTTTATATAAATGTTAAATTAATGTCGAATGCTAGATGAATTAGATAGAAAAGTTAAATATATAATAATGTCAATTGTTAGAGATGAATATAGTTAGATATATTAATGTCAAATGTTAGATGAATATATATTTGGCTAGATATTGATTAATGTTAGATAGTAATAGGTGTTTAATGTTTCACCTATATGAACATAGGAAATGTCATCTGACGACGAAAAAGATTTCATTATGTGCGAACACTGTGAAGACCAGTGCGGCCTGTGCGACAAAAATTTCCTTGTTGATGGTAGGCGCTTCAGCATCAAGCTGGATGAGACATTCGAAGTTGATACAGTAAGTCACTTTGGCAATTATTATTTGAATGCAAAACTTCTGCTTCATTTGCTTCAACTTATAAATTTAAATTTTCACTATTCTACTAGCGCATCCCCTGCCATGCAAGAATTTTTGTCTTGGATAAGATAGGTTTTAGTGCTATAGATGATATGGAGGTAAAGAGAGTTTACTTGAAGACGGAGCATGGGTATACTTTCAACGTCAAATTATATAATGGAGACACATACACCCATTTTGAATGCAAAACTTGGCAAGCACTATGCAAGGCTTATGCATTTGAACATGGTATGGTTGTCACCTTTGATATTCGTCCGGAAGATGATATTGAAGGTAATATAGACATCTGGGTCGATGTGCAAACACCTCCAGTTCTACCATTATGTGAGTTTTTCTCAACCATGCATGCATATGTTTATGTCTTTGATACAGTTTATTCAAAAATAGTTGACAACTAATTTGTATTGTCATCTTATTTCGGCTCAAGCAGACATGTCCGGCGCTTGGTAGACAGGACCTACTACTACCCCGGGGCTCAACTAAACTGCGAGGAGATAAGTCATTGTGTTTCATGGCTTGAGGATCTTAATACTGTCAAGACAAATTGTTTTCCTGAACTTAGAAATGTTACACTAGTAGAAAACAGGGCTATGGTCCAGGCCGGCTCAGCCCATTAGTCCCGGTTCAGTGCAGAACCCCTTTAGTCCCGGTTCTTGCCACAAACCGGGAGCAATGAGGTGCCTATATATACCCTCGCCCGCGAGAAGAGCACTCCAGTGCTCTGTTTTTCTCTGGCCGGCGAGGGGAGGGGTTTGTGGTGCTCTAGCTCACCTTCTATGCACATGAGGTGTTCGATGGAATGCCCGAGCCACACTACTTAAACTTTCTCCTCTCAAAGCTCGACCTCCAAGCTCCATTTTCCTCGAGATTTGTCTAGATTTAGCGGTCCGTCACGCCCCGTCCCCGTCTTCACCGCCGTCGATCACCCGCGCTGATCTCATCACCGACACCAACGTGGTGAGCCTCTTGTTCTTATCTTCTTTCTGAAAGGAAAAATATTCTTTCATTTATTATTGTCTGTTTAGATAGATACTTGTATCATTTTCTTACATTTATTATTGCATCTTATATAGTGCAATGGTTTTGGTATCCGCCCCCGTCGGCCCTCGTCCTGTCTATGATTCGGATTTGGTATGTATATTATCTTCATAACTATTGGTTCATTTATTGTTTATGAAAATTATGCCGACCAACGTGACATAGATTTTATTTATCTAGGATGTATGTGAATCGGAAATGCCAACCGACCCTATTGTCGAGAGGTTAAATTTAGTTGAAGAAGAAAACAATTTGTTGAAGGAAAAAATAAAAAAAAATTGAGGAGGAGAAGATGATATTGGAGTTGCATGTTGCGGATGTCGTCGATGATCACATGATCAAGATGGATGCAATGCGCTTGAATATTAGAAAGATTAGAAAATATGCCATTCATACTGAGGCTTGGTATCATTATGCCGTTGGATCAATTGTTACCTTGGTTGCGATTATGATCGCATTTGTTTTCGCATTGAAATGTTTTACATAGTTTCAATGTATGGTTTAATTAATTAGATGCTCTGGAGAGCTATATGTTGTTAGATGAGAACTATGTATGCACTTTGGTTTTAATGTGATGATGAACTTCTATTAATTTGGACACTTAATTATATATAATGCACGCAGATGAACCGGCAATGGATGTACCGTGACAGACGCACCCGCGAGTACATTAAGGGCGTGCATGAGTTTCTCGATGCGGCTCAGGCAAACAAGAAGAATGGTTTTATGTGTTGTCCATGCACTGAATGTGGGAATACGAGGTCTTACTCTAACCGGAAAATCCTTCACTCCCACCTGCTTTACAAGGGTTTCATGCCACACTATAATGTTTGGACGAGGCACGGAGAAATAGGGGTTATGATGGAAGCCGGCGAAGAAGAAGAGTACGATGACAACTATGTGCCCCCTGAATACGGTGATGCTGCAACGGGGGGAGCTGGTGAAGATCAAGAGGAACTAGACGATGTGCCCAATGATGCTGCCACGGGTGAAGCTGCTGAAGATCAAGAGGAACCAGACGATGTGCCCGATGATGATGATCTCCGCTGGGTCATTGTCGATGCAAGGACGCAATGCATTAGTCAAAAGGAGAAGCTGAAGTTCGATCGCATGTTAGAGGATCACAAAAAAGGGTTATACCCCAATTGCGAAAATGGCAACACAAAGCTCAGTACCGTACTGGAATTGCTGCAGTGGAAGGCAGAGAATGCTGTGGCTGACAAAGGGTTTGAGAAGCTACTGAAAATATTGAAGAAGAAGCTTCCAAACGATAACGAATTGCCCGACAGTACATACGCAGCAAAGAAGGTCGTATGCCCTCTAGGATTGGAGGTGGAGAAGATACATGCATGCCCTAATGACTGCATCCTCTACCGCGGTGCATACAAGGATCTGAACGCATGCCCGGTATGCGGTGCGTTGAGGTATAAGATCAGACGAGATGACCCTGGTGATGTTGATGGCGAGCCCCTCAGGAAGAGGGTTCCTGCGAAGGTGATGTGGTATGCTCCTATAATACCACGGTTGAAACGTCTGTTCAGAAACGAAGAGCATGCCAAGTTGATGCGATGGCACAGTGAGAACCGAAAGAAAGATGGGAAGTTGAGAGCACCCGCTGACGGGTCGCAGTGGAGAAAACTCGAGAGGAAGTACTGGGATGAGTTTGCAAAGGTCCCAAGGAATGTATGGTTTTCTTTAAGCGCGGATGGCATTAATCCTTTCGGGGAGCAGAGCAGCAATCACAGCACCTGGCCCATTACTCTATGTATGTATAACCTTCCTCCTTGGATGTGCATGAAGCGGAAGTTCATTATGATGCCAGTTCTCATCCAAGGCCCTAAGCAACCCGGCAACGAAATTGATGTGTACCTAAGGCCATTAGTTGAAGAACTTTTACAGGTATGGAATGGACACGGTGTACGTACGTGGGATGAGCACAGACAGGAGGAATTTAACCTTAAGGCGTTGCTGTTCGTGACCATCAACGATTGGCCCGCTCTCAGTAACCTTTCAGGATAGACAAACAAAGGATACCACGCATGCACGCACTGTTTAGATGACACTGAAAGTATATACCTGGACAAATGCAGGAAGAATGTGTACCTGGGCCATCGTCGATTTCTTCCGACCAACCATCAATGTCGAAAGAAAGGCAAGCATTTCAAAGGCGAGGCAGATCACCGGAAGAAGCCTGCCATGCGCACCGGTGTTCACGTGCTTGCTATGGTCAATGATTTACACTACGTAATCTTTGGAAAGGGTCCCGGTGGACTAGCTGTTCCGAATGACGCTGAGGGACACGCACCCGTGTGGAAGAAGAAATCTATATTTTGGAACCTACCCTACTGGAAAGACCTAGAGGTCCGCTCCTCAATCGACGTGATGCACGTGACGAAGAACCTTTGCGTGAACCTGCTAGGCTTCTTGGGCGTGTATGGGAAGACAAAAGATACACCCGAGGCACGAGAGGTCGTGCAACGTTTGCACGAAAAAGACGGCATGCCTCCGAAGCAGTATAAAGGTCCTGCCAGCTACGCTCTTACGAAAGAAGAGAAATAAATCTTCTTTGAATGCCTGCTCAGTATGAAGGTCACGACTCGCTTCTCGTCGAATATAAAGGGAATAGTAAATATGCCAGAGAAAAAGTTTCAGAACCTAAAGTCTCATGACTGCCACGTGATTATGACACAACTTCTTCTGGTTGCATTGAGGGGGCTTCTACCGGAAAAGGTTCGATTAGCCATTGTGAAGCTATGTGCATTCCTCAATGCAATCTCTCAGAAGGTGATCGATCCAGAAATCGTACCAAGGCTAAGGAGTGATGTGGCGCAATGTCTTGTCAGTTTCGAGCTGGTGTTCCCACCATCCTTCTTCAATATCATGACGCACGTCCTAGTTCATCTAGTCGACGAGATTGTCATCTTGGGGCCCGTATTTCTACACAATATGTTCCCTTTTGAGAGGTTCATGGGATTCCTAAAGAAATATGTCCGTAACCGCGCTAGGCCAGAAGGAAGCATCTCCATGGCCCATCAAACAGAGGATGTTATCGGGTTTTGTGTTGACTTCATTCCTGGCCTTAACAAGATAGGTCTCCCTAAATCACGGTATGAGGGGAGACTGACTGGAAAAGGCACTCTGGGAAGAGACTCAATAATATGCAGGGACGGATATTCTTGGTCTCAAGCACACTACACAGTTCTACAGAACTCTACCTTGGTGACCCCATATGTCGATGAACACAAGAACAGTCTGCGCTCCAAACACCCGGAGCAGTGCGACGACTGGATTACAGGTGAACACATCAGGACTTTCAGCAGTTGGTTGGAAACACGTCTCAGAGGTGACAACACTGTTTGTGATGAGTTCTACTTGTTGTCCAGGGGACCATCTTTGACTGTATTGACTTACAAAGGATACGAGATAAATGGGAATACATTTTACACAATCGCCCAAGATCAAAAGAGCACCAACCAAAACAGCGGTGTCCGCTTTGATGCAGCAACCGAGAGCGGAAAGGACACATATTATGGTTACATAGTGGACATATGGGAACTTGACTACGGACCTGATTTTAAGGTCCCTTTGTTTAAGTGCAAATGGGTCAATCTGTTAGGCGGCGGGGTACAGGTATACCCACAGTACGGAATGACAACAGTGGATCTAAAAAATTTTGGGTACACTGACGAACCGTTCGTCCGAGCCAATGATGTGGCACAGGTTATCTATGTGAAGGACATGTCTACCAAACCGAGAAAAAGAAAAGATAAGGAAGCGAATACATCATACGACGAGCCAAAGCGCCACATAGTTCTTTCAGGAAAAAGGGACATCCTGGGAGTGGACGGCAAGACAGACATGTCTGAAGATTATGAAAAGTTTCATGAAATTCCTCCCTTCAATGTCAAGGCTGACCCAAGCATCCTAATAAACAATGAAGATTATCCATGGTTACGACGCAATAAGCAAATGACACAAGCGAAGAAAAAGTGAAGACTTTCTCCCGCAATAAGCAAATGCTATGTGGGTGAAATTATGATACCTTCCCAACTTTCAACTTTTTCAGAGTTCATTTGAAATGCTTTCATGTCTTATGGTTCGAAACTTTGATACTTCGAAAGTGATTGTCCATTTTGTACACGAGGTGCATCAAGTTTTTGTCGTAACCCTCTCTACTTTTTGGAACATGCTATGTGGGTGAAATGATGAGACCATGCCAACTTTCAACCTTTTCAGAGTTCATTTTGAAATGCTTTCCAATTTCAGAGTCATTTAGCTCAAAGAATGAATTAATAGCAAACAGAATGAACTACAAAACTTTTATGAAAATAAAAACAATCAATTAAAATATTATGTTATGATCAACTAAAATAAAACTATAATATTCTTCAATAGCAAAAAGAATATAATTTGTCTGACCTAAAATCAAACTATAATTTGTGAGACCTAAAATAAAAAATAAATAGCAAAGAAGAAAAAAATAAATAGAAAAAAATTCTAATTTTATAGTAAAGTTATTCATAAACTAGTGATTCGCACAAATTTTTAAAAGTTCAAATTTAAACTATTTAAAATTTAAAACTAATGGCACTAACAGAAAGTTTATAATTTTTGTGACCTAAAAGAAAAAAGAAATCACTAAAAAACCGTAAGTATTTAGTTGTAAGTAGAAATAAAAAATAAATAGAAAAAAAATTCTAATTTTATAGTAAAGTTATTCATAAACTAGTGATTCACACAAATTTTTAAAAATTCAAATTTAAACTATTTAAAATTTAAAACTAATGGCACTAACAGAAAGTTTATAATTTTTGTGACCTAAAAGCAAAAAGAAATAAAAAATAAAAAACCAAAAAAATGTAGAAATAAAAAAGAAAAAACCAAAAAAAAATGCCACCTATTGGGCCTCCACGGCCTGAATACGACTAGAAACCCTACATGGGCCAGGATTCAGGCCCGCAGAAGGCCCAATAGGCCCACAGGCAAAGCAGTGTCAAATTAGGCCCATAGGCCTGCAGTTCAGAGGAGTTCGAGAGGGAGGAGGCAGCAGAGCTTATAAACTGGTGTTGGGCGCTGTCAACTAGCGATGTGGGACTAAACTTTTGGGCGTGGGGCGCACAAGGGCATTGGTCCCGGTTGGTGGCACCAACCGGGACTAAAGGGTGCATTGGTCACGGTTCGTGGCACCAACCGTGACCATTTCCCCCCTTTAGTCGCGGTTGGTGCCACCAACCGGGACCAATGGGCTTCCCTTCCCGCCCTTTGGGCTGCCAAAAAGAGGCCATTGGTCTCGGTTCGTGGTAGCAACCGGGACTAATGCCCACCTTTAGTCCCGGTTGCTGCCACGAACCGAGACTAAAGCCTCTGCTATATAAGGCCACACTTTGGAATTTTTCATTCTCATCTTGCAGTCGCCCGCCCGACGCCGCCCGCCCCCATCGTCGCCGTCGCCAGGCTGCCCCGACGCCGCCCTCCCCCATCGTCGCCGTCGCCCGCGCCCATCGTTGTCGCCGCCCGCCCCCATCGTCGCCGTCGCCCGCCCCCATCGTCGCCGTCGCCCGCGTCTCCTCTGGTCCGGCCGGCGCCCTAGCTAGCATTTTTTTCATATATATGCTTTTTTTCATATATATATGCTTGTTTTATATATATATATGTATACATATGTTCTCTGTGTATATATCTATGTTCATGTATATATGCAAAAGATTAGGATTAGAAAAATTAGGATTTTTTTTCTGTTCATAGATTTTTTTGGTGATATTAATTATTGTAAATATGAAAATGTTTGTATATTTATATGAACAAATGAATTAGAAGAGGGATAAGAAGAGGGGGTCGAGGGTCGTCGAACATGAGAGGAGGAAGAGGATAAAAAAAGAAGAGGAATAAGAAAAGAAAAAAGAGGAGAAGAAAGAATAGAGGAGATGATCTTCTCCTCTATTCTTTCTTCTCCTCTATTTTTCTTCTTCTTCCTCTTTTTTTATCGGTAACGAGGGTCGTCGAGGGTCGCCGAGCGGTAGAGGAAGAAGAGGATAAAATAGAAGAGGAAGAAAAAAAAGAGAGGGGTCGACGGTCGCCTAGGGGTCGAGGGTCGAGAGGGGGTCTAGGGTCGCCGAGAGGGGAGAGGAAGACGAGGAGAAATAAATAAGAAGAAGAAAAAAGAAGAAAAAGAAGAGGAGAAGAAGAAAGGATATATTCTATTTTCTCTTCTTCTCCACTATTCCTTTCTTCTTCTTCTCCTCTTCTTTTTCTTATTTTTTTTCTTCGACACGTGGGGGGGGGGGGTCGAGAACGTCGGACATTCATGAGAGAGGCGAGGAAGAAGGGGAAGAAGAGGGAGAAGAAGAGGAGAGGAAGAAGAGGAAGTCTTCTCCTCTATTCTTTCTTTTCTTCTTTTTTCTTCTTCTTCTTCCTCTTTATTTTATCGAGAACGAGGGTCATCGAGAGGTTGAGGAGCGGTAGAGGAGAAACCCTAAATAGAAAGTATCGTCGGTGTGAGATACATGTACCGTCGGTGTCGGACACTACACCCACATCCCACAAGTGGCGCGGGCTTCGACGCCCACGTCACTTGTGGGGCGTGGATGTAGTGTCCGACACCGAAGGCCACATGTATCTCACACCCACGATACTTGCTAGCTATTTAGGGTTTCCTCTACCGAAAAGAAGAGGAGAAATAAATAAGAAGAAGAAAAAAGAAGAAAAAGAAGAGGAGAAGAACAAAGGAATAGTGGAGAAGAAGAGAAAATAGAATATATTCTATTTTC
Source organism: Triticum urartu (assembly GCF_056163025.1). Taxonomy (NCBI): domain Eukaryota; kingdom Viridiplantae; phylum Streptophyta; class Magnoliopsida; order Poales; family Poaceae; genus Triticum; species Triticum urartu. The sequence continues at coordinate 584,803,489 of NC_141873.1, read as the reverse complement.
TCTTTTCTCCACTATTCCTTTCTTCTTCTCCTCTTTTTTTTTCTTCTTTTCTTCTTCTTCTTCTTCTTCTTCTTATTAGCCGGAAGTAGAGAGAGGTTTCCTAGTGTCAAAGTATTGAACAAATCCATGCCTTCATCATTAGCCGGAAGTAACCAGGGCATGTTGGTACGAAGTTCTGCAAAGTTATTCTGGAATGGAGTCCCGGATAGAATAATCCGCTTTTTGGTACGAATTCAGCAAAGGCCTTCCAAATAGCGATATTCGGAAGGCTCTTGCTGAACTTTGTACGAAAAAGCGAATTATTCTATCTGGGACTCCGTTCCAGAACAACTTTGAAGAGCTTCGTACCATCATGCACATGTTACTTTCGCCTAATGATGAAGACATGGTTTTGTTGAATCCTTTGACACTAGGCAACCTCCCGACCCCTCGGCGATCCTCTTGAACATGAGAGGAAGAAGAGGGTCGTCTAGGGGTCGAGGGTTCCAGGGTCGTCGAGGGTTCGAGGGGTCGAGGATCGCCGAGGGATCGAGAGAGGTTTCCTAGTGTCGAAGTATTGAAGAAATCCATGCCTTCATCATTAGCCGGAAGTAACCAGTGCATGTTCGTACGAAGTTCTGCAAAGTTGTTTTGGAATGGAGTCCCGGATAGAATAATCCGCCTTTTGGTACCAATTCAGCAAAGGCCTTCCAAATAGCGATATTCGGAAGGCTCTTGCTGAACTTTGTACCAAAAGGCGGATTATCCTATCTGGGAGTCCATTCCAGAACAACTTTGAAGAGCTTCGTACCATCACGCACATGTTACTTTCGCCTAATGATGAAGACATGGTTTTGTTGAATCCTGAGACACTACGCAACCTCCCGACCCCTCGGCGATCCTGTCGAACATGAGAGGAAGAAGAGGATAAAAAAAGAAGAGGAAGAAGAAAAAAAGAGGAGAAGAAAGAATAGAGGAGATCTTCTCCTCTATTCTTTCTTCTCCTCTTATTTTTCTTCTTCTTCCTCTTTTTTTTTATCGGGAACGAGGGTCGTCGAGGGACATAGATGTAGTGTCGTCGTTGTCGATATATACCCCCTCCCGATAGCTTACTGTGATTAGGTAGCTAGTTCTACGTTTGGCACTAATATATCCATCTATCATGTTTGAATAATAATTGCCATGTTGTAAATATTTGTAGAAACTATGGACACCGCCCTAGACGAAGCAACAAAAGAAGCGTTGTTGAGGGACATAATCGCAGAAGGAAGTGATGCCATCTCGTTGTTTCTCAACGAAACCGATGGTCTGGAAGGAGAGGGTGAACAAGCTGGCTACGGTGACCTAATGCCGGTGCAAGAAGAAGAACATGAGGACGGCTCCGATGACCGAACCGAGTCCGGCCAGGTATATATATTAGTTAAGCCTATGCTGACTAGCTGATTGATGCATTCATTGTTTTGGTATGTACACATATTAATTAAGTCTTTGTTCTTTTTTCTAGCCCTCCAGATCGAGCACAACTTCGGTAAAGAGACGAGGCCCGAAGAAAAAGTTGAGCTCGGATGAAAAGTTTGAGATCATAGCAATCGCGCCCGATGGCCAACCTATTGAACCCCTCCGGACAAAGAGCGCATTTGTTGCTCAGTGCGGGGTTCTGGTTAGGGACAAGATCCCAATAAGCATCCAGCAATGGTTTAAGCCGGCTACAGAAGTCCCTGAGGTCTCTTACGTCAATGATATGCAGAAAAATGATCTTTGGACTGAGCTGATGTCAAATTTCACCCTACCGCCTGAGGATAATCCAGAGAACCCAGTTAAAGAGAAATTAATCAAGTCTTTTGCTCTGAAGAGGATGGCAGAACTATTCAGGAGGTGGAAGAAAGAGATGAATAAGTTTGTCGAAAATAATGAGACACCAGAATTTAAGGGCAGATATGAGAATATCAGAGATCACTGGCCCGCATTTGTGGCCCACAAGACACCGGAAAAGAGTAAGAAGATGTCGGCGACAAACAAGCAAAATGCTGCGAAGAAGAAGCTTCACCATCGCACGGGGTCAGGTGGCTACCTCGTAGCCCGGCCTAAGTGGTCCAAGACTAAGAATGATCTGGTTCATAAAGGGATCGAACCAGAGACAATTAACTGGCCAGACCATTGCCGGACTTGGTTCTTCGGGGCTGGCGGAACACTGGACCTTGTAACTAGGAAGTGCATTTGGACGAACGATCAAATGGACATACCAGTCAGTAAGCTTAAGCAGTATATCGAAGCAGCGCAGGAAGGGACGTTCTTTCCAGACAGAGAGAACGACGAGCTCACAATGGCCCTCGGGAATCCTGAGCACCCTGGACGGACACGAGGCACGCCAGGCTCCATTCCGTGGAAGGTTGGGTTTCTGGACGCAGGCGGTTACAAATCTCATGAGAGGAAGAAAAAAGTGCAGCAGACCCAAATGCAGGCGCTGCAAGCAAGGGTAGACGCGATAGAGGAACGAGAAGCAAATCGCAGCAAACGTACTGCCGAAGCCTCCCCCGAAGCTACCCCGCCATCTCAGCGCAGAAGCAGCGTGGCTTCCACCGAGCTGCTTTCGCCGGAGCATGCCTTGACGGCTCCTGCCAGCTATCCCGTGGATGCTATAACAGAGTCTCAAAATTGCCACCTTATGACACAATGGATGAATTTGAAGGTCAAGGCGGATGTTGGCTCTGTTTTTCCTACTGAACCCGGCGCAACTTTTCACTGCCGGCCGATTCCAGAAGGATATGCTAGGGTGATGGTGGATGAGATAACGGAGGGATTTGAGGACCTCCAGCTTGACCACCCTACCGGTGAAGGGGAGACTCGGCTGGGGTCTGCTCTGAAGACTCCATGCCTATGGCGGAAGGAGCTCATCAACCTTCCGAACTGGACGCCACCGCCTCCTCCTCCTCCTCCGGCGAGTCAGGGCACTCCGCCTCCACCGCCTCCTCCTCCGGCGAGTGACGATCAGGGCCCTCGGCCGGCTCCTTCTCCAGCGCGCGGTGGCACTCCGCCTCCTTCTCCGCCTGCGCCGACGCGCCCGAGCAGCCAGCCTCCTCCTTCTCCGCCTCGTCAGCAAGGGCGGAAGAGACCTGCCGCCGCTCCAGCTGCTCCGGCGCGTCGTAGTCCTTCTCCTCCGCCTCTTAAGCAAGTAAAGAAGACAACCGCTACGTCTGCTCGGTCGGCGTCTAGCAGTACAACCAGAGGCGGGAGGACATACAGATTCGTTCCTTCTCTGAAGACTCCAGAGAAGTTACCATACGAGAGGACCCAGGAGGAGAACGCCGAGATCGCGCGAGAAGAAGTGAAGAAATTCTTTGAAGGGGTGAAAGCAAAGAAACATCCACCTCCGGAGGAGAAGGTAGATCGGGTGAAAGTGAAGCGCACTCTGGCTACCCTGACAAAACCACCGAAGTCTGATTCGCCGAAAGGAAACTATGACCGCATTATTGGAAAGGAATTTGCCGAAGCGGAGCGGTCGGGAAGTACTGTCAGTGATCAAAGGCTGAAAGAACGACGAGCTGGGAAACAAATTGCCCAGCTCGGCGAACAAGCGAAGCAATCGTGCCCCCCGCTTAAGGTGCCTAGCCACAACGTCGCTAATGATCCGAGCATGGTGCCCGGTTATAGCAATCTTGCAGATTACCTGCCCGACGATGTACATTATGAACCCATGGATGTGCAGATACAAAGATACGAGTACGGGAAGCCTCTCGTCAAAGATGAAAGATCTCTATCAACGATGATGCAAAGATTGCATGATTGGTACTTGAAAATCTGCAGAGACTCTGGGGGGAGGAGTACTTTGTATTTGAAAGTTAAAAAGGAGCATGACCTCGTTGGAATTGATCTGTTGCCTGTTCCATTTGAGGAGTTCTATCAGTTTTTCAATCAATTGGCCCTCGATAAAGCAACTGTCACCTGCTACTGTCTGTAAGTAGTACTACTTCTGTCATTAAGTTTCTCTATATAGCTTAGCTCTTTCATTGCATGTATTTATAATCATCCTCACTATATTATGCAGATTGAAGATCATCGAATTGAAGAAAAGACAAGTCGGCGATATTGGGTTCATTAACACATATCTCATAGATGCAACTCAGGTTAAATTTCATGCCGCAGAAACCGAGGCCAGCATGCTACAATCGTTGATAATAAATCAAAACAAAGATATAATACTCTTTCCTTACAACTTCAAGTGAGTGTTACTGTCTTGTGCGTATTCGGTTTCCCTTATATATTAGTCAAGGTTATAGTAATGTAATTGATGAGTTATGCATGCGTGTGCAGTTTCCACTATATTCTCCTACATATTAAGCTTGAGCAGGGACTAGTAACCGTCTTAGACTCAAGACGAAAAGATCCCAAGGACTATGCAGACATGACTCAAATACTCGAGAAGTAAATTAAATCGATCATTATCCACCATATCAGCAACTTTGTTCATTTCTTGATATATCAAGTAATTGTTTTCTTTGTCCGGCAGGGTTTGGAGAAAATTCACCAGAAAAGTTCCGGGACTGCCGAAGGAGCTGCAATTTAAGCGCATCTACTAGTCATTCAAGCGCTAGTTTCATCAATACCATTTGGCATTCTTACTTATCAGTTTGATTAACCTCTATTTCTTGTAAAGTGGTTGTGGCAGGAACAAGGGAATGATTTCTGTGGATACTATGTTTGCGAGTCCATCCGCCACACGACCTGTGAGCGGTGCTACACTGACGAACAATATGAAGTACGTAAATAACAACATTCACAATTTTATTTTATTACCATCATTTGTGTTGAGTTTCATTCATTCATATATATATGTATTGACCCCCTTCTTTAAATTAGATGTTTCGGAAGCGGGATGAACTCCTAGCACCAGCTCGCATGCGAGGAATTCAAGAGGAATTGGCGGCATTCTTTCCTGACCACGTGATCCCTGAAGACGGAGAATTCTATGTTGACCCTGAGTCCATATGATTATATTTGTAAGAGATAATTACTGTATATATGTAGCCGGTAGTGTCAGATAGATATACGAGAACTTGTTGTTCGACCAATCTCTCGGAGAAGGAGAGGTGGTCGATATCACTTCTCTCTGTATGCATATATGTTCATCACGATCTTTTGTTTCCTTCGTTTGCTTACTAGCTAGCCTCTCTATACGTATGTATAGTACGTAGCGTCGACCAAGCACGGACATAAGAGAGGACACTTCTCTCTAGTAATTATAGCTAGCTAACACAATATATGAAACACCTAAATTAACCCCCCAAAACCCCCAACCCCCCCCCCTTTCAAAAAAAAAACCCAGCCAGAGAAATGCTGACGCATGGATGCCTATTGGTCCCGGTTGGTGCCACCAACCGGGACCAAAGGGTCTCCTGACTGGGCTCTGCGCACTGCCCACGTGGAGGGCCTTTAATCCCGGTTCTGGATTGAACCGGAACTAAAGGGGGGAGGTATTAGTACCAACACTTTAGTCCCGGTTCAAGAACCGGGACTAAAGGCCCTTACGAACCGGGACTATAGGCCCTTTTTCTACCAGTGTTAGTACTCAAACGTGCGACCAATGGTGATCGTATTGAACTACGGTCACATCTATAATCGAAAGATGGTAAGATTTTAACTATTTATCCTTAATTAGTGCATCTTTTGCATACATTAGTTTTGAAGCTAAACTTTCATTGCTTAGTATATTAATTACTATACGATGTTCTTCAATAGGGACTTCCGATGACAGTTGTGCCTCAGTGGATCGAGACTAAAGGTGACATGTCAATGGTTAGCTTACGGACAAGATATCCTACATTGCACATGAGTGCATTCAGGATTTCTGAAAGCGAAGAATGCTTAATAGTGAAAGATTGGAGCAAAATTGTTAACGATCGCAGAGAAGTACTAGGGGGCAGCAAGGAGAAGCGCAACCCAAGATTAGGAGATAGATTCATCTGCATGCTCCAGTATGATGAATCGGGAGAGCTATATATGTTCTATGCTATTCTACCTGAGAGGGAGCAGCACTAGTTCATTCTCTTAATTAGTGTCTCATGTCCGTGTCCTGAACTTCGATGTTGGTGATGATTATGTTGAACTCGATGATATCTTTGCTTCTGTTAGAAAGTGAATGTTTCCTCTTTAACCTAGACAGTGTTGGTGATGATTAGATAGCTAGTGGTAATGACTATGATGATTAAATAGTGGTAATTAGACAACTACGATGATTTTTAGCTAGCTAGAGTTTATTTATTTATTAATATGCGATGATGATGATGATGATGATGACGACTACAACTCATTATAACGTAAAACAATCCTAAATTAAATTGATAACACAAATTTAATTGAAAAATACAAAATAAAACAAAAACCCACAAACATTTAGTACCGGTTGGTGTTACCAACTGGTACTAAAGGGCTCCCGGCCCCCGGAGCTGGCTCGTGCCACGTGGTTTCCCTTTAGCACCGGTTCATGCTGAACCGGTACTAAAGGGGGGGCCTTTAGTGACCACACTTTAGTGCCGGTTATGGAACCGGCACTAAAGGTCCTTACGAACCGGTGCTATTGCCCGGTTCTGCACTAGTGTTACTTCCTATCCGTGTTGGCAAATTTGGTTCAGATCTTCTTCTTGTGAGTTGTTTGAATTCCGCGTCATGAGAGGTTAGTACTAGCCTTCTTTCACATGATTCTGCAGTGTGCTTTCATATGTTGTGCAACTTGTACGGTAATGTTGCTTGATTTTAGTGAACTCCACAAATGGAGACAAGACTTCCAATCTGTAAGTGCATGGCAATATCCCATTGAGGTAAGATAAGGATATTTCACAACTGTTGGCCTGTATTTTGCCACTTTCATCAGAAAATTAATGTCATTGTTTAGTGCTATACTTGTACAACCTAATTGACATGCCAAATCTTACGTTGAAGGCGAAGCTTGTCTATTATTGAACCAAATGATGAACGGTAAGAACAAGCGGAAGAAAAACAAAAATCAACTCTTGGTGCTGTAATGAAGCACTGGAACTATGATGACACAAGTAATGATATAGTTTTTCATCTTAATTTATTGCTATGGCTGGAACGAGCAATTGTTTTGCCACTGATTTGATGCCACTCTTAATGTAATACGTAATTATCTCTACTTGTGCAAACAGGGATCTTCTTTGAAGATACCATATATTTTAGTGGAACTGCACAAGAAGATGTTGGAAACATTAATCTAATCGAGGAGTACGTAGTAAGCATGGCCACCAGAATAGACAGCAACACATGGTTCCGGAGAAGTGCTTCATCTGTATGTTCTACACAATAAGCCTCCTGACAAAGGTTGGTACTCGCCCACTGATTTCATCCATATGATTGAGCTTTGTCATCTCTATTGGTGTTGTGCTACTGTTTAGATATTGTCATCAAAAAGTGGTATTGTCCTTGAGAAGTGCTTCATCTGTGCTGTTTTAAATATTTCCTTGCCTTTTTTTCAAGCAAACAGGGATGCTAGCATTTAGTTATCCTGTTGTCTTTGCACAACAGGATCATCCTCCCCTGAAGAAGAATATGGAGTACGTGAAGTGACTAGTTCCGATTATGCCAGGATGAAGAAGCCCTGTCTATCTTCTCATCAGAAGGAGCAGTTGAAGGATGGTTACATTACCCCCACAAGACCAAACTAACTTCCGCTCAGAAGGACTAACAAATCTTGATTTTCTTGCTGTGACGCACGAGTACAATGTTGTTCTAGGATTCTTCCCGTGAGTTCCATTTTTCTAAAAGTGTGCTCTACATGGACCATGTAGGTGCCTGTTTAAACTGTTAATTCATAGTACAATTTGCTTTATACTAATCACTTTTTTTGTATTTTTGCAAACAAGGGGTGCTCAGCTTGATTTCAATGGGAACTGCACAAAATGTTCATGAATACATCGAATCGTTCATTTCCACCACAAGAAAGGAGATGCCGATAAGTTCAAGGCGTTGCAACATATAAGGGCAAAATCATACAAGCTATGCACGAATTTGGTTGATTTTGGTGGAACTACAAAAAAAGAAGAGCTGGTTTATTTAGCACGAGGTGCCATGTCAATGTCCGAACTGATGGAAAACCCTGCCCATTCCACAATCGTAGGCATTTGATATTTTGGAATGGGAAAACCTTGTCAAATTTTGCTCATTGATTTTAGCAAGAAGACATGTGTTTGATATTTTCGAATGGGACGCCCTTTGCTGTCAGCAGCGTCGATCCATTTTTTCTTTATTCTTTAGTTGTGAAGTAAATATTGACTCTGACATGTGAATCGCTGAGATGCATAATCATCGATTGTTTTGAATGTTCTCTATGTGTTGTTAGGCCTGTGTGTTTGATTGCAATGTATATGAACGCTAAAAAGCTGTTCAAACTCTTTGTACTCCTTCTGTTCCTTTTTACTTCACACATTGTGAAAGTGCATACTTTTTTCTACAAGATTGGTCAAAGTAGAGATACCTTGACTGCAGACAAAACTTGTATGCTGACTAGAAAGGACCGGAGGAAGTACATGTGAAACTGCTGTTGGGGAATGTAGTAATTTCAAAAAAAATTCCTACGCACACGCAAGATCATGGTGATGCATAGAAACGAGAGGGGAGAGTATTGTCCATGTACCCTCGTAGACCGAAAGCGGAAGCGTTATGACAACGCGGTTGATGTAGTCGTACGTCTTCACGGCCCGACCGATCAAGCACTGAAACTACGGCACCTCCGAGTTCTAGCACACGTTCAGCTCGATGACGATCCCGGGACTCCGATCCAGCAAAGTGTCGGGGAAGAGTTCCGTTAGCATGATGGAGTGGTGAAAATCTTGATGTTCTACTGTCGCAGGGCTTCGCCTAAGCACCGCTACAATATTATCGAGGATTATGGTGGAGGGGGGCACCGCACACGGCTAAGAGAATGATCACGAAGATCAACTTGTGTGTCTAGAGGTGCCCCTCTGCCCCGTATATAAAGGAGCAAGGGGGGAGGCCATCCGGCCCTTGGGGCGCGCCAAGGAGGGGGTAGTCCTCCTCCTAGTAGGAGTAGGACTACCCTTTCCTAGTCCAACTAGGAAGAGAGAAGGGGGAAGGAAAGAGAGGGAGAGGGAGAGGGAAAGAGGGGCCGCGCCCCCCTCCCTAGTCCAATTCGGACTCCTCATGGGAGGGGGCGCGCCACCTCCTGGGCTGCTGCCCTCTCTCTCCCCTCAGGCCCACTAAGGCCCAATACTTCCCCGGGGGGTTCCGGTAACCCTTCCGGCACTCCGGTTTTCTCCGAAATCACCCGAAACACTTCCGGTGTCCGAATATAGCCGTCCAATATATCGATGTTTATGTCTCGGCCATTTCGAGACTCCTTGTCATGTCCGTGATCACATCCGGGACTCCGAACAACCTTCGGTACATCAAAATATATAAACTCATAATGAAACTGTCATCATAACATTAAGCGTGCGGACCCTACGGGTTCGAGAAAAATGTAGACATGACCGAGACACGTCTCCGGTCAATAACCAATAGCGGAACCTGGATGCTCATATTGGCTCCTACATATTCTACGAAGATCTTTATCGGTCAGACCGCATAACAGCATACGTTGTTCCCTTTGTCATCGGTATGTTACTTGTCCGAGATTTGATCATCGGTATCTCAATACCTAGTTCAATCTTGTTACCGGCAAGTCTGTTTACTCGTTCCGTAATACATCATCTCACAACTAACTCATTAGTTGCATTGCTTGCAAGGCTTAAGTGATGTGCATTACCGAGAGGGCCCAAAGATACCTCTTCGACAATCGGAGTGACAGATCCTAATCTCGAAATTCGCCAACCCAACATGTACCTTTGGAGACACCTGTAGAGCACCTTTATAATCACCCAGTTACGTTGTGACGTTTGGTAGCACACAAAGTGTTCCTCCGGCAAACGGGAGTTGCATAATCTCATAGTCACAGGAACATGTATAAGTCATGAAGAAAGCAATAGCAACATACTAAACGATCGGGTGCTAAGCTAATGGAATGGATCATGTCAATCACATCATTCTCCTAATGATGTGATCTCGTTAATCAAATGACAACACATGTTTATGGTTAGGAAACATAACCATCTTCGATCAACGAGCTAGTCAAGTAGAGGCATACTAATGACGTTTAGTTTGTCTATGTATTCACACAAGTATTATGTTTCCGGTTAATACAATTATAGCATGAATAATAAACATTTATCATGATATAAGGAAATAAATAATAATTTTATTATTGCCTCTAGGGCATATTTCCTTCAGTCTTCCACTTGCACTAGAGTCAATAATCTAGTTCACATCGCCATGTGATTTAACACCAATAGTTCACATCACCATGTGATTAACACCCATAGTTCACATCATCATGTAACCAACACCTAAAGGGTTTACTAGAGTCAATAATCTAGTGCACATCGATATGTGATTAAAACACAAAAACTACCAAGGTGTGATCATGTATTGCTTGTGAGATAATTTTAGTCAACGGGTCTGTCACATTCAGATCCATAAGTATTTTGCAAATTCTATGTCTACAATGCTCTGCACGGAGCTACTCTAGCTAATAGCTCCCACTTTCAATATGTATCCAGTTTGAGACTTAGAGTCATCTGGATCAGTGTCAAAAACTTGCATCGACGTAACCCTTTACGACGAACCTTTTTTCACCTCCATAATTGAGAAACATATCCTTATTCCACTAAGGCTAATTTTGACCGCTGTTCAGTGATCTACTCCTAGATCACTATTGTACTCCCTTGCCAAAATCAATGTAGGGTATACAATAGATCTGGTACACAGCATGGCATACTTTATAGAACCTATGGCCAAGGCATAGGGAATGACTTTCATTCTTTTTCTATCTTCTGCCGTGGTCAGGCTTTTAGTCTTACTCAATTTTACACCTTGTAACACAGGCAAGAACTCTTTCTTTGACTGTTCCATTTTGAACTACTTCAAAATCTTGTCAAGGTATGTACTCGTTGAAAAACATATCAAGCGTCTTGATCTATCTCTATAGATCTTGATGCTGAATATGTAAGCAGCTTCTCCGAGGTCTTTGTTTGAAAAACTTCTTTCAAACACTCCTTTATGCTTTGCAGAATAATTCTACATTATTTCCGATCAACAATATGTCATTCACATATACTTATCAGAAATGTTGTAGTACTCCCACTCACTTTCTTGTAAATACAGGCTTCACCGCAAGTCTGTATAAGACTATATGCTTTGATCAATTCATCAAAGCATATATTCCAACTCCGAGATGCTTGCACCAGTCCATAGATGGATCGCTGGAGTTTGCACATTTTGTTAACACCTTTAGGATTGACAAAACCTTCTGGTTGCATCATATACAACTCTTCTTTAAGAAATCCATTATGGATTGCAGTTTTGTTATCCATTTGCCAGATTTCATAAAATGTGGCAATTTGCTAACATGATTTGGACAGACTTAAGCATCGCTACGAGTGAGAAGGTCTCATTGTAGTCAACTCCTTGAACTTTGTCAAAAACCTTTTTCGACAAGTCTAGATTTGTAGATAGTAACACTACTATCAGCGTCCGTCTTCCTCTTGAAGATCCATTTAATTTCAATGGCTTGCCGATCATCGGGCAAGTCAACCAAAGTCCATACTTTGTTCTCATACATGGATCCTATCTCAGATTTCATGGCCTCAAACGATTTCGCGGAATCTGGGCTCATCATCGCTTCCTCATAGTTCGCAAGTTTGTCATGGTCTAGCAACATGACTTCCAGAACAGGATTACCGTACCACTCTGGTGCGGATCTCACTCTGGTTTACCTACGAGATTCGGTAGTAACTTGATCTGAAGTTACATGATCATCATCATTAGCTTCCTCACTAGTTGGTGTAGTAGTCACAGGAACAAATTTCTGTGATGAACTACTTTCCAATAAGGGAGCAGGTACAGTTACCTCATCAAGTTCTACTTTCCTCCCACTCACTTCTTTCGAGAGAAACTCGTTCTCTAGAAAGGATCCATTCTTGGCAATGAATGTCTTGCCTTCGGATCTGTGATAGAAGGTGTACCCAACAGTCTCCTTTGGGTATCCTATGAAGACATATTTCTCCGATTTGGGTTTGAACTTATCAGGATGAAACTTTTTCATATAAGCATCACAACCCCAAACTTTAAGAAATGACAACTTTGGTTTCTTTCCAAACCATAGTTCAGATTGTGTCGTCTCAACGGACTTAGATGGTGCCCTTTTTTAACGTGAATGCAGTTGTCTTTAACGCATAACCCCAAAAAACGATGGTGGTAAATCGGTAAGAAACATCATAGATTGCACTATATCCAATAAAGTACGGTTATGACGTTCGGACACACCATTATGCTGTGGTGTTCCAGGTGGCGTGAGTAGTGAAACTATTTTACATTGTTTTAATTGAAGACCAAACTCGTAACTCAAATATTCGTCTCCGCGATCAGATCGTAGAAACTTTATTTTCTTGTCACGATGATTTTCCACTTCACTCTAAAATTCTTTGAACTTTTCAAATGTTTCAGACTTATGTTTCATCAAGTAGATATACCCATATCTGCTAAAATCATCTGTGAAGGTCAGAAAATAACGATACCCGCCGCGAGCCTTAACACTCATTGGATCGCATACATCTGTATGTATTATTTCCAATAAGTCAGTTGCTCGCTCCATAGTTCCGGAGAATGGAGTCTTAGTCATCTTGCCCATGAGGCATGGTTCGCAAGCATCAAGTGATTCATAATCAAGTGATTCCAAAAGCCCATCAACATGGAGTTTCTTCATGCGCTTTACACCAATATGACCTAAACGGTAGTGCCACAAATAAGTTGCACTATCATTATTAACTTTGCATCTTTTGGTTTTAATATTATGAATATGTGTATCACTACGATCGTGATCCAACGAACCATTTTCATTGGGTGTGTAACCATATAAGGTTTTATTCATGTAAACATAACAACAATTTATTCTCTTACTTAAATGAATAACCGTATTGCAATAAACATGATCAAATCATATTCATGCTCAACGCAAACACCAAATAACACTTATTTAGGTTCAACACTAATCTTGAAGTATATGGAGTGTGCGATGATGATCATATCAATCTTGGAACTACTTCCAACACACATCGTCACTTCACCCTTAACTAGTCTCTGTTCATTCTGCAAATCTCGTTTCGAGTTACTACTCTTAGCAACTGAACTAGTATCAAATACTGAGGGGTTGCTATAAACACTAGTAAAGTACACATTAATAACATATATATCAAATATACTTATGTTCACTTTGCCATCCTTCTTATCCGCCAATCACTTGGGGTAGTTCCGCTTCCAGTGACCAGTCACTTTGCAGTAGAAGCACTTAGTCTTAGGCTTAGGACCAGACTTGGGCTTCTTCACTTGAGCAGCAACTTGCTTGATGTTCTTCTTTAAGTTCCCCTTTTTCCCTTTGCCCTTTTCTTGAAACTAGTGGTCTTGTCTACCATCAACACTTGATGTTTTTCTCGATTTCTACCTTCGTCAATTTCAGCATTACGAAGATCTTGGGAATCGTTTCCGTTATCCCTTGCATATCATAGTTCATCACGAAGTTCTACTAACTTGGTGATGGTGACTAGAGAATTCTTTCAATCACTATTTTATCTGGAAGATTAACTCCCACTTGATTCAAGCGATTGTAGTACCCAGACAATCTGAGCACATGCTCAGTAGTTGAGCGATTCTCCTCCATCTTTTAGCTATAGAACTTGTTAGAGACTTCATATCTCTCAACTCGGGTATTTGCTTGAAATATTAACTTCAACTCCTGGAACATCTCATATGGTCCATGACGTTCAAAACGTCTTTGAAGTCCTGATTCTAAGCCGTTAAGCATGGTGCACTAAACTATCAAGTAGTCATCATATTGAGCTATCCAAACGTTCATAACGTCTGCATCTGCTCCTGCAATAGGTCTGTCACCTAGTGGTGCATCAAGGACATAATTCTTCTGTGCAGCAATGAGGATAGACCTCAGATCACGGATCCAATCCGCATCATTGCTACTAACATTTTTCAACTTAGTTTTCTCTAGGAACATATCAAAATAAAACATGGGAGCTAAACGCGAGCTATTGATACTTAGTTTTCTCTAGTCCCGGTGTGTGTCTCCAGCCGGTACTATAGGTCAGACCCCTTTAGTACCGGTTCGTGGCACGAACCGGTACTAAAGGTTAGACCTTTAGTACCGGTTCTTGCCACGAACCGGTACTAAAGGTGATCGTGGGGCCCCGGCCTGACGCCAGCCTGCCACCACCCCTTTAGTACCGGTTCGTGGCACGAACCGGTACTAAAGGTTCAACACGAACCGGCATTAATGCAAATCCGTTCGAACCGGCACTAATGGTACCATTAGTACCGGGCCAAAATCAAACCGGCACTAATGTGCTTCACGTTTGACCCTTTTTCTACTAGTGTAGGGTTACACAAGGTCGGTTACAAAGGAGGATATATACATATCCGTATTGCCTAGCTTGCCCTCCACGCCAAGTAGAGTCCCATTCGGACACGAGACGAAGTCTTCAATCTTGTATCTTCATAGTCCAACAGTCCGGCCAAAGGATATAATCCGGCTGTTCGGATACCCCCTAATCCAGGACTCCCTCAATAGGAATAAAACATAGTGGGATTATGCAAGGAGTGCATGCACAAATCCGGAGTGAAGGTAGCAAACTGTGGATAGACCCAAAACCAATGATACTAGACAGATAATAGCTTTAGTTAAAAAATACAGATAATGGCTCCTTTAATGTTTGTTTGCACCCAACATGAAACTCATAGTAGACACCCGAGATTAACCATATAGTAGACATATAGTACTGATTGCTGCCCCAATATGTACCACACAACCATTTAAAAAATCAAGTTTCAGCATAAGTTTGGACCTGAGTCGGAGTCTAATAGGTGAACATGGCAATAAAGTAGCATGTAATCATATTAAGCGATGCATAACGTAAGCAGACACGGAAGAGTGCGACCTCTCTTGCGGACCCGTGTAGTCCTCAAGGTCATCTTCTCAGTTGATGATGGTAATGCAGTTGTCATGGCTGCCGGCGGCGGGGAAGAAGATCTGAGGCGGCGATAGACAGTCTGGAGAGCGGATCCCTGCTGTGGTGAACCCTTCCGTCGTTGGAGTAGCTGAGCTGGGGTGGAACACAGCACCGCATGAGCAGGACAAACCACACAAGGTTCTCTTTGACACATATCTGTAACGGAAGTAATTGTGTAAGGGCTTGATTGAATTTGAGGATTCTAACAATGCAGGGATAGGAAATAGACAGGAATACGATAGGAATGCACGTGCAAAACAGAGAATTGAAAAACACAGGTTTTTGCCACTCTGGGTGTTTGGTTCACAAGAATTGGAAGATCAAATGATGCAAAGAAGCATGGTGAGATTTAGTCAAACCACAAGAAGTGTACAACCTCTTTGGCGAAGCCATGTCGATCTCAGCGTGATTGGGTTGGCCGATGAGGATGCTCCGGCTGACTTGGCTGTCGGAGGAGGGGAAGAAGATCTTAGGCGTCTGGAGATGGAGCCCGAGGTACTGCTCCGCTGTGATGGAGGGTTTCGTCGTTGGAGCATCTCCGGTGAGTTGTACGATGCCGAGGCTGAACCAGGACAAGAGAGACAACGTTAACCTGAGTGGAATTCTAATAGCATCTCCAATAGATGACATAAAATACATAACCACAAACAGCTAGATGTATACATCAGCCGCTCATCTCCGAACTTAACTGTCAAAACTAAATTTAACTGTCGAAACTGAACTTACCTGTCGAAACTGAATTTTGCTGTCGAAACTAAATTTTACTGTCGAAACTGAACGCACTAGAGGCGAGGCTACAAGTTAGTCGACTGACTTTTTCATCTCTGGTCTGTCGATTTTGCAGCCATTGGATACGAAATCAAGTGCCTGCAATTCATCTTCAACCTCCACCCCCTGAGCCGCCATCCACCACCGACCAAACAGCCGCCCCGAAAACACTCCGCACCGCCGGTCCGCCACCGCCCCGACCATCCCTGTAGCCCCCCCATCCCTGCATAAGTTTGGGCATTTCGCGAGTCAGGATTTCACAGGAGGTGGGAGTTTTCGCGCATGTTGTAATTTTGGAATAGCAAGGCGCGGGTTGAGATGGAGGGACTTGTCGGAGCACAACGAGACAAAGATATATCTTTTTGTTCTGCAAATTTTGATATATTATATGTATTTTTCTGAATTAGGATGATTTAGTTATGATTTTTTCAAGTTTGAAAATTGCCCTATAGTCCCGGTTTGTGTCTCCAACCGGTACTATAGGTCAGACCCCTTTAGTACCGGTTCATGGCACGAACCGGTACTAAAGGTTAGACCTTTAGTACAGGTTCTTGCCACGAACCGGTACTAAAGGTGATCGTGGGGCCCCGGCCTGATGCCAGCCTGCCACCACCCCTTTAGTACCGGTTCGTGGCACGAACCGGTACTAAAGGTTCAACACGAACCGGCATTAATGCAAATCCGTTCGAACCGGCACTAATGGTACCATTAGTACCGGGTCAAAATCAAACCGGCACTAATGTGCTTCACGTTTGACCCTTTTTCTACTAGTGTAGGGTTACACAAGGTCGGTTACAAAGGAGGATATATACATATCCATATTGCCTAGCTTGCCCTCCATGCCAAGTAGAGTCCCATTCGGACACGAGACGAAGTCTTCAATCTTGTATCTTCATAGTCCAACAGTCCGGCCAAAGGATATAATCTGGCTGTCCGGATACCCCCTAATCCAGGACTCCCTCAGTAGGAATAAAACATAGTGGGATTATGCAAGGAGTGCATGCACAAATCCGGAGTGAAGGTAGCAAACTGTGGATAGACCCAAAACCAATGATACCAGACAGATAATAGCTTTAGTTAAAAAATACAGATAATGGCTCCTTTAATGTTTGTTTGCACCCAACATGAAACTCATAGTAGACACCCGAGATTAACCATATAGTAGACATATAGTACTAATTGCTGCCCCAATATGTACCCCACAACCATTTAAAAAATCAAGTATCAGCATAAGTTTGGACCTGAGTCGGAGTCTAATAGGTGAACACGGCGATAAAGTAGCATGTAATCATATTAGGCGATGCATAACGTAAGCAGACATGGAAGAGTGCGACCTCTCTTGCGGACCCGTGTAGTCCTCAAGGTCATCTTCTCAGTTGATGATGGTAATGCAGTAGTCATGGCTGCCGGCGGCGGGGAAGAAGATCTGAGGCGGCGATAGACAGTGTGGAGAGCGGATCCCTGCTGTGGTGAACCCTTCCGTCGTTGGAGTAGCTGAGCTGGGGTGGAACACGGCACCGCATGAGCAGGACAAACCACACAAGGTTTTCTTTGACACATATCTGTAACGGAAGTAATTGTGTAAGGGCATGTTTGAATTTGAGGATTCTAACAATGCAGGGATAGGAAATAGACATGAATACGATAGTAATGCACGTGCAAAACAGAGAATTGAAAAACACAGGATTTTTGCCAATCTGGGTGTTTGGTTCACAAGAATTGGAAGATCACATGATGCAAAGAAGCATGGTGAGATTAAGTCAAACCACAAGAAGTGTACAACCTCTTTGGCGAAGCCATGTCGATCTCAGCGTGATTGGGTTGGCCGATGAGGATGCTCCGGCTGACTTGGCTGTCGGAGGAGGGGAAGAAGATCTTAGGCGTCTGCAGATGGAGCCCGAGGTACTGCTCCACTGTGATGGAGGGTTTCGTCGTTGGAGCATCTCCGGTGAGTTGTACGACGCCGAGGCTGAACCTGGACACGAGAGACAATGTTAACCTGAGTGGAATTCTAATAGCATCTCCAATAGATTACATAAAATACATAACCACAAACTGCTAGATGTATACATCAGCCGCTCATCTCTGAACTTAACTGTCAAAACTAAATTTAACTGTCGAAACTGAACTTACCTGTCGAAACTGAATTTTGCTGTCGAAACTAAATTTTACTGACGAAACTGAACACACTAGAGGTGAGGCTACAAGTCAGTCGACTGACTTTTTGATCTCTGGTCAGTCGATTTTGCAGCCGTTGGATACGAAATCAAGTGCCTGCAGTTCATCTTCAACCTCCACCCCCCTGAGCCGCCAGCCACCACCGACCAAACAGCCGCCCCGAAAACACTCCCCACCGCCGGTCCGCCACCGCCCCGACCATCCCTGTAGCCCCCCCATCCCTGCATAAGTTTGGGCATTTCGCGGGTCAGGATTTCATAGGAGGTGGGAGTTTTCGTGCGTGTTGTAATTTTGGAATAGCAAGGCGCGGGTTGAGATGGAGGGAGTTGTCGGAGCACAACGAGACAAAAATATATCTTTTTGTTCTGCAAATTTTGATATATTATATGTATTTTTCTGAATTAGGATGATTTAGTTATGATTTTTTCAAGTTTGAAAATTGCCCTATAGTTCCGGTTTGTGCCACCAACCGGTACTATAGGTCAGACGCCTTTACTAACGGTTCGTGGCACGAACCGGTACTAAAGGTTAGACCTTTAGTACCGGTTCTTGCCACGAACCGGTACTAAAGGTGATCGTGGGGCCCCGTCCTGACGCCAGCCTGCCACCACCCCTTTAGTACCGGTTCGTGGCACGAACCGGTACTAAAGGTTCCACACGAACCGGCATTAATGCAAATCCGTTCGAACTGGCACTAATGGTACCATTAGTACCGGGCCAAAATCAAACCGGCACTAATGTGCTTCACGTTTGACCCTTTTTCTGCTAATGTAGGGTTACACAAGGTCGGTTACAAAGGAAGATATATACATATCCGTATTTCCTAGCTTGCCCTCCACGCCAAGTAGAGTCCCATTCGGACACGAGACGAAGTCTTCAATCTTGTATCTTCATAGTCCAACAGTCCGGCCAAAGGATATAATCCGGCTGTACGGATACCCCCTAATCCAGGACTCCCTCAATAGGAATAAAACATAGTGGGAATATGCAAGGAGTGCATGCACAAATCCGGAGTGAAGGTAGCAAACTGTGGATAGACCCAAAACCAATGATACCAGACAGATAATAGCTTTAGTTAAAAAATACAGATAACGGCTCCTTTAATGTTTGTTTGCACCCAACATGAAACTCATAGTAGACACCCGAGATTAACCATATAGTAGACATATAGTACTGATTGCTGCCCCAATATGTACCCCACAACCATTTAAAAAATCAAGTTTCAACATAAGTTTGGACCTGAGTCGGAGTCTAATAGGTGAACACGGCGATAAAGTAGCATGTAATCATATTAGGCGATGCATAACGTAAGCAGACATGGAAGAGTGCGACCTCTCTTGCGGACCCGTGTAGTCCTCAAGGTCATCTTCTCAGTTGATGATGGTAATGCAGTTGTCATGGCTGCCGGCGGCGGGGAAGAAGATCTGAGGCGGCGATAGACAGTCTGGAGAGCGGATCCCTGCTGTGGTGAACCCTTCCGTCGTTGGAGTAGCTGAGCTGGGGTGGAACACAGCACCGCATGAGCAGGACAAACCACACAAGGTTCTCTTTGACACATATCTGTAACGGAAGTAATTGTGTAAGGGCTTGATTGAATTTGAGGATTCTAACAATGCAGGGATAGGAAATAGACAGGAATACGATAGGAATGCACGTGCAAAACAGAGAATTGAAAAACACAGGTTTTTGCCACTCTGGGTGTTTGGTTCACAAGAATTGGAAGATCAAATGATGCAAAGAAGCATGGTGAGATTAAGTCAAACCACAAGAAGTGTACAACCTCTTTGGCGAAGCCATGTCGATCTCAGCGTGATTGGGTTGGCCGATGAGGATGCTCCGGCTGACTTGGCTGTCGGAGGAGGGGAAGAAGATCTTAGGCGTCTGGAGATGGAGCCCGAGGTACTGCTCCGCTGTGATGGAGGGTTTCGTCGTTGGAGCATCTCCGGTGAGTTGTACGATGCCGAGGCTGAACCAGGACAAGAGAGACAACGTTAACCTGAGTGGAATTCTAATAGCATCTCCAATAGATGACATAAAATACATAACCACAAACAGCTAGATGTATACATCAGCCGCTCATCTCCGAACTTAACTGTCAAAACTAAATTTAACTGTCGAAACTGAACTTACCTGTCGAAACTGAATTTTGCTGTCGAAACTAAATTTTACTGTCGAAACTGAACGCACTAGAGGCGAGGCTACAAGTTAGTCGACTGACTTTTTCATCTCTGGTCTGTCGATTTTGCAGCCATTGGATACGAAATCAAGTGCCTGCAATTCATCTTCAACCTCCACCCCCTGAGCCGCCATCCACCACCGACCAAACAGCCGCCCCGAAAACACTCCGCACCGCCGGTCCGCCACCGCCCCGACCATCCCTGTAGCCCCCCCATCCCTGCATAAGTTTGGGCATTTCGCGAGTCAGGATTTCACAGGAGGTGGGAGTTTTCGCGCATGTTGTAATTTTGGAATAGCAAGGCGCGGGTTGAGATGGAGGGACTTGTCGGAGCACAACGAGACAAAGATATATCTTTTTGTTCTGCAAATTTTGATATATTATATGTATTTTTCTGAATTAGGATGATTTAGTTATGATTTTTTCAAGTTTGAAAATTGCCCTATAGTCCCGGTTTGTGTCTCCAACCGGTACTATAGGTCAGACCCCTTTAGTACCGGTTCATGGCACGAACCGGTACTAAAGGTTAGACCTTTAGTACAGGTTCTTGCCACGAACCGGTACTAAAGGTGATCGTGGGGCCCCGGCCTGATGCCAGCCTGCCACCACCCCTTTAGTACCGGTTCGTGGCACGAACCGGTACTAAAGGTTCAACACGAACCGGCATTAATGCAAATCCGTTCGAACCGGCACTAATGGTACCATTAGTACCGGGTCAAAATCAAACCGGCACTAATGTGCTTCACGTTTGACCCTTTTTCTACTAGTGTAGGGTTACACAAGGTCGGTTACAAAGGAGGATATATACATATCCATATTGCCTAGCTTGCCCTCCACGCCAAGTAGAGTCCCATTCGGACACGAGACGAAGTCTTCAATCTTGTATCTTCATAGTCCAACAGTCCGGCCAAAGGATATAATCTGGCTGTCCGGATACCCCCTAATCCAGGACTCCCTCAGTAGGAATAAAACATAGTGGGATTATGCAAGGAGTGCATGCACAAATCCGGAGTGAAGGTAGCAAACTGTGGATAGACCCAAAACCAATGATACCAGACAGATAATAGCTTTAGTTAAAAAATACAGATAATGGCTCCTTTAATGTTTGTTTGCACCCAACATGAAACTCATAGTAGACACCCGAGATTAACCATATAGTAGACATATAGTACTAATTGCTGCCCCAATATGTACCCCACAACCATTTAAAAAATCAAGTATCAGCATAAGTTTGGACCTGAGTCGGAGTCTAATAGGTGAACACGGCGATAAAGTAGCATGTAATCATATTAGGCGATGCATAACGTAAGCAGACATGGAAGAGTGCGACCTCTCTTGCGGACCCGTGTAGTCCTCAAGGTCATCTTCTCAGTTGATGATGGTAATGCAGTAGTCATGGCTGCCGGCGGCGGGGAAGAAGATCTGAGGCGGCGATAGACAGTGTGGAGAGCGGATCCCTGCTGTGGTGAACCCTTCCGTCGTTGGAGTAGCTGAGCTGGGGTGGAACACGGCACCGCATGAGCAGGACAAACCACACAAGGTTTTCTTTGACACATATCTGTAACGGAAGTAATTGTGTAAGGGCATGTTTGAATTTGAGGATTCTAACAATGCAGGGATAGGAAATAGACATGAATACGATAGTAATGCACGTGCAAAACAGAGAATTGAAAAACACAGGATTTTTGCCAATCTGGGTGTTTGGTTCACAAGAATTGGAAGATCACATGATGCAAAGAAGCATGGTGAGATTAAGTCAAACCACAAGAAGTGTACAACCTCTTTGGCGAAGCCATGTCGATCTCAGCCTGATTGGGTTGGCCGATGAGGATGCTCCGGCTGACTTGGCTGTCGGAGGAGGGGAAGAAGATCTTAGGCGTCTGGAGATGGAGCCCGAGGTACTGCTCCACTGTGATGGAGGGTTTCGTCGTTGGAGCATCTCCGGTGAGTTGTACGACGCCGAGGCTGAACCAGGACACGAGAGACAATGTTAACCTGAGTGGAATTCTAATAGCATCTCCAATAGATTACATAAAATACATAACCACAAACTGCTAGATGTATACATCAGCCGCTCATCTCTGAACTTAACTGTCAAAACTAAATTTAACTGTCGAAACTAAACTTACCTGTCGAAACTGAATTTTGCTGTCGAAACTAAATTTTACTGACGAAACTGAACACACTAGAGGTGAGGCTACAAGTCAGTCGACTGACTTTTTGATCTCTGGTCAGTCGATTTTGCAGCCATTGGATACGAAATCAAGTGCCTGCAGTTCATCTTCAACCTCCACCCCCCTGAGCCGCCAGCCACCACCGACCAAACAGCCGCCCCGAAAACACTCCCCACCGCCGGTCCGCCACCGCCCCGACCATCCCTGTAGCCCCCCCATCCCTGCATAAGTTTGGGCATTTCGCGGGTCAGGATTTCACAGGAGGTGGGAGTTTTCGTGCGTGTTGTAATTTTGGAATAGCAAGGCGCGGGTTGAGATGGAGGGAGTTGTCGGAGCACAACGAGACAAAAATATATCTTTTTGTTCTGCAAATTTTGATATATTATATGTATTTTTCTGAATTAGGATGATTTAGTTATGATTTTTTCAAGTTTGAAAATTGCCCTATAGTCCCGGTTTGTGCCACCAACCGGTACTATAGGTCAGACCCCTTTACTAACGGTTCGTGGCACGAACCGGTACTAAAGGTTAGACCTTTAGTACCGGTTCTTGCCACGAACCGGTACTAAAGGTGATCGTGGGGCCCCGTCCTGACGCCAGCCTGCCACCACCCCTTTAGTACCGGTTCGTGGCACGAACCGGTACTAAAGGTTCCACACGAACCGGCATTAATGCAAATCCGTTCGAACTGGCACTAATGGTACCATTAGTACCGGGCCAAAATCAAACCGGCACTAATGTGCTTCACGTTTGACCCTTTTTCTGCTAATGTAGGGTTACACAAGGTCGGTTACAAAGGAAGATATATACATATCCGTATTTCCTAGCTTGCCCTCCACGCCAAGTAGAGTCCCATTCGGACACGAGACGAAGTCTTCAATCTTGTATCTTCATAGTCCAACAGTCCGGCCAAAGGATATAATCCGGCTGTACGGATACCCCCTAATCCAGGACTCCCTCAATAGGAATAAAACATAGTGGGAATATGCAAGGAGTGCATGCACAAATCCGGAGTGAAGGTAGCAAACTGTGGATAGACCCAAAACCAATGATACCAGACAGATAATAGCTTTAGTTAAAAAATACAGATAACGGCTCCTTTAATGTTTGTTTGCACCCAACATGAAACTCATAGTAGACACCCGAGATTAACCATATAGTAGACATATAGTACTGATTGCTGCCCCAATATGTACCCCACAACCATTTAAAAAATCAAGTTTCAACATAAGTTTGGACCTGAGTCGGAGTCTAATAGGTGAACACGGCGATAAAGTAGCATGTAATCATATTAGGCGATGCATAACGTAAGTAGACATGGAAGAGTGCGACCTCTCTTGCGGACCCGTGTAGTCCTCAAGGTCATCTTCTCAGTTGATGATGGTAATGCAGTTGTCATGGCTGCCGGCGGCGGGGAAGAAGATCTGAGGCGGCGATAGACAGTCTGGAGAGCGGATCCCTGCTGTGGTGAACCCTTCCGTCGTTGGAGTAGCTGAGCTGGGGTTGAACACGGCACCGCATGAGCAGGACAAACCACACAAGGTTTTCTTTGACACATATCTGTAACGGAAGTAATTGTGTAAGGGCATGTTTGAATTTGAGGATTCTAACAATGCAGGGATAGGAAATAGACAGGAATATGATAGGAATGCACGTGCAAAACAGAGAATTGAAAAACACAGGGATTTTGCCAGTCTGGGTGTTTGGTTCACAAGAATTGGAAGATCACATGATGCAAAGAAGCATGGTGAGATTAAGTCAAACCACAAGAAGTGTACAACCTCTTTGGCGAAGCCATGTCGATCTCAGCGTGATTGGGTTGGCCGATGAGGATGCTCCGGCTGACTTGGCTGTCGGAGGAGGGGAAGAAGATCTTAGGCGTCTGGAGATGGAGCCCGAGGTACTGCTCCACTGTGATGGAGGGTTTCATCGTTGGAGCATCTCCGGTGAGTTGTACGACGCCGAGGCTGAACCAGGACAAGAGAGACAATGTTAACCTGAGTGGAATTCTAATAGCATCTCCAATAGATTACATAAAATACATAACCACAAACTGCTAGATGTATACATCAGCCGCTCATCTCTGAACTTAACTGTCAAAACTAAATTTAACTGTCGAAACTGAACTTACCTGTCGAAACTGAATTTTGCTGTCGAAACTAAATTTTACTGACGAAACTGAACACACTAGAGGTGAGGCTACAAGTCAGTCGACTGACTTTTTCATCTCTGGTCAGTCGATTTTGCAGCCGTTGGATACGAAATCAAGTGCCTGCAGTTCATCTTCAACCTCCACCCCCCTGAGCCGCCAGCCACCACCGACCAAACAGCCGCCCCGAAAACACTCCCCACCGCCGGTCCGCCAGCGCCCCGACCATCCCTGTAGCCCCCCCATCCCTGCATAAGTTTGGGCATTTCGCGGGTCAGGATTTCACAGGAGGTGGGAGTTTTCGCGCGTGTTGTAATTTTGGAATAGCAAGGCGCGGGTTGAGATGGAGGGAGTTGTCGGAGCACAACGAGACAAAAATATATCTTTTTGTTCTGCAAATTTTGATATATTATATGTATTTTTCTGAATTAGGATGATTTAGTTATGATTTTTTCAAGTTTGAAAATTGCCCTATAGTCCCGGTTTGTGCCACCAACCGGTACTATAGGTCAGACCCCTTTACTACCGGTTCGTGGCACGAACCGGTACTAGAGGTTAGACCTTTAGTACCGGTTCTTGCCACGAACCGGTACTAAAGGTGATCGTGGGGCCCCGGCCTGACGCCAGCCTGCCACCACCCCTTTAGTACCGGTTCGTGGCACGAACCGGTACTAAAGGTTCCACACGAGCCGGCATTAATGCAAATCCGTTCGAACCGGCACTAATGGTACCATTAGTACCGGGCCAAAATCAAACCGGCACTAATGTGCTTCACGTTTGACCCTTTTTCTGCTAGTGTAGGGTTACACAAGGTCGGTTACAAAGGAAGATATATACATATCCGTATTGCCTAGCTTGCCCTCCATGCCAAGTAGAGTCCCATTCGGACACGAGACGAAGTCTTTAATCTTGTATCTTCATAGTCCAACAGTCCAGCCAAAAGGATATAATCCGGCTGTCCGGATACCCCCTAATCCAGGACTCCCTCAATAGGAATAAAACATAGTGGGAATATGCAAGGAGTGCATGCACAAATCCGGAGTGAAGGTAGAAAACTGTGGATAGACCCAAAACCAATGATACCAGACAGATAATAGCTTTAGTTAAAAAATACAGATAATGGCTCCTTTAATGTTTGTTTGCACCCAACATGAAACTCATAGTAGACACCCGAGATTAACCATATAGTAGACATATAGTACTGATTGCTGCCCCAATATGTACCCCACAACCATTTAAAAAATCAAGTTTCAGCATAAGTTTGGACCTGAGTCGTAGTCTAATAGGTGAACACGGCGATAAAGTAGCATGTAATCATATTAAGCGATGCATAACGTAAGCAGACACGGAAGAGTGCGACCTCTCTTGCGGACCCGTGTAGTCCTCAAGGTCATCTTCTCAGTTGATGATGGTAATGCAGTTGTCATGGCTGCCGTCGGCGGGGAAGAAGATCTGAGGCGGCGATAGACAGTCTGGAGAGCGGATCCCTGCTGTGGTGAACCCTTCCGTCGTTGGAGTAGCTGAGCTGGGGTGGAACACAGCACCGCATGAGCAGGACAAACCACACAAGGTTTTCTTTGACACATATCTGTAACGGAAGTAATTGTGTAAGGGCTTGTTTGAATTTGAGGATTCTAACAATGCAGGGATAGGAAATAGACAGGAATACGATAGGAATGCACGTGCAAAACAGAGAATTGAAAAACACAGGATTTTTGCCAGTCTGGGTGTTTGGTTCACAAGAATTGGAAGATCACATGATGCAAAGAAGCATGGTGAGATTAAGTCAAACCACAAGAAGTGTACAACCTCTTTGGCGAAGCCATGTCGATCTCAGCGTGATTGGGTTGGCCGATGAGGATGCTCCGGCTGACTTGGCTGTCGGAGGAGGGGAAGAAGATCTTAGACGTCTGGAGATGGAGCCCGAGGTACTGCTCCGCTGTGATGGAGGGTTTCGTCGTTGGAGCAGCTCCGGTGAGTTGTACGACGCCGAGGCTGAACCAGGACAAGAGAGACAATGTTAACCTGAGTGGAATTCTAATAGCATCTCCAATAGATTACATAAAATACATAACCACAAACTGCTAGATGTATACATCAGCCGCTCATCTCTGAACTTAACTGTCAAAACTAAATTTAACTGTCGAAACTGAACTTACCTGTCGAAACTGAATTTTGCTGTCGAAACTAAATTTTACTGACGAAACTCAACGCACTAGAGGTGAGGCTACAAGTCAGTCGACTGACTTTTTCATCTCTGGTCAGTCGATTTTGCAGCCGTTGGATACGAAATCAAGTGCCTGCAGTTCATCTTCAACCTCCACCCCCCTGAGCCGCCAGCCACCACCGACCAAACAGCCGCCCCGAAAACACTCCCCACCGCCGGTCCGCCACCGCCCCGACCATCCCTGTAGCCCCCCCATCCCTGCATAAGTTTGGGCATTTCGTGGGTCAGGATTTCACAGGAGGTGGGAGTTTTCGCGCGTGTTGTAATTTTGGAATAGCAAGGCGCGGGTTGAGATGGAGGGAGTTGTCGGAGCACAACGAGACAAAGATATATCTTTTTGTTCTGCAAATTTTGATATATTATATGTTTTTTTCTGAATTAGGATGATTTAGTTATGATTTTTCAAGTTTGAAAATTGCCCTATAGTCCCGGTTTGTGTCTCCAACCGGTACTATAGGTCAGACCCCTTTAGTACCGGTTCGTGGCACGAATCGGTACTAAAGGTTAGACCTTTAGTACCGGTTCTTGCCACGAACCGGTACTAAAGGTGATCGTGGGGCCCCGGCCTGACGCCATCCTGCCACCACCCCTTTAGTACCGGTTCGTGGCACGAACCGGTACTAAAGGTTCCACACGAACCGGCATTAATGCAAATCCGTTCGAGTCGGCACTAATGGTACCATTAGTACCGGGCCAAAATCAAACCAGCACTAATGTGCTTCACGTTTGACCCTTTTTCTACTAGTGTAGGGTTACACAAGGTCGGTTACAAAGGAGGATATATACATATCCGTATTTCCTAGCTTGCCCTCCACGCCAAGTAGAGTCCCATTCGGCACGAGACGAAGTCTTCAATCTTGTATCTTCATAGTCCAACAGTCCGGCCAAAGGATATAATCCGGCTGTCCGGATACCCCCTAATCCAGGACTCCCTCAATAGGAATAAAACATAGTGGGATTATGCAAGGAGTGCATGCACAAATCCGGAGTGAAGGTAGCAAACTGTGGATAGACCCAAAACCAATGATACCAGACAGATAATGGCTTTAGTTAAAAAATACAGATAATGGCCCCTTTAATGTTTGTTTGCACCCAACATGAAAATCATAGTAGACACCCGAGATTAACCATATAGTAGACATATAGTACTGATTGCTGCCCCAATATGTACCCCACAACCATTTAAAAAATCAAGTTTCAGCATAAGTTTGGTCCTGAGTCGGAGTCTAATAGGTGAACACGGCGATAAAGTAGCATGTAATCATATTAAGCGATGCATAACGTAAGTAGACACGGAAGAGTGCGACCTCTCTTGCGGACCCGTGTAGTCCTCAAGGTCATCTTCTCGGTTGATGATGGTAATGCAGTTGTCATGGCTGCCGTCAGTGGGGAAGAAGATCTGAGGCGGCGATAGACAGTGTGGAGAGCGGATCCCTGCTGTGGTGAACCCTTCCGTCGTTGGAGTAGCTGAGCTGGGGTGGAACACAGCACCGCATGAGCAGGACAAACCACACAAGGTTTTCTTTGACACATATCTCTAACGGAAGTAATTGTGTAAGGGCTTGTTTAAATTTGAGGATTCTAACAATGCAGGGATAGGAAATAGACAGGAATACGATAGGAATGCACGTGCAAAACAGAGAATTGAAAAACACATGATTTTTGCCGATCTGGGTGTTTGGTTCACAAGAATTGGAAGATCACATGATGCAAAGAAGCATGGTGAGATTAAGTCAAACCACAAGAAGTGTACAACCTCTTTGGCGAAGCCACGTCGATCTCAGCGTGATTGGGTTGGCCGATGAGGATGCTCCGGCTGACTTGGCTGTCGGAGGAGGGGAAGAAGATCTTAGGCGTCTGGAGATGGAGCCCGAGGTACTGCTCCGCTGTGATGGAGGGTTTTGTCGTTGGAGCATCTCCGGTGAGTTGTACGACACCGAGGCTGAACCAGGACAAGAGAGACAACGTTAACCTGAGTGGAATTCTAATAGCATCTCCAATAGATGACATAAAATACATAACCACAAACTACTAGATGTATACATCAGCCGCTCATCTCTGAACTTAACTGTCAAAACTAAATTTAACTGTCGAAACTGAACTTACCTGTCGAAACTAAATTTTGCTGTCGAAACTAAATTTTACTGTCGAAACTGAACGCACTAGAGGTGAGGCTACAAGTCAGTCGACTGACTTTTTCATCTCTGGTCAGCCAATTTTGCAGCCGTTGGATACGAAATCAAGTGCCTGCAGTTCATCTTCAACCTCCACCCCCCTAAGCCGCCAGCCACCACCGACCAAACAGCCGCCCCGAAAACACTCCCCACCGCCGGTCCGCCACCGCCCCGACCATCCCTGTAGCCCCCCCATCCCTGCATAAGTTTGGGCATTTCGCGTGTCAGGATTTCACAGGAGGTGGGAGTTTTCGCGCGTGTTGTAATTTTGGAATAGCAAGGCGCGGGTTGAGATGGAGGGAGTTGTCGGAGCACAACGAGACAAAGATATATCTTTTTGTTCTGCAAATTTTGATATATTATATGTTTTTTTCTGAATTAGGATGATTTAGTTATGATTTTGTCAAGTTTGAAAATTGCCCTATAGTCCCGGTTTGTGTCTCCAACCGGTACTATAGGTCAGACACCTTTAGTACCGGTTCGTGGCACGAATCGGTACTAAAGGTTAGACCTTTAGTACCGGTTCTTGCCACGAACCCGTACTAAAGGTTCAACACGAACTGGCATTAATGCAAATCCGTTCGAACCGGCACTAATGGTACCATTAGTACCGGGCCAAAATCAAACCGGCACTAATGTGCTTCACGTTTGACCCTCTTTCTACTAGTGTAGGGTTACACAAGGTCGGTTACAAAGGAAGATATATACATATCCGTATTGCCTAGCTTGCCCTCCACGCCAAGTAGAGTCCCAATCCGACACGAGACGAAGTCTTCAATCTTGTATCTTCATAGTCCAACAGTCCGGCCAAAGGATATAATCCGGCTGTCCGGATACCCCCTAATCCAGGACTCCCTCAATAGGAATAAAACATAGTGGGAATATGCAAGGAGTGCATGCACAAATCCGGAGTGAAGGTAGAAAACTGTGGATAGACCCAAAACCAATGATACCAGACAGATAATAGCTTTAGTTAAAAAATACAGATAATGGCTCCTTTAATGTTTGTTTGCACCCAACATGAAACTCATAGTAGACACCCGAGATTAACCATATAGTAGACATATAGTACTGATTGCTGCCCCAATATGTACCCCACAACCATTTAAAAAAACAAGTTTCAGCATAAGTTTGGACTTGAGTCGTAGTCTAATAGGTGAACACGGCGATAAAGTAGCATGTAATCATATTAAGCGATGCATAACGTAAGCAGACACGGAAGAGTGCGACCTCTCTTGCGGACCCGTGTAGTCCTCAAGGTCATCTTCTCGGTTGATGATGGTAATGCAGTTGTCATGGCTGCCGTCGGCGGGGAAGAAGATCTGAGGCGGCGATAGACAGTCTGGAGAGCGGATCCCTGCTGTGGTGAACCCTTCCGTCGTTGGAGTAGCTGAGCTGGGGTGGAACACAGCACCGCATGAGCAGGACAAACCACACAAGGTTTTCTTTGACACATATCTGTAACGGAAGTAATTGTGTAAGGGCTTGTTTGAATTTGAGGATTCTAACAATGCAGGGATAGGAAATAGACAGGAATACGATAGGAATGCACGTGCAAAATAGAGAATTGAAAAACATAGGATTTTTGCCAGTCTGGGTGTTTGGTTCACAAGAATTGGAAGATCACATGATGCAAAGAAGCATGGTGAGATTAAGTCAAACCACAAGAAGTGTACAACCTCTTTGGCGAAGCCATGTCGATCTCAGCGTGATTGGGTTGGCCGATGAGGATGCTCCGGCTGACTTGGCTGTCGGAGGAGGGGAAGAAGATCTTAGGCGTCTGGAGATGAAGCCCGAGGTACTGCTCCGCTGTGATGGAGGGTTTCGTCGTTGGAGCAGCTCCGGTGAGTTGTACGACGCCGAGGCTGAACCAGGACAAGAGAGACAACGTTAACCTGAGTGGAATTCTAATAGCATCTCCAATAGATGACATAAAATACATAACCACAAACTGCTAGATGTATACATCAGCCGCTCATCTCTGAACTTAACTGTCAAAACTAAATTTAACTGTCGAAACTGAACTTACCTCTCGAAACTGAATTTTGCTGTCGAAACTAAATTTTACTGTCGAAACTGAACGCACTAGAGGTGAGGCTACAAATTAGTCGACTGACTTTTTCATCTCCGGTCAGTCGATTTTGCAGCCGTTGGATACGAAATCAAGTGCCTGCAGTTCATCTTCAACCTCCACCCCCCTAAGCCACCAGCCACCACCGACCAAACAGCCGCCCCGAAAACACTCCCCACCGCCGGTCCGCCACCGCCCCGACCATCCCTGTAGCCCCCCCATCCCTGCATAAGTTTGGGCATTTCGCGTGTCAGGATTTCACAGGAGGTGGGAGTTTTCGCGCGTGTTGTAATTTTGGAATAGCAAGGCGCGGGTTGAGATGGAGGGAGTTGTCGGAGCACAACGAGACAAAGATATATCTTTTTGTTCTGCAAATTTTGATATATTATATGTATTTTTCTGAATTAGGATGATTTAGTTATGATTTTTTCAAGTTTGAAAATTGCCCTATAGTCCCGGTGTGTGTCTCCAGCCGGTACTATAGGTCAGACCCCTTTAGTACCGGTTCGTGGCACGAACCGGTACTAAAGGTTAGACCTTTAGTACCGGTTCTTGCTACGAACCGGTACTAAAGGTGATCGTGGTGCCCCGGCCTGATGCCAGCCTGCCACCACCCCTTTAGTACCGGTTCGTGCCATGAACCGGTACTAAAGGTTCAACACGAACCGGCATTAATGCAAATCCGTTCGAACCGGCACTAATGGTACCATTAGTACCGGGCCAAAATCAAACCGGCACTAATGTGCTTCACGTTTGACCCTTTTTCTACTAGTGTAGGGTTACACAAGGTCGGTTACAAAGGAGGATATATACATATCCGTATTACCTAGCTTGCCCTCCACGCCTAGTAGAGTCCCATTCGGAC
Organism: Triticum urartu; assembly: GCF_056163025.1. Lineage (NCBI taxonomy): Eukaryota > Viridiplantae > Streptophyta > Magnoliopsida > Poales > Poaceae > Triticum > Triticum urartu. The sequence continues at coordinate 584,771,588 of NC_141873.1, read as the reverse complement.
ACGAGACGAAGTCTTCAATCTTGTATCTTCATAGTCCAACAGTCCGGCCAAAGGATATAATCCGGCTGTCCGGATACCCCCTAATCCAGGACTCCCTCAATAGGAATAAAACATAGTGGGATTATGCAAGGAGTGCATGCACAAATCCGGAGTGAAGGTAGCAAACTGTGGATAGACCCAAAACCAATGATACCAGACAGATAATAGCTTTAGTTAAAAGATACAGATAATGGCTCCTTTAATGTTTGTTTGCACCCAACATGAAACTCATAGTAGACACCCAAGATTAACCATATAGTAGACATATAGTACTGATTGCTGCCCCAATATGTACCCCACAACCATTTAAAATATCAAGTTTCAGCATAAGTTTGGAACTGAGTCGGAGTCTAATAGGTGAACACGGCGATAAAGTAGCATGTAATCATATTAAGCGAGGCATAATGTAAGCAGACACGGAAGAGTGCGACCTCTCTTGCGGACCCGTGTAGTCCTCAAGGTCATCTTCTCAGTTGATGATGGTTATGCAGTTGTCATGGCTGCCGGCGGCGGGGAAGAAGATCTGAGGCAGCGATAGACAGTCTGGAGAGCGGATCCCTGCCGTGGTGAACCCTTCCGTCGTTGGAGTAGCTGAGCTGGCGTGGAACACAGCACCGCATGAGCAGGACAAACCACACAAGGTTTTCTTTGACACATATCTGTAACGGAAGTAATTGTGTAAGGGCTTGTTTGAATTTGACGATTCTAACAATGCAGGGTTAGGAAATAGACAGGAATACGATAGGAATGCACGTGCAAAACAGAGAATTGAAAAACACATGATTTTTGCCAATCTTGGTGTTTGGTTCACAAGAATTGGAAGATCACATGATGCAAAGATGCATGGTGTGATTAAGTCAAACCACAAGAAGTGTACAACCTCTTTGGCAAAGCCATGTCGATCTCAGCGTGATTGGGTTGGCCGATGAGGATGCTCCGGCTGACTTGGCTGTCGGAGGAGGGGAAGAAGATCTTAGGCGTCTGGAGATGGAGCCCGAGGTACTGCTCCGCTGTGATGGAGGGTTTCGTCGTTGGAGCAGCTCCAGTGAGTTGTACGACGCCGAGGCTGAACCAGGACAAGAGAGACAATGTTAACCTGAGTGGAATTCTAATAGCATCTCCAATAGATGACATAAAATACATAACCACAAACTGCTAGATGTATACATCAGCCTCTCATCTCTGAACTTAACTGTCAAAACTAAATTTAACTGTCGAAACTGAACTTACGTGTCGAAACTGAATTTTGCTGTCGAAACTAAATTTTACCGTCGAAACTGAACGCACTAGAGGTGAGGCTACAAGTTAGTCGACTGACTTTTTCATCTCTGGTCAGTCGATTTTGCAGCCGTTGGATACGAAATCAAGTGCCTGCAATTCATCTTCATCCTCCACCCCCTGAGCCGCCATCCACCACCGACCAAACAGCCACCCCGAAAACACTCCCCTCCGCCGGTCCGCCACCGCCCCGACCATCCCTGTAGCCCCCCCATCCCTGCATAAGTTTGGGCATTTCGCGAGTCAGGATTTCACAGGAGGTGGGAGTTTTCGCGCGTGTTGTAATTTTGGAATAGCAAGGCGCGGGTTGAGATGGAGGGAGTTGTCGGAGCACAACGAGACAAAGATATATCTTTTTGTTCTGCAAATTTTGATATATTATATGTATTTTTCTGAATTAGGATGATTTAGTTATGATTTTTTCAAGTTTGAAAATTGCCCTATAGTCCCGGTTTGTGTCTCCAACCGGTACTATAGGTCAGACCCCTTTAGTACCGGTTGGTGGCACGAACCAGTACTAAAGGTTAGACCTTTAGTACCGGTTCTTGCCACGAACCGGTACTAAAGGTGATCGTGGGGCCCCGGCCTGATGCCAGCCTGCCACCACCCCTTTAGTACCGGTTCGTGGCACGAACCGGTACTAAAGGTTCAACACGAACCGGCATTAATGCAAATCCGTTCGAACCGGCACTAATGGTACCATTAGTACCGGGCCAAAATCAAACCGGCACTAATGTGCTTCACGTTTGACCCTTTTTCTGCTAGTGTAGGGTTACACAAGGTCGGTTACAAAGGAAGATATATACATATCCGTATTGCCTAGCTTGCCCTCCACGCCAAGTAGAGTCCCATTCGGAGACGAGACGAAGTCTTCAATCTTGTATCTTCAAAGTCCAACAGTCCGGCCAAAGGATGTAATCTGGCTGTCCGGATACCCCCTAATCCAGGACTCCCTCAATAGGAATAAAACATAGTGGGATTATGCAAGGAGTGCATGCACAAATCCGGAGTGAAGGTAGCAAACTGTGGATAGACCCAAAACCAATGATACCAGACAGATAATCGCTTTAGTTAAAAAATACAGATAATGGCTCCTTTAATGTTTGTTTGCACCCAACATGAAACTCATAGTAGACACCCGAGATTAACCATATAGTAGACATATAGTATTGATTGCTGCCCCAATATGTACCCCACAACCATTTAAAAAATCAAGTTTCAGCATAAGTTTGGACCTGAGTCGGAGTCTAATAGGTGAACACGGTGATAAAGTAGCATGTAATCATATTAGGCGATGCATAACGTAAGCAGACATGGAAGAGTGCGACCTCTCTTGCGGACCCGTGTAGTCCTCAAGGTCATCTTCTCAGTTGATGATGGTAATGCAGTTGTCATGGCTGCCGGCGGTGGGGAAGAAGATCTGAGGCGGCGATAGACAGTTTGGAGAGCGGATCCCTGCTGTGGTGAACCCTTCCGTCGTTGGAGTAGCTGAGCTGGGGTGGAACACGGCACCGCATGAGCAGGACAAACCACACAAGGTTTTCTTTGACACATATCTGTAACGGAAGTAATTGTGTAAGGGCTTGTTTGAATTTGAGGATTCTAACAATTCAGGGATAGGAAATAGACAGGAATATGATAGGAATGCACGTGCAAAATAGAGAATTGAAAAACACAGGATTTTTGCCAGTCTGGGTGTTTGGTTCACAAGAATTGGAAGATCACATGATGCAAAGAAGCATGGTGAGATTAAGTCAAACCACAAGAAGTGTACAACCTCTTTGGCGAAGCCATGTCGATCTCAGCGTGATTGGGTTGGCCGATGAGGATGCTCCGGCTGACTTGGCTGTCGGAGGAGGGGAAGAAGATCTTAGGCGTCTGGAGATGGAGCCCGAGGTACTGCTCCACTGTGATGGAGGGTTTCGTCGTTGGAGCATCTGCGGTGAGTTGTACGACGCCGAGGCTAAACCAGGACAAGAGAGACAACGTTAACCTGAGTGGAATTCTAATAGCATCTCCAATAGATGACATAAAATACATAACCACAAACTGCTAGATTTATACATCAGCCGCTCATCTCTGAACTTAACTGTCAAAACTAAATTTAACTGTCGAAACTGAACTTACCTGTCAAAACTGAATTTTGCTGTCGAAACTAAATTTTACCGTCGAAACTGAACGCACTAGAGGTGAGGCTACAAATTAGTCGACTGACTTTTTCATCTCTGGTCAGTCGATTTTGCAGCCGTTGGATACGAAATCAAGTGCCTGCAGTTCATCTTCAACCTCCACCCCCCTAAGCCGCCAGCCACCACCGACCAAACAGCCGCCCCGAAAACACTCCCCACCGCCGGTCCGCCACCGCCCCGACCATCCCTGTAGCCCCCCCATCCCTGCATAAGTTTGGGCATTTCACGTGTCAGGATTTCACAGGAGGTGGGAGTTTTCGCGCGTGTTGTAATTTTGGAATAGCAAGGCGCGGGTTGA